>NC_056062.1:31958106-32261136 GCF_016772045.2 Ovis aries | reverse complement strand
CACTCTGACTGCAGATGAGCAGCCTCCCAAACCAGAACTGTCATCTGGGACCTAGATATTTGGGCTGAAAAATTCTTGGCTTTTGTTTTCTGGAGCACCAGTATGTTACATAACATATCTAGCCTTCACATTAATTGATGAATGAAGTCCTCTGATTCAACATAAACAGATAATGCCCACACTACATGTTGTAATTGAAACCTGTAGGTGAGTATTTAAGACTAGAGATCACAGGTTACTATAGTGGTAGGAATAAAACTTGTTAAGTTTAAATCAGAGTGTTTGCTTGTCCCCAACCTTGCTACCTATTAGTACCTGGACCCAAAGTACATACCGTAAAGTATGAATGGGTTGTTTCCCAAGGGTTCCTTTCTTAGAACTTGGACTGCATTTTCCCAAAGAACAGTAGTAGAAATCATGGCTTCATTCCCAGGCCAGCTCCAAAAAGTCTCTTTCACTTTAATGCATTCTAACATTTTACTGACAGTGGAACTTGAGCTGCCTTATCCCACATTTATAACATTATTTCTCTAAGAAAAATTTGAGGCCAAGCTCAGACATTAAGGGCGTTAAGTGCATGGGAGTGGGGAGAGAGAGAAGGGAAGAGAGAGTCTGTTGTCTGGAGGCTGGCATGCAGTGGAGAAGCCATCCTGAGCACTGACCGGTCTGTATGCCTTCTCTGAGAGGATACCTGTGCAGGCCAGACTGCTCTGTTCTGAACTGGCTCCAGAAGGGTTGTTGCCGGAAGACGGCACAGGGGAAATGCTGAGGAGTGCTGTCTAAATACTGTCTGTGCATGTGTTTGGTTATTTCCTAAGCTGGAGGCAGCTCAGAAACTGGTTGTACAATGTTTGATGTGTATGTTTCTCATTTTTAAAGCATGTTAACTGCGTCATTGAAAGTGAAGTCGCTCAGTCATGCCTGACTCTTTGTGACCCCATGGATAGTAGCCTGTACCAAGCTCTTCCGTACATGGGATTTTCAAGGCAGAGTACTGGAGTGGTTGCCATTTCTTTCTCCAGGGAATCTTCCCAACCCAGGGATTGAACCCAGGTCTCTCACATTGTAGACAGACGCTTTGTCACCATATTAATTTGTAAATGATGGTGGACGAAAGATGCATTGGCTGAACACTTCCCATGTAGCCTGAAGCCCCCACTGCCCAACTGTCTTTCAGACTCTTAGTTTATTTTGTTGGCCAGCATTGTATACAGGTCTACTTATTTGAGGATATGAGCCTTTGGTGTGGTCCTTGAGACACCTAAGGTCTTTTTTAGATGTGCACCAGACTTTCGAATTCTGTGATTGTTTTAAAGAAGCCTGCTTTATACGCTGATGCTTCTGTTGCTATGCTGGTACATTTCTAATATTCTTTAAAAATGGAGCTCTTTGAGTTTGGTACAAATATTCATATTATGCAAATGTAAAAATTTTGTCTTGAACCTTTATATAGCTCCAGCTGAACACAAATTATGTACTCCCAAAGAGAAAAAGCCCCACAATGTCTTTATTCCAGAAGATACTAATAGATAATGAGCAAATTATGCTTACATTCAGAACATGGGGATTATTGTCATCTTTACAAACCCAGTTCCAGGTAAATACAAGCTCTCCTGTTTTCAAACCTAAGGAAGGCTTGAATTGCACATTAACCTTGTAACAAGCCAGTGAAATATGCTCTGGTGTATCTTGTGCAGTGTGTGACCTTATCTGTAGATTTTAATATCCTTTGTGGTTGCTGGTGATGTGGTTTGTTTTAGGCTCCGAGGAATGTTTGCTCTTGTTTCTTTCTCTAGTCTGGCGCTAGTTACTCTGGAGCATTCCTGAAAGTGATTACTGTATAATGTAAAAGGAAAAATAAAAGCAGTTTTGGACATAGAGGTGAAAAATGTCACCTGTAGGAAGAATGGACATTTTAAAATTACACAGGATTTTGGAATAATAACAGTTCTCTTCTGAAAAACATGTTGCATTTAACTGCCTGTGCCTGTATTCTTGGAAAACTCAGCAGTGGCCACAGGACTGGAAAAGGTCAGTTTTCATTCCAATCCCAAAGAAAGGCAATGCCAAAGAATGCTCAAACTACCGCACAATTGCACTCATCTCACATGCTAGTAAAGTAATGCTCAAAATTCTCCAAGCCAGGCTTCAGCAATACATGAACCGTGAACTTCCTGATGTTCAAGCTGGTTTTAGAAAAGGCAGAGGAACCAGAGATCAAATTGCCAACATCCACTGGATCATGGAAAAACCAAGAGAGTTCGAGAAAAGCATCTATTTCTGCTGTATTGACTATGCCAAAGCCTTTGACTGTGGGTCACAATAAACTGTGGAAAATTCTGAAAGAGATGGGAATACCAGACCATCTTGAGAAATCTGTATGCAGGTCAGGAAGCAACAGTTAGAACTGGATATGGAACAACAGACTGGTTCCAAATAGGAAAAGGAGTACGTCAAGGCTGTATATTGTCACCCTGCTTATTTAACTTCTATGCAGAGTACATCATGAGAAACGCTGGACTGGAAGAAGCACAAGCTGGAATCAAGATTGCCGGGAGAAATATCAATCACCTCAGATATGCAGATGACACCACCCTTATGGCAGAAAGTGAAGAGGAGCTAAAAAGCCTGTTGATGAAAGTGAAAGAGGAGAGTGAAAAAGTTGGCTTAAAGCTCAACATTCAGAAAACAAAGATCATGGCATCCGGTCCCATCACTTCCTGGGAAATAGATGGGGAAACAGTGGAAACAGTGTCAGACTTTACTTTTTTAGGCTCCAAAATCACTGCAGATGGTGACTGCAGCCATGAAGTTAAAAGACACTTACTCCTTGGAAGAAAAGTTATGACCAACCTAGATAGCATATTCAAAAGCAGAGACATTACTTTGCCAACAAAGGTCTGTCTTGTCAAGGCTATGGTTTTTTCCAGTAGTCATGTATGGATGTGAGAGTTGGACTGTGAAGAAGGCTGAGCGCCGAAGAATTGATGCTTTTGAACTGTGGTGTTGGAGAAGACTCTTGAGAGTCCCTTGGACTGCAAGGAGATCCAACCAGTCCATTCTAAAGGAGATCAGCCCTGGGATTTCTTTGGAAGGAAAGCTGAAACTCCAGTACTTTGGCCACCTCATGCGAAGAGTTGACTCATTGGAAAAAACTCTGATGCTGGGAGGGATTGGGGGCAGGAGGAGAAGGGGACGACAGAGGATGAGATGGCTGGATGGCATCACGGACTCGATGGACGTGAGTCTGAGTGAACTCCGGGAGTTGTTGATGGACAGGGAGGCCTGGTGTGCTGCGATTCATGGGGTCGCAAAGAGTCAGACACGACTGAGCAACTGAACTGAACTACTGCCTGTATTCTAGTGTGTCATCTGACTAAAACTGCATATTCTTTTTAAAAAATCAGTTTTACTCTGCCTAGACTTGACTGTCTAACCAGCGTGGCTGTACGTCTTTTGTTGGAAGCAGTTGCTTTGAGCAGCCCTGTTGACCTGAGCCCATGCTCTTTCCTGAGCTCTGGGACCCCCGTGAGTCACCACCTGTTGTCTGGTGTGTTTGCTTCCCCATCTATAAAGTGTCTAGTGGCATGAAGACAGCGGTGGTCAGGCAGGGGTGATGTGACTGCTGGTGAGATTTCCTCTTCTCTCTGCTGTGGCTATTGAGCAGACAGGAGTCAAGTGTGGGAGACACAGACACAGCCCTGGGCTTGTTTGCAGTGGGTTTAAAGGTGAGGCTGGGTGGCAGCAGTATACAGTGCTGTGTTTGTGGGACCTTACTCCTTTTGTGAAGAAGGAAATTAGGAAAGAAATCTTCATAGCATAAACTGTATGGTAGTATCTTATATCTTCCAGAAAAGAAAGATAGCACTAAGTCATGTCCGACTCTTGCGACCCTAAAGACTGTAGCCTCCCAGGCTGCCCTGTCCATGGGATTCTCCAGGCAAGAATACTGGATTCTTCCGTCTGGGACCTAAATCCAAGTTTTCTCCTTCAGATCAGGTTGACTTCACCAAGCACAAGCAGAAACTGTTGTTCCTGATTTTGTTTTATGTAACCAACTTCTGAAGACTAACATGTAATACAGTGTTACTTGTTTGAAGTGAAATGCTTATTCTCTTTGGGGAAAATAAGCAGATATAACTCTCAGAGTGATAACATTTCCTTGCTTATGTTATGTTGATGTGCCACACCTGAGAAAATTGCAGACGATCTTATCAAAAGTGGTGGTGGTGGTTGTTGGCTGCATTAAAGAGTATCTCCCAGTTCCTCCTGTATTCACACTCTTCCTTGTATTCTGACGTGCACATGTCTGCGAAACTTGATATCTGTTCAACTGTCTTGTTAGGAACTGTCGCTCTGTTACAGTCTCACCTGGCATTTCCAAATCTGTTTTTCCACACCTCATCCTGGTAAGCCAAGGGGACCACCTGTCCACTGGTGTTCAGATTCTTGGTGCCAGTGTCTTTCCTAGACATCTTCAGGTAGCCACTCACAGTTCCATTTCTGTGTTTTCAGGGGCCAAGCATCCATACTTACTGTTTTTCTCATCTACACTTGCAGCTTTTCTTGCATCTAGCAATTCGCGTAGAATTCTCTCTTCCGTGAAAAGCCTTCCAGTTTAAACCAAGGGATTCAGATTACATAATCATTTTGCCAAAATTCTGGGTTTGTTTAGGGACAGATATTCAAGAAGCCCAGTGTAATTGCTTTGACATATTCCACCAGAATTACAGAAATATACCAGCATATTCAAATGCCTGTCTGCTTGTTAATGATTCTTTTTTGTACTTTTCTGATTTTCTCAAGTTGCCTGTAATGACTGTTTATGGTTTTCGTAATCAGAACAACTGTTTTTCTTCCTGTTCTCCTGTCCCCTTTATGTAAGCCTTGGGGAAATCTATCTATTCTTAAGTCTACAACAGATCCCACATTTTACCACTTGAAGAGTTAGTATCTATGTGGGTTTTCTTCTGAAAAAATAAGCATTTCACTTTAAACAACCCCTTTGGACTGTTCTGTAAAATGAAACTGATGATTCCTTTGTTTCTGGGGGTGTCCTTTCTAGGTCTTATGTTAGATCCACATAAGACAATGTTAGTTCACACTTAGTTTCTCTGTTCCTGGCTTTTTGATCTTGGTATGTTAACCTGTTTCCGCATTGGTTTCTTCACCTGTATTTGTGATGCCAACAGCACCTCCTTTGGAGGATGGACCTAATAGCTCATCCAGGTGAAACATGCAGCGTGCCTGGCTCAGGGCAGGTGTTTCATAAAACCTTCACACTTGGAGGCTTGAACTGTTCATGCATTCAGACCCTATTTGAGGTGGCCCCAGGCTGCCCAGTTAGGGCCTGTCAAGTATACCTGTGTGGCTGCATATCAAATAAAAGTGTTTCTCAATTCAAATATATTTCTTTTATAATTTTCACAGGGAGCTTCCAAACAGAATTACTTTCTCACATCTTGACCTGAGTCCTAACTTTGCTGTTTCGGCTTTCACACTAGCTTTAAAATTGGTTACTCTACCACTGTTTGATTTGGTATCTTCAATACAATAAAGAAGAGTGATTCTCATAAATATTTAGAAAGGCACCTAATTAAATCCCATTATTATAATAAACTATTTAGTTTTTTTTCATTTTCATGTAGTATTTACTCATTTATATCTTTTTTTACTGTTGCAGTTATTTTAATCATATCATATTACATATTTTTACTTAATATTTCAATAAACATTTAATGTATGACTCTATAGTCTTTGAAATGAAAATCAGATACCAAAAAGATACCTGTACTCCCATGTGTATTGCAGCATTATTCACAGTACCAAGATATGGAAACAACTTGAGTATCCATGAATAAATGAATAAGAAGATGTGACTTATATACACAGTGAAATATTACTCAGCCATGAGAAAAAGAAAATTTTTTCTGCCCTTTGTGACATGGATAGACCTTGAGGACATTATACTTAGTAAAATAAGCCCACAGTTCAGTTCAGCTCAGTTCAGCCGCTCAGTCGTGTCCGACTCTTTGCGACCCCTTGAATCACAGCACGCCAGGCCTCCCTGTCCATCACCAACTCCTGGAGTTCACTCAGACTCACGTCCATCGAGTCAGTGATGCCATCCAGCCATCTCATCCTCTGTCGTCCCCTTCTCCTCCTGCCCCCAATCCCTCCCAGCATCAGGGTCTTTTCCAATGAGTCAACTCTTCACATGAGGTGGCCAAAGTACTGGAGTTTCAGCTTTAGCATCATTCCTTCCAAAGAACACCCAGGACTGATCTCCTTTAGAATGGACTGGTTGGATCTCCTTGCAGTCCAAGGGACTCTCAAGAGTCTTCTCCAACACCACAGTTCAAAAGCATCAATTCTTTGGTGCTCAGCTTTCTTCACAGTAGTCTTCCTAGTCTTTATATCGTTTTAATACTTGCATTGTATTAAATATAATATAAATACATATGCTAGTCCATAAATTACTATTTAACCTGTTTATTAAGATTTAAGTATTAAATATTACTAAAAGAATAAAATTTCAAGTGGGAAATTATTTTTTCTTTTTGGCTGAAAATTATGTAAACAGTATGTACCAGACTATTATTGATAAGGATCTGATATTTGTATTCAAATTTTTTCTTTCTTGAACTGTTTTCCTCCTCTAATCTAAAGTGATGTCCTCCCCTGAGTTTTCATATCCAGCCACAGGTACACGTCTGCTTTCTTCTCTTCCCTGACAGAGAGTACGCACTTTTAAGTGGATTGTCACGGAACTGTTGGACTGGGAAGGACTGGTAGAGTCCAGCTTCTGTCTCCAGATGGGGTGACAGTTACTGGAGGCAGATGACTGTCTCTTTTTTATCTTGAAAATCTCCTGGGAAAAAGATTTCAAAGCTCTCTGGAGCCATTGTTACATATTTTAAATCATTTTTCTGCTTTTTACTTTTATCTTAGATCATGTTCACTATAGTTTAAGCCACTGTCACTTAGTACATACAAGACCTAGTATTATGTGCTGAGACATATATAAGTTAAAATTTCACCCCTGAAGGCTCTGCAGGCCATTTTCAGAAGTTGAAAGTGAATGTGTACGCGCTCAGTCGTGTCCAGCTCTTTGCGATTAGCCCGCCAGGCTTTTCCGTCCACGGGATTTTCCAGGCAATAATACTGGAGTGGGTTGCGGTTTCCTTCTCCAGGGGATCTTCCGGACCCAGGCATTGAATTCAGACCTCCTGCACTGCGGGCAGACTCTACCATCTGAGCCACCAGGGGCTCCCTAAAAGTCTGTTCCCATCCGGTTTTGAACCAGGGACCTTTTGTGTGTCAGGCGAATGTGATAACCACTACACTACAGAGACGAATGTGCTCACATATCACACTAAGGACAGTGGATTCTATTCTGTATATGGAGCCATCAGGGATATCTTAGCATAGACATGATGCAATGGCTGTCATATTTTAAGTAGATTTAATCTGTGTTTCTGGGCAGAAAGCTTTCATTTATCACTCACTAAGCACATATTTGTTTTAGACCTAATTTTATTTATATATCCATGTGATAGATAAAGAGAAAACACAATTTCTTTTCTCTTTCAAAGACTTTAAACACATGACTACATAAATAATTGTAATGTAAGGCAGTGAACTCCATGCAGGCAGTACAGACAGAATGGAGACTGCATTTACTGGGCTTATGATGGTAGGCTTTCTGGAGATAGTGGAGATTAACCTGGTTTTGGAAGATAGGCCATATGTCTGAAGAATGTGAGTTCTGGACTGTGCCATTGTTTCTAAAGATACTTCTACTGAGGCAGAGATTTTGCTGCAAATTCCAAATGCCTTGGTGCTCAGAGAAGTGAGGGTGTATGATAGAGAAGAGCTGGGAATTAGTAGACTAAGTGATAATCATCACTTTGGATTTATAGACTCTTTGTGTGACCTTTGGACAATTCACTAACTTTATTGAACTTTTGTTTTCTTATTTACAAAATGAGTGACCCAAACCTGATGATTTTTAAAGGTATTTTCTAGCTCTACTGAAGTTCTTTGTGCAAAGTGTAGTGGTTAAGAGAACAAATCTGATGCTAAACTGCCTTGTGTCCCAGATCAACTATTTTGCGTCTCTTTGATTAGACTTGTTGCTTTGCCTCTGATCCCTCACTTGTATGATGGGAAGCCTCATAACACGCTCTCACAGTGGGGAGATATGAGGGTGGAGACTGTTCAGCATAGTACTTGGCACAAAGTAAGTTCTTAGTAAGTATGAGCTAGTTTTGGAACCAAGTCAAGGAAGATGGCAGAACAGGAAGTTCCAGGAACATGTTCCTCCACTAAAACAACAACTGAACTTTTAAAAATGTCTCAGGCAACTGTTTGGAACTTTGGACCTAATAGGACACTTGCAGTGTTCAGGAGAACGTGATGAAGACAATGGTAAATTTCAGTAAATCTTGATCGAATTCAACGTTCACGCTGCCGTGGCTGCCATCGGCCACCTCCAGCCCTGTGGCAGGAATCTGTCAGGCACTAAAGCATTCCTCATGCAGCTTGCTGATGCCATGGTAGGCAATGAGGATTTTGTCCTCCAGCAATGAAGGTTGCGAGTTTTGATTGTTGCTTGCTGCTTTTGATTACTCACTCCACTATGGGCTGAAGTTGCTCTCCAGATATTAGGGGATTTAAGAGACAGAACTCTCCCTTCCCCCACTCTTGGGAGTCAGACTTTTGAAGAATCCTTTGGTTAGGTCTGTGGTTGTCATCAGAGACAAATGAAGAGAAAGTTTAGTTTCTCACATACAGTAAGAATATACAGTTTGCAGAACTGCTTTGGAAGAGTCACAGGATAGCTCCAGCTCTCAGCAAACAAAAATTGTTCCCAAGGAGTGGGGAAATTAGATTTCTAGAATTACCACAGCATAATATTCACAGTACCCAGTTCTAAAGAAAAAACATACAAAGGAACAGGAAAAGTATTTCTCCTTCACAGGAAATAAGAATTTGACAGAAACCATCCCAGAGGAAGCACACACATTGGAGTTATTAGTCAGACTCTGTAAATCAGTGTCTTAAACTGCCCTGTAACAGATGCTGAAGTGACTGCTTCAGTGACTCCTTAATATGAAAGGATACTAAACAGCCTCTTGAATCCATAAGAAAAAAAATGAACACCAGTAAAGGTAACTGCTGCTGCTGCTAAGTCACTTCAGTCGTGTCCGACTCTGTGAGACCCCATAGACAGCAGCGCACCAGGCTGCCCCGTCCCTGGGATTCTCCAGGTAAGAACACTGGAGTGGGTTGCCATTTCCTTCTCCAATGCATGAAGGGGAAAAGTGAAAGAGAAGTCGCTCAGTCGTTTTTGACTCTTAGTGACCCCATGGACTGTAGCCCACCAGGCTCCTCCGTCCATGGGATTTTCCAGGCAAGAGTACTGGAGTGGGGTGCCATTGCCTTCTCCTTAAAGGTAACTACATAGGTAAAATATAAAAGCTGATATTATTGTATTTTAGATATTTGTAATTTCTCACTTTTTCCTATATACACCAATTGTTATAAATCTCTGTGGACATTTAATGGATATATAATATATAAAGTTGTAATCTGTGACAATAACCATATAAAGGGGAAGAGATGGAGATGTACAGGAGCAGAGTGTTTATGATATTGAAACTACTTTGAGATTATTCAGACCAGGTTGTTACATCTTTGAAGATGCTAATTGTAATTTCCAAAGTAACTACTAAGAAAATTTAAAAACACAGAATAGGAAAGAAGAGAATTAAAATGATACACTCCCTAAAAATCAACTAAGTATTTAAAGAGCAGTAACGAGGGAACTAAAGAACAATAACCAAAAGACATACCTAAAAAGAATAAAAACCACATACATAAAAAGAAGAATAAAAAAACACTAGGAAACCAATTTATAAATACCAAAAGCAAATCTGCCTTTATCATTACTCACATTAAATGTAAATGAGTGAAACTCAGCTATTAAAAGGTAGAGATTGGCAAACTGAGTTTCCCCCTGACCCCCCCAAAGGATCCATCTGTATACTGTCTACCAGAGATTCAGCTTAGGTGTAAGAACACAAAGAGATTGAATGAAAGTAAAGGGATGGAGCAAGATATTCCACGCCAATAGTACTCAGATGATTGTGAGACAATGTCCACTTTAACTCAGATTATAAGAGATAAGGAAAGGCATTTATGTTGATAAAAGTTTCAGTACATCAAGAAGAGATAACAGTTACAAACATATGTGCACCTAAAAATGTTCATGGATTGGACAACTAATAATATTAAATGTCAGTACTACCCAAAGCTACCCATAGAATCAATACAGTCTTTATCAAAGGATTTGAATTTAGGGGATAGTTTTTCTGTTTTTGTTTGTTATACAGGAAACCTCATCTTAAAATTCATATGGGCTTTCCTGGTGGCTCAGTGGTAAAGAATCCAGTGCAGGATCCTACCAGTGCAGGATACTCAGGTTCCGTCCCTGATGTGGGAAGATCCCACCTGCCGTAGAGCAACGAAACCCACACACCACAACTATTTAAATAAATAAAAGTTAAAAAAAAAATTCTTATAGTGTCTCAGGAGACTCTGAATAGCCAAAATAATCCTGAAAAAAAGGCTAAAGCTAGAAGACTCACATTTCTTCATTTCAAAATTACTGCAAAGCTATAATAATCACTAATAAGATAGTGACATAAAGGTAGACATATAGACAGTGAGTTGAACAGAATACCCAGGATAAACCCTTACACGGATGGTCAGTGGAATGCTGACACAGGTGCCGAAGCCATTCATGTGGAAAGGATAGTCTTTTCAACAAATAGTGGCTGGGAAAACCGGGTATCCATATACGAAAGAATGAGGCTAAAGTAGACAAGGAGCATGAGTAGACATTTATTCAGAGAAGACACACAAATGCCAGTGAAAATAATGGTTTTCCAGACAGACTGCCTCTGCTCAGATGTTGGCCTCCCACTTGCTAGCTATGTATTCTTATTGCACTTTTCTGCGCTTCAGGGGGTCTGCTTTGAGGTTAAAGGTGCTCATGAGAGGAGGGTGTCTGGCGCCTAAGCATAAGGAAATGCTGGCTCTCTTGATTGCCGTCATATGCTTGGCCACGTCCAGGTGCCAGTGCAGGCGACTGCACCCTGGTTCCTGTCCTGCTTTTCACTCATCTTCCAAGCAGACCACAGGCTTCACCTCTAAAATGCAGATGATTCTGTGTGCCCTACTTTCCTCTCAGGGCAGTTAACAAGAATCAAGTGAGATAATTTAAGGGAAAGTAATTTATAAAATGTTCCTTTAAAGTAGTGCATGAAACATAAACATAATAATAAACATAATATAATTATTACACATTACTATAATTAACATAACAATGTATGTTCTTTTTATGCTTTCCTTCTCCTAATAGACAGCTTCTTATTGTGTTAATCCTATTCTTTATTTGTATCATTTGGTTTACTGAGTAATTTCTTGTGTATAATAAGTGCTCAGTAAATGTACTAGAGAAGCATTTAATTGGTATGGTATAAACTTTTTATTTTTAAAAATTTATTTAGTTTTGGCTGTGGTGGGCCTTGGTTGCTCTATATGGTCTCTTCTCTAGATGCGACGAGCGAGGGCTACTTTCTTTGTCATGGTGCACAGTCTTCTCATTGCAGCGGCTTTTCTTGTTGCAGAGCACCGTGGGTTCCAGGGTATGCGGGCTTTAGCAGTTGTGGCACACTGACTTTAGAGCACAAGCTTGGTACTTGTGGCATGCAGGCTTAGTTGCCCCACAGCATGTAGAATCTCTCTGGACGAGGGGTTGAACCCATGTCTCCTGTATTTGCAGGTGAACTGGTAACCACTGGACCACCAGGGAAGTTCTGAAATAGTATAAAATTTGTAATTATATGAAATACTTGAGTGTTGTTTTATTTTCTGAGAGGGTGCAGCAGGCTATTTTGAATTAATGTCAATAGCTTTTTTGGTCTGTTTTGACAAAAATGACACAAAGATCATCTCTACCATTGTATGCTTCCCTGGTAGCTCAAATGGTAAAGAATCTGCCTGCAATGCATGAGACCTGGACTTGATCCCTGGGTCAGAAAAATCCCCTGGAGAAGGGCATGGCTACCTACTCCAGTATTCTTGCTTGGAGAATTTCATGGACAGAGGAACCTGGCAGGCCACAGTCCGTGGAACTGCAAACAGTCTGAGACGACTGAGTGACTAATACTTTCAGAGTGATAATTTACAACCATAAGTATAGATATCTCTAACTGTACATTTTAAGGAACCAAGAATTCAGTTGATAGGTATTATATTTAGTTGATAGATAGTAATAAACTCATAAAAGAAGATAGAAACACTTGTAGAATTGTTTCCTTTGAAGATTCACTTTGTAAATTATAACCGTTTTAAAGACAAAAATGAAATATGAAAAAGACTTCCATTTGTGTAAGTTTGTTCCCTTTCACAGCCTCACACACAAGGACTCAGTGTCTCTCTGGGAACTAGGGCTCTGCCCGGCCTGCCCCCAGGAGCCCACTCAATGGAGTCCAGAAAGAGGATAGCGTTAAACAGTACCCGGTGGATGGAAGGAAACAATCCCATCATTGAGGAAAACATGGAGAAGGCAATGGCACCCCACTTCAGTCCTATGTGCTTGTCTTTGTATTAAGAAACAAGAATGATTTAAGTTTGTTAAGTAGAAATTCATTTCTATTAATTTTTCAAATAGTGTGTTGAATACAGGTGAGCCTGGTTCTATTTAAACTTGTCTAAATTGCAGAGCAGAGCTTCTGCACGGTGAACTTACACACTGCTTGTCTCGATCAGGGCACTGGGCAAGCTCGTACCTGAGGAGACTTGGGAATGTGGGTAGGCGTTTGTAGCTTAAAGGTATGTTTCAAGCTGTGTTACTAACCTTGCATGGTAAGGAGTTGAAAGGGTAATGGCATACTAACTGCTCCACGGTCATCCAGTCACTTTCAGGTCAGGCAGGCGCAGGAGGCCTCGGTGATAAGTTGGGAGCACCCTCAGATTCTGCTCTGTAGTCGTGTTTGTGGGGCTGTGGCACCCAAGACCAGGGCTAGGTCGCCCTCAGGGGGACACACTGTCAGGTGGACCCCTGGCGGAAGGTATCACGAGAAACTAAGTACAGAAGGTTTCATCCCCTCCCCTGGATTAACGTGCAGGACTGCAGCCTCGGCTAGTTGTGGGGTCTCAAGGGAAGGTTTTCTTTTGTGGGGCACACTCTTACTGTTTAAAGGCCCAAACTTGTATTTTGTGTGTCTGGCTCTAGTTGCTTTAGTGTTTCTCCTGGATGGGTGAAGTGCACATAGAGATACTGGTTTTGATTTTGGCATATGACACACCCTGCTATGGTTTTGCTGTGCCCTGGTTGCTATGTTACATTCTGAGGTTTCTGCCATTCTTGTTTGCCCTAATTTCTTTTTCATGAAGATAAGTTGTGCCATTCAAGAGAAGTTGTGCTACTGCTTCTTCTAAGAGTGTTTTGATCCCAGAATATTCTTATTCCTTTTATAAGTTAAAGCGTGTCCTCTAATGAGTCTTGCACATTTATCTAATTCAGCTGACGCTCCTTCATTTTGAAGCTAGACTAGGTTTTGTTTGTGGTAATAATTAAACCCGGGCTTTGTGAATTTTGAGGACAGTCTTAATTAACTGATTCTCTGACTTTAGTACTGTCAACTTCAGTTCTTTGTGATCATTGTCTTCCCAAGTTTCTTTAAATGTCATTTATTGTGAATCCTTTTGGTCTAATTTTCATAAATTTTTCTACTGAAATTTCAGTTTGGGACATTTTGTGGATTTTAGAAAAATGTTTTTCAATTCACTTGATTTGTTTTTCTCCCTTTTTTTCTTGACGCACTATTCAAATACTGTAGTGTATTCCTCATTTTTTGTGTTATCTCAACTTTTATTTTTCTTTATGAGATCAAAAGATCAAACCATTAAAAAATTTATTTTACATGTGAATACTGTCATCTTTTGTTGAGATGATCTGTATTATATATTATGTGACCATTATTAGAATCCCTTTTACATAACACTATTTGTTGGTTTTTGGTGATCTGAATCTATTTGCAGATTAAATTATTTGTATGAATAGTTACTGTAACGTTTCTTGATAAAAGTGGATTTTTAAATCAACTTGGTATCTCCATTGGAATGAGAAACCTAGACAACAAGATAAGTTTAGCCATTCTGACTGCTGTGGTTCTTTGGTCTGTCCTGAGCCAGGGTTTCCTTCAGCGCTCTAGTGAAGGCGAGCATAAGGAAAAACTGAGTCACTCCTCTGACTCCTGGCTTGTCTTGTGTCTTGTAGCTTCATCTTTTTGTTTCTAAGTTTCATTTTTCTTTGAAAGTGGTCTCCACGTTGAGGTTTGTGGTTATAGACATCTGAGAATTGAAGTTGGCTTTGTTACCTATGTATTTGGAAAGTCATATATTTCTGATTAAAAAATCATACACCAAAGAGTTCTCACTTTTGATAGTTTTATAAAAAGCATATTTTTTGTTTGTTTGTCTGTTTAAATAACATTAAGTTGCATTGAAATTGCAGCTTTAAATTGTTTATAACTGGAAAGATGATATTTGGAAGTTTTCTAGAATGGATGAATTTTTATAATCCAAGGTTGTTGAAGAATAATAACCATCATTTATATAAAGCATTTTAATGTATCAAATACTTTGGTATCCATTGTTGTCTTAAAATCGTCAAACTTAAATGTTGTTATTCACCAGTACAAGACAAAAAGGATTCTGTTTGTTTAGGCGATGCAATTCAGATCATCTGGCTTGTAAGTGACCAAATGGGATTTGAACCCAAATCTCTAGACTTTCACATTCTTGTTCTACTTGCTGTACCAAACTGCTGCTCTGAATAGACAGTTTTTACCTAGAAAGAAGCATGGAGTGTCATGTTGCAAGTTTCTAAAAAAAAAAATACATTTCACTGGGATGGCCAAAAAGTTCATCCAGGTGTTTTTAAGATGTAACAGAGAAACTCAAAGTTTTCGGCCAAGCCAGTACTTGCAGCCTTGTCTTCCAGCTCTGTGGATGAGATGTGAGGGAGGCGCTGTTCACTCCGTCATATGAAAAACATGCTTCATCACGTTGTGATTTTTATCTTGCAGCCATTGACCTGTGGGCCAGAGACATTAGGTATAGTTTATTTCTCTTTTTTTCTGCTGCATGGAGTGAGATCTTTATTGTAAATTCAAAGGTGAGAAGGCCAAGCCCTAACAGTCAGTGAGTTAAAGCCTTAGATTTGTACAGGTCACCAGATGTGATGGGAGAGCAAAAGAGGAAGTGCTGCCTTCCTACAAGTCCTGGCAAAGCCAGAAGACTCCACCAAGAAGCTTCCTGCCCTTTATGCAGGAAGTCCTGACGGTGGAGCAGGTGTTTTGTAGCTAAAATGAGTAAACTTGAAAGGGCTACCAGTCTCTTGAGTGAAGTTAGGAAGGTGTGATGGTCGTGTGGATTTTTCTAGAGCAGTAATCCTCAGAGTATGGTGAGGGGACCAGCAGCGTCACCGTGGAGCCTGTAACCAATACAGATTAGGCGGCCCCTCCCCAGACTCCTGAATCAGAGGCTCAGGGTGTGGGGCCCAGCAGTGGGTGTTGTAACAAGCCTGTAGTTCTGATTCATGCTCAAATTTAAACTTTCTGTTCTGAAGTCACATGAGAAGTCTGTAAGTAAAGGTTTCAGATAGGCCCCGAGAAAGCAGTGTGGCAACGTGGGAATACGTGTAGGTTTGGGTTCAGGAGATGCTTATGACCCTACAGATAGAGGCCGGCCACAACCCATCCTGAGGCATCAGGTTTCTGCCTGCGCTGTCCTTGTTAATGCATAAATTTAGGTCTTGTTATAAAGATGGCTATTTCTGATTTTCAAGAAACAGAACTGAATAGAGCAGGGAGAATCCTTTACGCAGAGACCACAGCTGTAGGAAGTCCAGCCACAGCACTGTGCTATGTAACCTGGTGGAATATGCTTTAATGAAGCAAAGTGGCTGAAAGATGGTATTATACTTTCTGAGTACTCTTTAAAGGTGGTGCTGTTGTGGCACAAATCTGAGATAGGTAGACAGACAATAGAACTGAGGTGCTGAGGAAGAGATGGGATAAGGAGCATGTTAACTCTTACTAGTTGGGTCAGTTTGGACTCATTTGAGAGTTACTCACAGGAAGTGGTTATTGCTTAGTTTATTCAAGTAATGAGGCAGTTTATTGTTAAGTAAAAGGTTGATTCAAGTGCTTATTTATATCTGTTAAAGAATACATTTTTATTGTAGGAAAAAAAGACACAATAATACAAAGAAGAGCATTCAAACTTATTGGTGTGTAATCCTTTTATTTAAGGATAAGTTGCTTAGTTTTCTGGTGCAGTGCATCCTTGTGCACTTCCTCCTTGTAAGAATATTATAAAAATAATATGTAGCCTTACTATCTGGGAATCTTATAGTTCATACAAGCCTGAGTCTGTTTCTCTAATTCAACAATATAACAGTTGTCACCCACGGTGGTAGTACCCACAGCAGGCTACTCCTTGTTGCTGTGCCCGGGCTTCTCATTGCGGTAGCTGGTCTTGTTACGGAGCTCGGGCTCTGGGGCTTCAGGAGTTGCAGCAGGTGGGCTCAGCCCTTGCGGCTCCCGGGCTCTGGAGCACGGGCTCAGTAGTTGCGGTGCACCGGCTTAGTTGCCCTGTGGCATGTGGGATCTTCCTGGACCAGGAATCCACCTGTGTCTCCTGCATTGATTGGCAGATGGATTCTTTACTACTGAGCCCCCAGGGAAGACCCCTACTTTTTCTTTAATTAGGATTCTTTATGCTATCATTTGTATAGTTGTTTCGTTATTTTTCTACTTTTTATTAGAAAGTTAGCTTCTTTGCTGTATTTCACTATAATATATGAGTATGATTAATGTTTTTTTGCGTGTTTTTCCTCCACATCTCTGATTATTTCATTGGCATAGATTCTTAACAATGACTTTGTTAAATAAAAATGTATGAACATTTTTAAGGCCTTTAATTACCCAGTTGTATATAGAAATACATACACTAGCATGAACCCAGAGGAAACTAAATTTTTTAAAGGTTTCCTGTCTTACACTGCAAATACTGTTAACCTCTAGAGATTTTTTAAATAGCTGCTATATTAGGTACTATTTTAATTAGTAGCCAGTATGTATGCCAAGCCTGGTATGCACTCGTCTCTGTCTTTGGCTTGTATATTGGAACATATGCAGTTAGTCTCACAGTAACAACATTAAGTACGCATGATCCCCATTTTAATTATGAAAAAGTTAAAGTTGAGAAAAATCTAAGTAATTTAATGAAGATAAAATTGGCAGCATGTAGCATAGCTAGAATTTAAACCGAGGTCAGTCTGACATCAGACCATGCTTTTCCTGCTTTCTTCTTTTTTTCTGCATTTTCTGTTGTGTTTTGACAGAATTTTTGTTATTGAATAAGTGTGGGATTTGTGCCTTGAAAATAAAGTTTACACGTACTGCCAGAAAAGTGGTGGTTCTTTCTGTAAACTGGAATTTCCAGTGACCTGTGCCTATGAAAGGATATGGCCAGAAACTTATGTTAGTGTGGAGAATTAGGCTTCTGGTTTACAGAGGAAGAAACTTATGTTGGTGTGGAGAATTAGGCTTCTGGTTTATAGAGAAAGTCTGTCTTACATTTTATATTCTTCCATGAATTCATCTTTAATGTATTTTGCTGTCCACTTTAGAATGGAATAAACTGTTTGTCAGTGATGTCTTTATTTGGATTAAAAGGGGATTAATGTCTACTCTGGGAATTTAAAATAACACACAGTTATAAATGTGTTCTACTTCAGTGTTTTTATCAGTTTTTTAGGAAATGTGGGTGTTATTTGGATAGGAAGGTAAAAGAAACATATTTGAACCAGGTGATAAATCTTGTCAAATAAGAAGTTGAAAATAAAGGGAGCAAAACTTACTGTTTCTTAAATTGGTTTGATTCTTCAGTTTAGAGATATTTCCTAGGACTAAGGTTTTAAATTTTTTAGAATACATCTGATTTTTGGTGAGAGGAGGAGTGCCCGTTCACTCTTTGAATAATTGAAAATGTGGGCAGGATATTTTGCTGTTTTTAAAAATTCATGAAAACACTGCTAACACTGTCTTGTTGCCAACTTGGGTTTCACGCAGGGATTCATATGCTGGTGTCTGGGGGAGGGGCCAGATGGGCCTGAGCTTGTGCTGTGGCTCAGAAGTCAAGAGGTACAATAGCCTTTTCAAATCCAACAAGCTGATCAATGAAAAAGGGCTTACCAAGTGAATGGAATGTGGTTTATTTTCTGTCTGGAGAATGAAGTTCTCCGATAGCTGCATGGAACTCTGTGCAGTGATCTGTGCTGCCCAGTATGGTATTGACCACATTGCAGACTGGACACGTGGCTCCTGCACCTTGGGATCTGTACTGTAGATTTTGTTTTCTTTCATTTTATTTGAAATCTGTTTGCCACCACGGCTGCCTCCCAGGCACAGGTGTAGAAAGCGGCTCTGAGGTTCTGTTGTCACCAGAGACCTTTGTGCATCTGCTTTTACATCCCTGTGTGGCAGCTTGTCAGACGGGCCCCCCCGCCCCCAGTGTCTCACACTGTCCCAGTGGCTCCGCTGACCTGTACATTGGCCCCTGCCTGGCGACCGTGCCACTTCCTGTCCCGTGCACTGTCCTTCCGGGAATGGTGCGGGACCTTTCTGGCCATATTCAGTGGTGGGTCCCATCCTCCCACCAGGAAAGAGAACAGACTGGCTTTAAAGCCGTTGGCTTGTGTTTCAGCCCTGTCGTGGACCCTTGCTGTGGACACAGTTGTTATCGTACCTCCTCTGGAAATGCAGACAGGCCTCCTCGTTGTGAAGAGGGCTGAATGAGAGTGTGGCCAGTGCAGTAGCACCCAGAGCAGAATCCAGCCAGAGGAGGAGCGACACAGGCGTCTTCGTGCACATGAGCACATGGAGGCAGCAGGGGAGTAGTATTTTCTGCTCATGACATAGACTTCTCTCTGACCTTTAGGAGGAGAAAGAAGATGGGCCACAGGCAAATAACACTGAATTACCCTAGTTTTTGCTAAACAAGAGACAGTGACTACTGTCAAGTGACTGAAGATGTAATTCTTGGAGGAGCAGCAGTACTGGCAGCCTCCATCTATTTGTGCAAAGCTGCTCCCAGAACTCCACACCATGCTGTTACTTCATCCTTGAAGAAATCTCTGCACTGCTTATAGCTACTGTTCATGCTCCCCTGTTATACAAACTGAGTCATCAGTTACATTTGCCCACATTCACACAGCTAGTGAGTAGCAAAGCCAGGATTTAAACCCAGGCTTCTTAGAATCCAAACCATGTCTTTCCTCCCGCCTCCCAAGCCATCGTGTGCTGTGCACTGAAGCTCTGTGCCTGCACATGTCCCCTCCGACCTTCTATTCTTCCACAGCCTGATGTGAAGTGTGTGCTGCAGCCAGATTCCTCTTCTAAAGAATGTGGACACAGCTGTGAAAGGTCTGGCTTATCTGTTCAGAAGGCGCGCTTATTTCTTTATAAACACATCTGATGAGTAGTAATAAAGTGGTTTTGGTTCCATTAATTTAGGAAGCATTTATTGAGTCCCTTACACATGTCAGGTACTGTCTGGCACTCAGAAACAAAGATAAAGAAGAGACAGATGATCTATTCTAGGATTTGAGGGGTTTAGTTGTAGAGGCCAGCATAAACATTTTGAAAAGCACTAGTGAGTACAGAGAGAAGAGGTGCTTTTACCACAGAAGCTAGAAAAAGGGGCAACATCCATTTGAAAAACATTTTTATTTGTATGAAATAATGATGGGTGAACCAACCAGACAAGACCTCTCACAGGGATAACAATCTGTAGATGATTAATTACTTGGAGAGCCCCATGCCTGTCTCCCCTCAGAAGCCTGGGTTCCGGCAGCACCGGCGTGGTTCTGCTTCTCTCAGGGCTTCCCTTGGTGTCTGTCCCCTGTGGGCTCTCTTCCCCTCGGCCTGTCCCACGTGGTGGTGGGAGACGCTTACACCAGCCAGCTCTGTACTGGAGCTTCCAGTTGGGATGAAATTGTAAACAGAATTGATTACTGGTACCAGGTATGTCTTCAGTGGAAAGTAGATTAAGACTAGGCTTATGTTTTTCTGACAACTACAGTTCTCAATCTGACTCTTAGCTAACTAGCCATTAAAAGAGAGAAGGAAAAAAGTAAGGAAATTCCTTCTGTTTGTCTTTGTTTTCTTTAGGTCACAGCATTAATCCCAGCAGTTGTCTTTGCCACCCATCAGATTTGGATACCTTCTTCCTAGACAGTAAATAGGCACATTGATCTTATTTGTGATGTGAAAGAAATACTGTTTGTTCTGAGCCGCTAATGGGATATTTCATACTTTGGCAGGGTTGACAAGCACTGGAAAATGAAAAGAGGTATCACTTGGTTTTCCTCCTGTGCCCTTGGTGACATTAAAAAAACAGTCTATTTTTCCCTGTTTACCTGAATTCTGTTCATAACAGACTCAGTAAAGAACAATGGAAATGGTTCTTCTTGAAAGCAAACATTCTGACAAATGACTGTTTCTATTTGAATATACAGGGTTCTCTCTCTTTCTTTTCTAAAGTGAGCTTCAGTCGAAACCCTGGTGCTTGGCTCCACACCCTAGGATTCTGTGTGTGTCCCTGTGTGTGACTACCCGCATGGCAGCCTGGCCCACCACCGCCGCTGCCTCGTCAGGGAGGTCCTGAGAGAGGACTGGAAAGTAAACACATCACATTCTTCATATTCCTTGACGGAAGAATCCATGCAGGCCCAGCCTCATGTTGGTGTTCACTGCTGTTGTTGGTTGTCACGTGGTTTACCAAGTGAGCTTTTACAAACCTTGTTGTTCAGTCCCTCAGTCGTGGCTGACCTTTTGCGACCCCATGGACTGCAACACGCCAGGCTTCCCTGTCCTTCAGCATCTCCTGGAGCTTGCTCACACTCATGTCCGTCGAGTCGGTGATGCCATCCAACCGTCTCATCCGCTGTTGCCCCCTTCTCCTCCTGGCCTCAGTCTTTGTGTAACAAGTGATTTCAGACGTTAACTGTGCATGTTAGGCATTATGAGGTCCTGGATCTTATTTAAGCCAGTTTTAGCTGGCTTTGTCTGAGACTGCTCTGAGAAGAGAAGTGGGGGTTGGGGGGTACCCTTTACCCGGCGGAGGGAGACGTCAGGATACCCCTCGTCCCTGCCCCCAACATGGCCCCTGCTGACCGCAGTGGACAGTGGTGGGAGACTGGGTTGTGGGGAAGCCCTGGCACTGCTGGGTCTCCTCTGACACTAAGTGGGCTGGAGCTGAGACTTGGTTCTGGGCGTCAGGCATCTCCCCTGTGATGGCGGTGTGGGCAGCCCCACTGGGCTGCAGGGACTCCCCACGGCAGCCTGTCGAGGGCCATGTGTGGGCTCCTCTCGCCCTTGGCTGGTATGTGTGGCCATGGGTCACAGTTTTTCTGTGATGTTTGCCTAAAAGGAAGCTGCTGAACCTTTTCTGTCTCACTGGGCTGCCCCTTCCTTGTCCTTCAGTCGGAGAAAGTGAGCTTTTGAGGGTGTTTTTGTCTGCTCCTCTCTCTCCCCTTTCAGCATCCTCTCATTTTGTTTCTGTGCAGCATCAGGCATTCCTTGTGTCTAGGGGGAGAAAAAGGGGAAAGTGTATCTCCTTCATCTTCCTGGGAGTGGAGGTCCTAAGTCTCCCTTAATGTTAAGCAGCTCCTCCTGTGTGAGGAATAAGCCTTAGAGGTCTGAGAGGCACCGAGAGAACCTTGTCCTGTTTCTGCTCAAATGTGAGCCACTGCAGTGACTGTATCTGTTTGGAGTGAAGGTGGAGTTCCTTTGGTGTCTGACGCTTCTTCTCTGAAAGAGGCGAGCGGTCTTGTTGTAATGTTCCCTTCCGTATCAGGCAGCTCTGTGCCCCTCACCTCTGGTACCTGCCCCTGAGGCCCCTGAGGGGTCCTGAGGCTACCCTGCAGCAGCTCCCACTGGCAGGGGTGGTCACCTCCTCCACCCTGACTCCCGAGGCAGGATCTGCTCCGAGCAGCAGAGGCCAGGGCGCTGTCCCTGGGGCTGGCTTGTGGTGTCCGTAGCGAGCACGCTATTGCCCTTCGTACTCAAAATTTAGCAAGAAAGTAAGAGGAATCCAGCATTGCAAATAAATTTTTATTTGCATATCTTTCCCTTTCCAGGCAAAAGCTTATTATCCCAGGTGGAAGTTGCCCTGTTATTCTGAATACTTACTTTTGTCAGAAAGCTGTTGCCAAAGAAGATTCAGAAGCATCACGTGATGGGCATGAGTGTGACATGCCCTGTCCGAGGAGGAGCAGCACTCTGGCTCAGGTGTTCCAGTTTAAGAGCCTAACCGATAGCTCACCCGAAAGCAAGGTAAACTCCTCAACTTAGAAATTTTCGCTTTGTAATAATACTGCATTTAAAGGCCGGGTATTTATAGAAGTGTTTTCCTTTGGTCTTCTTCAAGTATTCAACACACATATACGTCATATTTACTCTAATTTATTAAAATTTGAGTTTTTTTTCTGTTCTCATAACTGCCTAAGAGCTTACTTAAGCCTCTTTTATTTATTTTAAAAAATCATCTTTTTCTTCTCCATGATGTTTGTTGCCCTGGGGATAAAGAGTTGCGTAAACTTGAGGTTACACACTGGAGATTGCTTTTTGGAATGTTAGTGACCCTGAGCCATGACTACCCATGATGATGAACTTGGGGAGCGCTAAGCCACACTTGGGGTGGGCAAGAGGACACTCCTGGGGTGCTGTGGGCTCCAAGTGTCTGACTCCAGCGCAGCTACCTCAGGGTTGCCTGGCTCCCTGCATCAGCGCTTAGGGGTATGTTGAGGGTGACCACATGAGGGGAAACCAGAAAGAAAAGCAAATGGACTTTCATCCTGCTTTGTATGTGTGGAATCAAGCAGGGCCTCCCTTAGACTATCAGAAAATGTGTCTGGAGGGAATTATGTGAAATCTCCCTTTAATAAATTTAACAGATGTACAGTATATGGCCCAAAGTGCATTACTGCTTTAACATACAGTTTCAAACAGGTGTGTGATGTTAAATTCATGAGATGTGTCTGTGTCTGCCACCTGCCCCAGGGTAGCTGCCAGAGAGCTTAGTGTCGAGAGTGCGGACTGTGGACCTCAGAGCCGAGTTTGGGTCCTGCCTCAGCCGCTTCCTGCTGGCAGTCTTGGGCAGGATTCTCGGCTCCTGTCTCAGCATGCCTGTCTGTGTAACAGTGGTGACTGCAGCCTGCCTCCTTGGGTTGTGAGGGTCACATGGTTGTTACGCAAGCACAGGATGTAGAGAACAGTGCCGGGATGCAGGGGGCACAGAGTCTTCTAGAGGCGCTGTCCTCTTGTGAAGGTGTTTTCCAGGACTGTTGAGGCGACTCCTATGGCTCACTGGAGTGTGCAGAGTGCTGGCACTTCACAGTAACCCTGGTCCTTCTTTCATTTTGTTTTGTACTTTGTGCTTTGAGATTGTTACCTCATAGAAGAAAACTTTTAAAATTGCATGAGGTATTTTAATAGGAGTCCTTTCTGCATGTCCTCAAGCCCCCGAGGTGGTCTGTGCGCCTCAGCTCGCCATGGCCACTCAGGTGGCCCGCGGATGGGAGCCCTGAGCTGCGGCTCTGCATTTGTCCCTGTCATTCCTTGAGGGTCCTGCAGCCACGCCGGCTGCCACATTCGGTATGGTGCATGCCCTCGTGAGTCAGCCTGCAAGTGTTCCTTTTGCATGTCTCATCAGGTTCTGTGTGATCGTCACACTGCAGTGGGCACAGACCGGACCCTCCATCCCGAACAAGCAGAGCCATGCGTCCCCAGCCGAGCTCCCCTGAGGGATTCTCTGCTGGATGCAGTTGAGAGCCACGGAGCTGCTGCCTGGACGGGAGTGGGCGTGCGAGTGGTGGTGCAGAGAGTGTACTCCCTGCCCTGCAGAGGCCAGCAGGCAGACAGCACAGCCCCACCCAGAGCACGGTGAGTGACGGACATGGGTGCCGGGCCCACACTCATCTGCACAGAGGGGAAGCTCTTCTCAGCAGTTTCATCGCCATGCACAAGGGTGGTGTTTCTTTGGTTGATTTTCTCTTACATCAAAATTTGGAACACCTGGTATGACAGAGGATTTTGTCCATGTATAATTATCTAAATGTGCTCAGTCACTCAGTTGTGGCCAACTCTTTGTGACCCCGTGCACTATAGCCTGCCAGGCTTCTCTGTCCATGGAATTTTCCAGGCAAGAATACTGGAGTGGGTTGCCATTCCCTTCTCCAGTTTATCTAAATAGACCTAGTAGAAAAGTTAGTCACATTTACTTTTACCTTTGATAGTTCATGCTACTGAAAGTCATACAAGCATGATTGGTATTGCTCTGAAAGAGCCAAGGCAAGGTTGAAGAGACCATGGCAATAGCTGTCAAGTTTTATGTCTTGGAAACCAGGATAAAGAAATGGCAGCTGGTGAGTCTGTGGCTCTCAGATGGGGCTTTTGAGTCCGCTTCGGTGTTGCCACAGGTCCTGTGAGTGGTATGGATGCTGCTCACTGCCTTCGCCCGTGCGGCAGCCACTGACCACGCAGGAAGTACAGCTGCTGGGGCTGAGCAAACTACATTTATAATTTCACTGAAGTTTAATTAAGTCATTTTAGGTAGCCCCCTGTGGGTAGTGGCTGCCTTGGTGCCCTGCCTAACTCAACAGCTGTGGGAGCAAGGGTAGACCTGTGATTCACAGTGCTTCACTCCAGCAGACATTGGGAGTGGCATCTTTCTACTCACACTTAGACTCTTCCTGGTTGTGTGTTTTCAGATAGCTGTAGACACATGGTTGAGTAAGAGTTTCTTTATCCTTGTCAGACCCTTCTGAGGTTATCTTTCTATGTTAAATTGCCCTCAAAGCAGTAAGACAGATTTACAGAAGAATAGAAATTAAAAGCATAGATGCCAGTTTATCTGACAGTCGATCATTTTGTGCCTCTGCTGTTAGAGAAACACATACTGAAGAAATAACAAGTCACAGGCATCCTGTCCTTACGGTGCCTTCTGATGTTATTGGGAAGGAGCGGCAGGAAGCACGACTCTGTTACCTGTCAGTCGCCTTCCAGTGGACTGCAGCTTACTTTGAAGGACCATGAATTTCACCGTCCTTTCAGGTGGAGAGTTACAGAATATTTCTTGTGGAATTATAGAAAAGTTTATTTTTATTCTGTTTGGAAAATGTATGTGTGAAACCTGAATATCCGTCTTTAGGTCTTTAACATACTTGTAGCTGTTGACCAGTTTTGTGCTAGACTTAAAATTGTGTCCTTCTAAACAGAATTACCTGAGACAGTTACAGATCAGACAAAGGTTTTGTCTTGCTTGGCTTCTTCTGTGGTCTGTGACCATGCTGGGCTCTGAGGAGGAGATCCTGAGGCCCGCAGAGCACTGCTCACGCCTGGTACCAACTGAGGCTGTGCTCACAGAGGATTGAAGGCAGGGCAGGCGTAAAGCTCAGAAATAAGAAAGCAACACCAAGTTAATCAGATGTAATGAATATGTATCAGTGGGCATGGAGACTTCTTGTAGCACATGTGAGATTGTAAACAGAGGCTGGAGGACGGTAACCCATTTCACAGATGAGAACACTGGGCCTCAGAGATTGACTTGCTGACAGTTATACGTGGATGAAGGAAAACCATCATGAGATATAGAATCCCCACATGACAGGGTTGTAGAGAATACTGGACCTGAAAGAAAGAGAAGAATATTGACTTGGAAGCAGGCTCTGTTTAGATGCTAGATGACCAGGGGCCAGTCACCCTGGAAAGCCGGCATGGGACCTGAGTAGACTGTGCACCCTGAGGAAGAGTGGTCCTTCTGGATGGAGGTCGTAGCATTTGGCCTGGGTTGGGAGACAAGCCTTCTGTGATGTATTTGGGGTACAGAAAGGTCTTACTGTATAATCCATTATTAGTTTCTTCTAGATTCATTTGCTGTAATAATGATCAGGTTCTCCAGTTTACAAATCCAATTAATATAGAAGGAATAAGACCCTTGGCCCTCTACTAATTCTCTGCTGGTGTGTATAAGGCATGTCCTTGAGAGTCACTCAGCAGCATGTGTCCTGGTGTAGACCTTCATACCTGCATGTGCAACACGATACGAGGGGAGACACCCTCAGGAGACTTAGGCGCGTTGCCTGGAATGCTTTTTTCTACCAGCGATTTCTGCCTGTGACTTCCTGCCTGCTGGTAACTTCAGGCAGCCGTGCAGCGCACGGAGTTAGTCTTGTCCAGAGGCCCGAGCACGGAGGACATAGCAGGGAGACTGAACAGTGAGGGCCACTCCCCTGAGTTAGCTCACCTGCTTTTCCCCAGCAACTCTTCTCCAGCAGTGAACTGAAGTCTTCTCTGAGCACCACGTGTTTCCATAGAGCCAGAAATCGCCATGTCAGAGTAAATTGAGGCCTGTGCCTGGGCATAAACAGAAGCAAGTCTGTTTTCTGGGACTCTTGCTACAGTGATTCTGCCCTCCTGCCCAACCAGGTCATATGCCCCCCTGAGGAAACACCGTGATGACTCTGTGTCTAACTTGGCACCTTGACCGCGTTTTGTCTGTCTGCTCCCAGCACTCTAGCCATGTCACTTTTATGAGATCAGTCACAACTTAGCTTCTGATGGCATACAGCCCAATTTTTGTCACCTTTGGAATTAAGAGAATTTTATTTGAGGCCTGCCAGTCCTGAAGAGGGTCAGATAGATTTGTCCTCTGAGCTGTGAAACATTAGCGAAAGTTTACGTTAGATTTCAGAAATGTCATATGTAAGTCTGCTGTCCATTGTTCTTCTGAATGACTTCTTTTAACTCACGCTATCAAAAAAAACCGTTTCTACTTGGTTTCTCAAAGTGTTGTATATCAGAGTAAGCCACATGAACTTTAGTTTTATAAATCATTCAATCAAAAGTAACAGAAGACAGACCCAAAGCACTCCCTAAACAGTAAGCAGGAAGTCTGTTCAGAGCCAGAACACACCTTTACCTGGACCCACTGCATGTTGGATGAGTGCTAGGTAAACGTATGACTAATCAGACCACAGGCTTTTTAGCCTGGGGGAGCACTAGTTTCTACTGGAGGGAACGGCAGCAGAGAGCGCAGAAGTGGGCTGCCTGCCACAACCCCCTCCTGGCAGAGTGGCGTCTAGACCACTCTACTCCCTGTCCGTGGTGATTGACTTTCTTCCTCCCTTTTTTTGAAACCATCACTTCCTTTTTCCTTGAGATGCTTAACTTAGGGACAGACAATTTTATCCCTCAGAGACACACATTGTTTCTAGCCTGTCACTGCAGAAACATTTATTGTGGGAGAATTAGTCTTTCGTGAGGGCATTGAATTCATAGAACTTGCTCAATGGTCTTGCATTTGGACGAAAGCCTGGAGGAACAGACCTTCGTCTTTAAGTGTTTCAGGGGATTAGATCTGATAGACAGAGTGCCCAAAGAATTATGGACTGAGGTTTGTTACACTGTACAGGAGGCAGGGATCAAGACCATCCCCCCATAAAAAGAAATGGAAAAAGGCAAAATGGTTGTTTGACGAGGCCTTACAAATAGCTGAGAAAAGAAGGGAAGCTAAAGGCAAAAGAGAAAAGGAAAGATATACCCATTTGAATGCAGAGTTCCAAAGAATAGCAAGAGATAAGAAAGCCTTCCTCACTGATCAGTGCAAAGAAATAGAGGAAAACAATAAAAGGGGAAAGACTAGAGATCTCTTCAAGAAAACTGGAGATACCAAGGGAACATTACATGCAAAGTTGGGCACAATAAAGGACAGAAATGGTATGGGCCTAATAGAGGCAGAAGATACTAAGAAGAGGTGGCAGGAATACACAGAAGATCTGTACAAAAAAAGAGCATCATGACCCAGGTAACCATGATGGTGTGATCACTCACCTAGAGCCAGACATCCTAGAATGTGAAGTCAGGTGAGTCTTAGGAAGCATCACTATGAACAAAGCTAGTGGAGGTGATGAAATTCCTGTTGTGCTGTTTTAAATCCTAAAAGATGATGCTGTGAAGGTGCTGCACTCAATATGCCAGCAAATTAGGAAAACTCAGCAGTGGCAACAGGACTGGAAAAGGTCAGTTTTCATTCCAATCCCAACGAAAGGCAATGCCAAATAATGTTCACTTTATCACACAATTGCACTCATCTCACATGCTAGCAAAATAATGCTCAAAATTCTCCAAGCCAGCCTTCAACAGTATGGGAACCATGAACTTCCAGTGGTTCAAGCTGGATTTAGAAAAGACAGAGGAACCAGAGATCAAATTGCCAACATCTGTTGGATCATCAAAAAAGCAAGCGAGTTCCAGAAAAACATCTACTTTTGCTTTATTGACTACATCAAAGCCTTTGACTGCGTGGATCACAACAAACTGTGGAAAATTCTTAAAGAGATGGGAATACAGACCACCTGACCTGCCTCCTAAGAAATCTGTATGCAGGTCAAGAAGCAACAGTTAGAACCAGACACAGAACAACACACTGGTTCCAAATTGGGGAAGGAGTACATTAAGGCTGTATATTGTCACCCTGCTTGTTTAACTTCTATGCAGAGTATATCATGTGAAATGCTGGACTGGATGAAGCACAAACTGGAATCAAGATTGCCGGGAGAAATATCAGTAACCTCAGATATGCAGATAATACCACCCTTATGGCAGAAAGTGAAGAAGAACTAAAGAGCCTCTTGATTTGAAAGTGAAAGAGGAAAGTAAAAAACTGGCTTAAAACTCAGCATTCAAAAAATGAAGATCATGGCATCCAGTCCCATCACTTCATGGCGAATAGATGGGGAAACAATGGAAACAGTGACAGACTTTCTTTCTGGGGGCTCCAAAAATCACTGCAGATGGTGACTGCAGCCATGAAATTAAAGGATGCTCCTTGGAGAAAAGCTGTGACCAACCTAGACAGCATATTAAAAAGCAGAGACAGTACTCTGCCAACGAAAGTCAATCTAGTCAAAGCTATGGTTTTTCCAGTAGTCATGTATGGGTGTAAGAGTTGGACCGTAAAGAAAGGTGAGCGCAGAAGAATTGATGCTTTTGAACTGTGGTGTTGGAGAAGACTCTTCAGAGTCTAAGGAGATCAAAACAGCCAATCTTAAAAGGAAGTCAGTCCTGAATATTCATTGGAAGGACTGATGCTGAAGCTGAATCTCCAATACTTTGGCCACCTCATGGGAAGAACTAACTCACTGGAAAAGACCCTGATACTGGGAAACATTGAGGGCAGGAGGAGAAGGGGATGACAGAGGATGAGATGGTTGGATGGCATCACTGACTCGATGGACATGAGTTTGAGCAAGCTCTGGGAGTTGGTGATGGACAAGGAAGCCTGGCATACTGCAGTCCGTGGAGTCACAAAGAGTCAGACACAATGAGTAACTGAACTGAACTAATGTGTTTTGCTCAGTCATGTCCAACTCTCTGTGACCTCAGGGACAGTAGCCCCCCAGGTTCCTCTGTCCATGGGATTCTCCAGGCAAGAATGCTGGAGTGGGTTGCCATTTCCTTCTCCATAAGTTGCATTTTAGTTTCATGGAAATTCATTGAACTGAACTCAGGAAAGAAAAACATTTTCCTTTCTCTCTACTTTGACGTTTTATTCTCTTTTCATCTTTTGACCCTTACTTAAGTTTCTTGGCTTACATTTCTTCCTCTTTTCACTTCCTCTGGTCCTGGGTTGGGTTCTGGTTCTACATAGTTGACAAAACCAGGCATTGTCCTATGCTCACGGAGCATTGTCTGGTGAGGGAGTCCCACATAAACCAATTGAAAGCAAAGACATTTATGATTTTAAGTTGTGCTCAGGGCTTGGTGAGAACAAATGGGATACTCTGAGAGACAGTGAGTCGACAGAACTTAGTTTGGGGATCGAAGGGCCGTGTTCTGAGGCAGTGCTACTTAAGTGACACTGGAAAGCTCAGAGGATGTTGGGTGAAAAAGAGATGAAAGAGAAGTACCCATGGAGGCGGGGGTGTGGGGGGCCTTCGAGAGCTCCAAACAGGAAGGAGGTGGCAGAGTGGCAAGCGAGTGTGGGCCATGGGTGTGCCTGTCCAACAGACACGTCAGCTGTGGGACGGAAATGGTTTGGGAATGAGAGGGCGTGGAGCACGGCCCCAGTGGAAGCAGAGAGGCCCTGAGGAAGCTCCTGCCGGGCCCAGCACAGACCAGGCTCCCATCTCACACCATGCCGCAGGGAAATGGAGACACTTCTCATGTGCGCGTGACTGGATGGAGGGTTGGGAGTGGTAAGGCAGAAGGAAATAGAAAGAGTACTTCTCAGGCAGATTCAATCTGGGGCCTGTTCAGTTTGAGATTCCTTTGAGGCATCCAGGAAAGGGTGTCAGGTGAACAGTCAGGGAAGACGTTAGCTTGGAGGTCAGTATTGAGGGATTTTTAGCCTCCAGCTTGCCAGTCTGTGTATTTGTATGTGCATTCATGTGTGGCTAATTGAAGAGTACGTTTGTCCATGGTGCCAGATTCCAGAGGTCCTAGGGCCTGGAGAGAGAGCAAGATGCTGTCGGCCCTCCTGCCTTAACACCTTCAGAGCTGTTCCATCACAGGCAGAGGCTGTCTAAAGCCAGGGCAGTGGATGCGAGCACACTGGGGACATGGTAGACACCAAGGAAGGAAAACACTGGCTTTAAGATTCCAGGTTCTGCAGCACTGGAGGATGGGCAGACAAGGGAGCACAGAGGAGCCTGGAGGGGAAGGGCTGGTTGTGGCAGGACTGCATCATGGGGCAGTGCCTCGGGTGATAGAGGGCAGCTGATCTGATGCTGCAGAGATGCCTGACAAGGTGACAGATGACACCAAGTGAAGTTCCTGGGTGACTTACGCACAGGAGTTGCCGAGGGGGTAGGAGGACGGTGGAAGCTAGCTCCCTGGGCATGGAAGAGGGTGGGATGCAAGGAGCGTGAACAGGTTTTGATAGCAAGGTCTTGAGGGAATGAGAATGCTCAGCATTCAATGGCACAAGAGAACTAGAGTGCAGGCATCCTGTTTCTTGCTCCCAAGATAGGTACTGTTTTTCTTTCTTCTTGTGTGTATCAAGACAGAGTGGCGTGGAGTTCCTCCAGAATAGCAAATCATGCATGTCCGCAGGGAGAGAGCGCAGAGGGAGGACGACCGCTCCGCCTCACCAGGACACCTAAGCCACCCCACGTGCTCTTCTGTGTCCCCCATACTCCACCAGTCTGTGCAGTGATTGTATCGATCGACCTGTGCAGCAACACATATTCATAGGTTGTTATTGTTACTTGTACTTTATTTCTTCATATTGTAGAAAAATTGGAATCACTCCTCTTCAATGGTTTGAGTATTTTTATTGTGATGCAAAGATAGAAGAGCAGAGCATCATTTTCTTAATGTCTCCTCATAAACGATGTCACAGCCCATTCCTCAGGTTCTCCTTCCTTACCTGTGCTCTCAGTAAATTCAAGTCTTCTCTTAATCATTAGCTCTGTGTTCACGAGTCTTAAATAAAGCCTCTAATCTCAGCTTCCTAGCTCCTACCTTTTGCCTGTTTGATCTCTCAAACAGCTGTTGGTGGTCCTTGTGATATCACAGGGTCATTCAGCCCTGATTCCTTCACAGCCTGTCTTATTACTGGTGATTCTACTAACTGACATCCAGACCTATTATGTTCTCTGCCCTTCCTTCTGTTCACATTCTGGAGTACTGTGAAGGGTAAAAACAGCATCGCGTCCATGGAATTACAGCTCTAGGTCTTGCTGTTCTTAATGCACGTGAAGAGGTGTCAGCGTTGGAACTACCTTACTTCTGTCTCCTCTTTTTTATATAATTCACATGCTGTAAAAATTCACCCTTTTACAGTGTACAGTTCAATACTTTATATTTGCAGAGTTGGTCAGTTGTGGCCATATTCTAGAATTACAACATTTTTGTTGCCTCAAAAAGAAACTCCATACCAATTGGCTGCTAACTTCCCTTCTCCCAGCCATGGCAACCATTAATCTACTTTTGTCTCTATGGATTTGTCTGTTTTGTAATAGTGCTGCTATGAACATTTTAATCCAAGTTTTTTCTGTGGACATAATTTTTCAGTATATATCTGGGAGTGGAATATCTGGGTCATATGGTAACTCTTTTTTAAATTCTCTGAGGAATTAGTGTTTTCCAAAGAAACTGCTTTGGTACAGTCAGTAACATAGAAAAACATCTATTTCTGCTTTATTGACTATGCCAAAGCCTTTGACTGTGTGGATCACAATAAACTGTGGAAAATTCTGAAAGAGTTGGGAATACCAGACCACCTGACCTGCCTCTTGAGAAACCTATATGCAGGTCAGGAAGCAACAGTTAGAACTGGACATGGAACAACAGACTGGTTCCAAATAGGAAAAGGAGTATGTCAAGGCTGTATATAGCCACTCTGCTTATTTAACTTCTGTGCAGAGTACATCATGAGAAATGCTGGGCTGGAGGAAGCACAAGCTGGAATCAAGATTGCCGGGAGAAATATCAATAACCTCAGATATGCAGATGACACCACCCTTATGGCAGAAAGTGAAGAGGAACTCAAAAGCCTCTTGATGAAAGTGAAAGAGGAGAGTGAAAAAGTTGGCTTAAAGCTCAACATTCAGAAAACGAAGATCATGGCATCTGGTCCTATCACTGCATGGGAAATAGATGGGGAAACAGTGGAAACAGTGTCAGACTTTATTTTTGGGGGCTCCAAAATCACTGCAGATGGTGATTGTAGCCATGAAATTAAAAGATGCTTACTCCTTGGAAGAAAAGTTATGACCAACCTAGATAGCATATTCAAAAGCAGAGACATTACTTTGCCAACAAAGGTCCGTCTAGTCAAGGCGACTATGGTTTTTCCAGTGGTCATGTATGGATGTGAGAGCTGGACTATGAAGAAAGCTGAGCGCTGAAAAATTGATGCTTTTGAACTGTGGTGTTGGAGAAGACTCTCGAGAGTCCCTTGGACTGCAAGGAGATCCAACCAGTCCATTCTAAAGGAGATCAGTCCTGGGTGTTCATTGGAAGGACTGATGCTGAGGCTGAAACTCCAATACTTTGGCCACCTGATGCAGAGAGCTGACTCATTTGAAAAGACCCTGCTGCTGGGAAAGATTAGGAGCAGGAGGAAAAGGGGACGACAGAGGATGAGATGGTTGGATGGCATCACCGACACAATGCACATGGGTTTGGGTGGACTCTGGGAGTTGGTGATGGACAGGGAGGCCTGGCATGCTGCGATTCATGGGGTCCAAAGAGTCGGACACGACTGAGCGACTGAACAGAACTGAACTGAAAGAAACTGCAGCATTTTACGTTCCCACCAGCGCTGTGTGACGGCTCTCCTTCCTCCACGTTGTGCTCAACGGTTGTGATGGTCTTTTTTCTACTAGCCATCCTAATGTTACGGAGCCATATCTCATTGCGGGTTTTTCCTCCGGCCATCCTACTGGGTATGAAGCTGTATCTCATTGTGGCTTTGACTTATGTTTCCCTAAGGAGTAACAATGTTGAGCATCTTTTCATGTATCTTGCTCATTTGTATACTTCTTTGGAGAAATGCTAGTTTAAATCCTTTGCCTACTTTCTTAATTGGGTTATTTGTCCTTTTCTGTTGAATTATAAGAGTTCTTTATTCTGTATGTAAGTCTCATATATATGATTCGCAAATATTTTCTGCCATTATCTGGTGGGATTTCCCGCCCCCCCCCCCCTTTTTTTATAGCTCTCTTTGAAACAGAAGTTTATAATTTTGGTGATGTCCAGTTTATCTTTTTGCTCTTTTGTTTGGTTGCTTGTGCTTTTGGTGTAGCATCTAAGGAACCGTTGCCTAATCCAGGGTTATAAAGGTTTACTTCTGTATTTTCTTCTAAGATTTAATAGGTTTACTCTTCCATTTAGGTCTGTGATCCATTTGAATGATTTTTGTTTATGGTGTGGTCCAGCCTCACAGTCCTGCTAACGTGACTACTCTTTGTCTATGGAGTTTTCTTGGCACCCTTGTCAAAGATCAGTTGACTGTACATGTAAGTGTGTATTTCTAACCTCTCATTTCTCCCCCTTTGCGCTGTCTGCATGTCTCTATGCTAGCACTGCAGTGATCTGAGTTACTCCATGTTTATATTATGTTTCAAAATCAGGAAGCGTAAGTCCTCTAACTGTATTTTTCTAAGATTATGTTTAGAATTCTGAGTCTTTGATATTTACATATGAGTTTTAGAATCAGCTTGTTAATTGTTATTTATTTTGCAGTAAATCAACTGGGTGTTTGATAGAGAGTGTGTTGAATATGTATGTTAATTTGAAGAAAATTGCTATCTTATCAGTATTTAGTCTTTGGATCCATAAACATGGGATGTCTTTCAATTAGATCTTTCATTTCTTTCAGCAGTGCTTTATAGTTTTCAGCCGTTAAATTTATACCTGAGTATTGTTTGTTTTTATACTATTATAAATGCAGTTGTTTCCTTAATTTCAGATTGTTCATTGCTAATATGTAGATATGAAGGTGATTTTTGTATATTGGCCTATACTCTGAAGTCTTTTTGAATTTGCTTGTTAGCTGCCATAGTTTTTTAGTGGTTTCCTTAGGATTTTTCATACATAAAATCATGTAGTCTTTGAATAAAGATAGTTTCACTTCTTCATTTTCAATCTGGATGTATCTTATTTCTTTTTCTTTCTTAATTTCCCTGCAAGCTCTCTTAATTGTCTCAAGGCAGAAAAACCAAAGTGGTTATTTAATGCGGTGGTGTTCTCACAGCAGCTCATCCCCAGCTCATTTTCTCAGTCTGTTGAGGCCTGTGCAGACTTCACTATGGTTGTATGCCATTTGCCCTGCCAAGTCTCTCCTGGTTTTAGCCATGGAAATAGTCTCTTTATCAGTGCATTAGAATGAAAAAAAAAAAAGCAGATTTTGAAAGTAGGCAGGCGTGGGTTTGAATCTGAGCTTTGCTAACCTACTAGCTATATTTTCTTGGTTAAAGATAGGTAGATAGATAATCTTAACGCTCTTCATTTTTTTCTTAACAGCCTCATGCTGTTAGTTAGTAACGTCATTGTCAGTCTTGTATAATTGTTTTGAAGATTCAGTGAGATAAGATTTATAAAATGCCTGGTGCCAAGCATACACTCTTAACACTATTTGCTTTATGACAGCTGTGGTCCTTTGTATGGAAGTTAGTTACAGAAGTGTCGTTCTTTACTGGAAGGTTGTCACCTCCTTGCGGGTAAGGATTATGTGTAGGAATATTTATTATTGCCTCCTGGTACACATACTGTGCCTACTATATCTATATTTATATATCCCTAAATATTTTTTCAGTTAGATGTATCTCTTTTGGCATTTATGATGGTTTGTGTGAGTTTCATTTCTCCTCTTCTAGATGGCACAAAATGGATCCATTTTCCTACCCTTTATCTCCTTTTGAAGCTTTTATCATTTTGTTGGTCTAGTGTCAGATTACAGGTAGCTGGTTGCAGTTTTAAATGTTTCAGAGTAGAATCAGAGCTATGGATAATTTGAAAGCAGTATGTTCATGTTCTTTAAACTGTGTAATACCAACCTATATCATTGATCCCGTTTATAGTTACAGCATACGTGTACCTTGAATGTGTATATGTATCCTTAATGAGCTTATTGATATATGAAATAGCAATGAAAGTTCCCTCGTTCTTTTTTTATATATTAAACCAGTGATATACTTGAAGGAAAAAATCAAAAGGAATGGCAACAGCCTAGTGATATGAGTACAGATATTTAGGAAAATAAAATGTTCATAACCTGATGAAGACAGCAAGAGTAATTTTCCAGATTCATAGCCAGACGACCGTGGTACGTGTATCCATAGTTCAGAGTTTGCTTCTTAGTCTGACCTTGGTGATTTTCCAGCACCTGTTATCCATCAAGATCAAGAATGGTTTCAAGGTGGCCCTATATAAAAGGCGTGGAATTTTCTGCCTGTTCCTGACCTCCTTTCTCTGGAAACTTCTGTTCCTTAAAGAGGCTGGGGACCTCTGATGGTCTGCACCCCCACCCTCTCGTGCCTGCAGCTTGATCTGGAGCTGTGTTGTGGTCACGCTAGAACTTTCCTGTGAGCCAGACAGCACTCTGGAATGTGTGCTGTTAGAGGACAGCGCAGAGTGGAGCCTTGGGAGACAGGGTGCCAGCCGGCAGCGTCGGGGTCAGGGGCATGGGGAGAGGGGAGCAGATGCGAACACTCAGCCCCACATGCCTCTGCAGCCAGACGCACAGAGGGGCGAGATCAGAGAGACCGGACTTGACCTCCCACTCCAGCTGGGCTGCCACGCTTGCCGCCCCCTCTCCCCCTGCTCGCCTCTGTCACGTGGACCTGTTCCGCCCTGCCTCCCAGCTGCTGTTGGACCCAGAGCACTTGGGGCAGCCAGCTGGCAGTCTTGGGAGGCTTGCCCTCATTGTGCTCATTTCTTGGCCCTGAAGTTCTAATTAGCTTGAGCCTGATGAGTGCCATGTGCCACAGAAAACTGCAGCAAACGTATCCTCCAAAACCATTCTTGGGAAGAGAGAGACACTGTGAACAAGGACCCCTGGTCTCTTCTGGACCAGTTGGCCTGGCAGTGATGAAAATATTCTGAACCTTCATGTTTATTTGCACAGACACAAAAAGAGAGAGGGATGGGTACAAGGGCATCTAGACAGTGCTTGTTGTATAGTGAGGATAATGGCCAGGTGTTGTATACTCGTGCTTGTCAGTACTTTCAAAATCAGCCCATACATGTGGTTTTTGAATTTCACTGCCCCCGTTTAACCATCTGAGGTCAAGGACTGATTCATTGGTTTTGGTACAGAACCACGAAGGCAGCCTGTGGGGATGGGAGAAACAGCCGTGGGTGAGGAGCTGAGGGTGCAGTGCATGGCTGGCTGTGTCGCTGTCTTTAGGCAGGACGAACCAAGCTGTGGGCACAGCGGAGCACGGAGCCGTCATTCCTCTAAAGAGACCTATGAGGAGGCTTGGGGTGGGTGGTTTTCTGAATTGCCAGGGACACTGTGCTTCAGGAAAGACTCAGGGCCCCTGCAGGGGGGTTATTCAGTATAAAGCAGCAGGCAGGGGGGCTTCTAGGGAGGAAGCAAGGAAGGAGTAAGAGCTGCTCTGGGCCCAGGGTGTTCATCAAGAGGGGAAAAAAAAAAAACAAACCTGTTGGGAATGACTGAAGGTTTTAAGGGATTTGTTACAATTAATACAGAGCTAAGTTAAGAAATCAAGATAGAAGCAAGCCCCCACAGGTAGAAGATAAAAGGATGAAAACAACATTTTAATGAAACTTAGTGAGGAGGAAGGAACCCATGACTTGAATGAAAGAGAGAAGGTCTGACTCATGCAGGGGCAGCTGGCTGGGCCAGTCTCCAGGTTTAGAGTAGCCCTTACTGTCAGCCCACTGCTTTGTGGGGTCTCTGGCTGTGTCCTGGCCTGTCTTTCCTCTCCCCATGGTGGATTCTGAACACAGAGGGAGCAGAGAGGACCAGGCCAGCTACACGTTGGGGAGTGGAAAGAGAAGAGCCACATTTCCCAACGTCTCACCACTTATACCAGGGGCTTCCCTGGTGGCGCAGCAGCAAAGAATCTGCCTGCCAGAACATGAGATGCAGGAGCTGTGGGTTTGATCCCTGGGTCATACTCCAGGGAAGATCCCCTGGAGAAGGAAATGGCAACCACTCCAGTATTCTTGCTGGAAAACTCCATGGACAGAGGAGTCTGGCGGACTACAGTCCCTGCGGTCAGAAAGAGTTGAATATGACTTAGAGACCAAGACCAACACACCACTTACACAGCCTCTTGGAAAACTGGTGTTTATTGGAAGGACTGATGCAGAGGCTGAAACTCCAATACTTTGGCCACCTCATGCGAAGAGTTGACTCATTGGAAAAGACCCTGATGCTGGGAGGGATTGGGGACAGGAGGAGAAGGGGACGACAGAGAATGAGATGGCTGGATGGCATCACCGACTCGATGCACATGAGTTTGGGTGAACTCCGGGAGTTGGTGATGGACAGGGAGGCCTGGCGTGCTGCGATTCATGGGGTCACAAAGAGTCAGATACGACTGAGCGACTGAACTGAACTGAACTGGAAAACTGGGAGGTGGCCTAGGAGGCTCTGCACCATGAGTCTACGCCCAGAGAAGCAGCAGTAGGACCCCGGTGTGTTGGAGACCGTAGACGTTCTTCAAAGGCCTGATTTTCTGGGAGCTGCAGAAAAGTAGAAAACCGCAGTGACAGCAAAGACACTGGAAAATGTTATCTTTAAATCTTTCAAAAGCAAGTAATTCCAGTTTTCACTCTGCTCATTAATGCGTCATCTTCTCTTCAGAAAAGGCCAGAATGAGATTCCTACAGTGACATGCTTTGTACCAGGGCTTCAGCATATTTGGTATCTAGTGTCATCCAACATGGGGACAGTCTGCCAGAGTCTGTTTATGTTTAAACTTGGCATTTCTTCCAGGTGCTTCCTAAGGAAGAGTTGGTGCTCTGTTCTGGGGTGGGGGCAGGTCGATGAAAAGTGGAGCAGAGACCAAACCTGGGACCGAGGTGTGGCAGTGAAGCCCCTCTCAGGGGCTCTCAGGCCGCCTAGAAGTTTACACGAGGAGGGGCTGTTTCCATCACTGCCTGGGGAGGAATTGTACATTGTGGGACCGGTTCCCTGAATGCCTGTTAGAACACATGGATTCTGTGTGTCCATGTCACCTTTTCTTAAAAAAATTTTTTTTTGGATTGAGTTGAAATTCACATAAAACTAACCATTTTAAAGCATACAGCTCAATGATACTTAGTTCATCACAGTGTCATGCAGCCACCACTTCTATTTGGTTCCAGCATATCCTGTGCCCATTATCAGTCCCTCTTATGAGCCTCCCCCACCCCTGGCCTCTGGCAGCCACAGCCCTGCTTTCCATCTCTACATCTCCACCCGTCCTGGACATTTCGTGTAAATGGAGTCCTAATGGTGTGTGGACTTCTGTGCCTGGTGTCTTTGACTCAGCATCATGTTTTCAAAGTTTGTCCATGTTGGAGCTTTCTGTCCTTATGGCTGAATAATATTCCAGTGTATAGATACATCACATTTGTGTTTATCCACTCATCAGCTGAAGTCTTTGGGAATGGATATTTTCATTTTTCTTGGGCATATCCCCAGGAGTAGTATTGCTGGACTATATGGTAATTCTGTGTTTAACTCTCTGAGGAGCCACCAGAGACCCACCATTTCATATTCCTGTATCAGGACTGTGATGTCTCCACACCCTCCCTAACACATGTTACTGTCTTTCTTTTAATAACAACTATTGTAACTAGTCTGAAGACCAGTTTTACTTCTTCCTTTCTAGTATATTTGTCATTTGTTTCTTATTTTTACCTGATTGCTCTGGGCGCAGTTTCCAGTACAACAGTTAAAAGGAAGTAGCAAGAAGAGGTATTTTCACTTTGTTCCTGATCTTAGGGGGAACTTTATCTTTCACCATTGAGTCTGATGTTGGTTGTGGATTTTTCATATATGTCCTATGTCAGGTTGAGGAAGTTCCCTTCTATTCCTAGTTTGTTGAATATCTTTATCATGAAAGAGTGTTGGATCTTGTCAGATGCTTTTTTTGCACAGCCTAAATCCAACTTTTTTGTGATTATACATGTTAAGGTTAGGAATCCTAGAAGTTACTAACATCGTGAGTCTTAGTAGAGAAGGTATTGTAACCAGATTATTAAAATAATTGCTTTGAGTCACCAGGTTATGGAACTACTTCTGTTGTGCTTGATCCTTCTCTGCAATAATATTCTCTGTAATTGGAGTTTACAAGCATGCACTTAGCTTTGCTTTTCTTAAAGTTGATTTTAATACAGTTTTTATTTTAAAATAGTTTTAGATTTGCAAAGAGAGGTCCTACATATCCCATACACAGCTTCCTCTATTGTTTTTAATTGAACTATAGTTGATTTACAATATTATGTAAGTTTATATAAGTTTCAGGCTATTTTTAATTATTATTATCATGCGATCTCATGGTTATTGAACCAGTAGTGATACTGTTATTATTAACTTATACTTTACTAGATTTCCTCAGATTTTCCCTCATGTCCTCTTTCTGGTCTAGGATTCCATCCACAGACCATACTACATTTAGCTGATACGTCTTCTTAGGCTACTCCAGACTGTGTGTCATAGATCTGCTCTCTTATGATGACCTTGCTGGTTGTGAGGATTACTGGCTAGGTGTTTGGTAGAATAGCCCTCGTTCTGTGTCCTCCTGATGTTTAGGCCCGTATAGGTTTGGGAGGAAGATCCCAGGTGGAGAGCCATTTGCAGCACATCGTGTCAGGGTGCATGCACCCGGTCGCATGACTGAACCCCTGCTGTTGTTGACCCGCAGGCTGGCTGAAGTACTGTTTATCAGGTTTCTACACTGTGACATTAGCTTTCAAAAATTAGCTTTATGTTTTAATTCCTGTTGGATAATGACAAAGCTAGAGCATTCTGTTTCCTCCATTGGTATTGGAGGGAGTCTGGACCAAGAGCGCTTGTGACTTTTATAGGCTCAGAGCAAAGTGATATGTGAGCCAGATTTCTGAGTTGGTTGTCTTTGACGTGATTTATTATTCATGTTCATTTCTGTGTGGAAAGTACAGAGTTGGGATTCTTTCCCCGCAAACATACTTGTGTGCTGAGAAGGCATTACTCTGGCCTTCAGAAGACCCTCTGTCTTCCTTTAGAAGATTGGGGGGACAATGGACCCGTGCTGCAGAGGAGTGGTCAGTCAGCAGAAGGTCAGGGGGATGATGGACCCATGCTGCAGAGGAGTGGTCAGTCAGCAGAAGGTCAGGGGGGGATGATGGACCCATGCTGCAGAGTGGTCAGTCAGCAGAAGGACAGGGGACGATGGATCCGTGCTGCAGAGGAGTGGTCAGTCAGCAGAAGAACAGGGGGATGATGGACCCGTGCTGCAGAGGAGTGGTCAGTCAGCAGAAGGTCAGGGGGATGATGGACCCGTGCTGCAGAGGAGTGGTCAGTTAGTGTATCTTCAGTGAGCCTCTTGTGGTGCATCACCCTGCAGTGCAAAAAGTGGCATTAACAGAAAGGAAGCTTGCACGAGTCACCTCTGTGCCCAGATTCACCCTGGATGGTCCTTGATCTCACGTGGGGGTTGGAGACTCTAAGGTGAGAATGTCTTGTGTGTGTTGGGGCATCTGTGTACATACTTGGTGCCAGGAGGCTGTGTGCTTAAAGTAGGCAGCACCATGCATGGTTCACAGGGCAACTGAGCATCTGCAGAGTGTGCGAGTCCTCAGAGGACTCCTTGAGGCTTCAGTGGGCCTTCCTGTCACAAGTCCTAACATGGAGAGTGCCAGGTGACAGAGTTACACACTTTTATATCTGTGATTTGTGTTTGAATCAGAATTCCTCCCATGTGTCATTTCTAGTTGATTGGTTCAGCTGGGTTTTTTAAATTAGTAAGCTATCTTCCTTTTATCTTCTACAGCTGAGATATATCTATCCATGACGTCTTTTCTTATCATCCAGTTCAACTAAAACAATTTAATTGCTTTATTTAGTCTTGAAGGAAACCTAAACTGAATTTATTTGAAATCTGAATCACTTGAATTACTGGCTTTTCCCTTTGGGTGCATACATTAACACAAACTGTAATAGAATACCACCAAGGATGATAGGCTGTGCATTGAACATTTCTGAAGTTTAACAGGTGTTAATTTCTCTTTATGAAGCTATATTTTTTCATAATTTAATTTTGTGAATATAAACTCTCAAAACACACTAGTACTTATTATGCAAAAAGAATATAAGTAAATGTGTTGCCTTTTTATAATTACTTGAGAAGCAATTTATTTACTCTACATGAGATATAATTTTTTAAAATACATGAAAGCTGGCTTAAAATCCAACATTCAAAATACTAAGATCATGGTATCCAGTCCCATCACTTCATGGCAAATAGTTGGAGGAAAAATGAAAACAGTGACAGATTTTATTTTCTTGGACTCCGAAATCACTGTGGATGGTGACTGCAACCACAAAATTAAGACTGTTGCTCCTTGGAAGAAAAGCTATGACCAACCTAGACAGCAGAGACATCACTTTGCCAACAAAGGTCCATAGAGTCACAGCTATGGTTTTTCCAGTAGACATGTATGGATATGAGAGTTGGACCATAAAGCAGCCTGAGTGCTGAAGAATTGATGCTTTCAAACTGGTGTTAGAGAAGACTCTTGAGAGTCCCTTGGACAGCAAGATCAAACCAGTCAAGCCTACAGAAAGTCAACCCTGAATATTCATTGAAAGGACTGATTCTGAAGCTGAAAGAAACTCCAATACTTTGGCCCTGATGCGAAGAGCCGACTCACTGGAAAAGACCTTGATGCTGGGAAAGACTGAGGCCAGAAAGAGAAGGGAGCAACAGAGGATGAGATGGTTAGTCGCTCAGTAGTGTCCGACTTTGCGACCCAGAGGTCTGTGGTTGCCAGGCTCCTCTGTCCATGGAATTCTCCAGGCAAGAATACTGGAGTGGGCTGCCATGTCCTTTTCCAGGGGATCTCCCCAACCCAGGGATCAAACAATTGTCTCTTATATCTCCTGCATTGGTAGACAGGTTCTTTACCAGCTGAGTCATGAGGCTCAGAATATCTGATAAGGTATTAATTTATCCCAGATTTAATGATCAGTTTTTCACAATGTAAACCTAAGTACTCAAAGTGTGTATGTGTGCTTAAAAAATTGCTCAGAGTACTCTAGCTCTGCTTTTGAAAGTTTTCTCCGCCCCCCTGTATGTTATAGAACTAAATCTGGGATCAGGTAGAATGTTGGCCCCATGTGCTAATGGATCTTGTGTTTCCTCCCCTCCCCATCTCTGCTCAGTGGTTCCTGCACACACTGTTCAGTAAACAACTGAGAGAACCAAGCTCAGCCACTTCATTCACAGAGTGTTTGGAAAGGGCTGAGCAGCCTTGACACACTGGCTCAAGTGGGGTGAGAGGCAGTGTTCATGTTTTCGTTTGTTCTTTTTATAGCATCCAGTCAGCTGTAGCTGGTTAACTGAAGCTGGGGCTGCTATTAGTGCACAGGTCTCTTACGCAGGATAAAGGGCCTCTGGTGGAAAGAGGTTTTGTTACTCATGATGCCGCGACCGTGTTTACATGAGCTCACCCTGTCGTCTGTCATGGGATGTGATTTAGAGAGGTTCCATGAAAACACAGGAAGTCCCTGGGAGCTGTTCAAATCACCCTTGAAAACAGAAAATATAGATAGCTCTCCTGTGAAGCCAGCTGTCCTTCATAGATCATGCTCTCTGGGCTGACGCCTGCAAGGAGAGCGTGGACATTTCCCATTGGTGTTAGAGAAACTGGGTGGAGAGAGTGGTTTTCCCTCTTCCCACAGCAAGGAATCATCATCTTATTGGGGGAGAGAGTTTTTTACCCAGCCATTTCTGGATAAGTTAAACACAGCTGTTTGTATCGCTGTAGCTTTTCATGGGCCGAACTCTGACTGAAGGTAGAGTTTCACTTGTTAGAGATCATTAATAGCTAGATGGAAATAGATATGGGCTGAATTCATCCTGCCACCTCTCTTTGTAAATAAAGTTTTATTGGGACCAGCCTATCTGTTCTGTTCTCTGGCATTCTTGTCCAGAGGTGCTTTCACACCTCAAAGGCTGAGGTGAATAATGGCAAGAGCCTGAAATACCATCCTCGCTGACTTTGCTCCACAAGTGAGAACACAGCGAAGCCCCACTGTAAGCAGGCTCCTCACCTCTGCTACCTCATTTAATCCCCTGAACAACTCAGTGAGGCGAATGGCAGTCCAGCCCCTGGCACCACCCTGACAATGGTGGTGGTGGTTTCATTCACTAAGTCATGTCCGACTCTTGCGACCCCGTGGACTGCAGCCTGCCAGGCTCCTTTGTCCATGGGATTCTCCAGGCAAGAATACTGGAGTAGGTTGCCATTTCCTTCTCTAGGGGATCTTCCCAACCCAGGGATCGAACCTAGGTCTCCTGCATTGCAGGCAGATTCTTTACCAACTGAGCTACAGGGGAAGCCCCACCCTGACCAGTATAGCTACCAGGTCTCTGACCCTGTCAGAATCTGCTCTGGGCAAGAGAGGCACATGAGGAGGAACCAGGGATAAGTCTGGATTGTGAGAGGGGCCTGCATCTCCTCCAGCAGCTGCTGCCACTGTCAGAGGAAAACCCTCAGCCCCCGTGTTTTCAAGACGTCATCATTTCACATGCCGAAGAAGCTCACTTCTGCTGATAAATCAGGTTTGAAAGAACGTACTTTCTCGCCTCTAGTGAGACCGATCCATCAAGGAGCTGAGCCCCACAGATTTTTGGCAACTTCGGAATGCTAGCTAAATTGGCTTATCCTTTAATCCCCCAAAACAAGCAGCAGAAGAATTCAATGCTGCTGCTGCTAAGTTGCTTCCGTCATGTCTGACTCAGCAACCCAGGATCCAGTGTCCATGGGGATTCTCCAGGCAAGAATACTGGAGTGGGTTGCCATTTCCTTCTCCAATAAACACTCTCCATTCAAAATGCTTTTTATTTCCCATTTCCAGTTCTCTACGTAGAATTGAATATATATACACATTTATTTCCATCTAGCTATTAGTGATCTGTAAAAATTCTGCAATGGTTAACACTTATTGTCACAATAACAGATGAAGATATAAGTATATGCTTTGAACTACATACAAAAATTGTGTGAAATTAAAGTGTGTAATGGTTAATGTATTATTTTTCAGATACAGTAGCTCCTGTCACATGCTAAATGACCTGACTTTGGGAATGTTGGGATCTCTGTGTACTTGGCCTTCAGATGTGATGAATTACAGAGTGATAGAGGTAGCATAGCAAACTTGTGGGCCAAAGGAAGTACAAACATGAAACCTTTATACCAGGATTTACGATTTACAAGTGAGGGAATGAACACAGGAGAATAGTAAGCACTAGGAAAACATGTAAACGTGTTAATCAAATTATGGGTGAAAGTTTTGTTAATGTGAATTCTGAGTGAAGCAGTGGAGAGTGGGAAGCAGGGTATGATTCCAGTCTCACCTTCAGCGGCCAGCCCTGGTGCTCCCTTGGCCTCTGCCCTGGGCAGGCAGCGGGGTTGGAGGCTTCACGTTGTCCTGTGGGTGCTGAGGTGCATCATGAGATTCCGGGTCCACCCGGCCGAGCGCGAGATGCGCGGCCTCTCCTGGTCACACACGGTCCAGGCAGCCTCCCGGGGCTGGGGGAAACGATGCACAGACTCACCTGGTCCACTCGTGGTCTGGGTCCACCACCCATGCTCTCGTCCAGCCTCACGCACCGGTGCGGAGTTGGGTGCGGCGTCATGCAGAGTGGTGGCAGTTTGTGCTCTCCATGTCTTCCTTGTCAGTCACAAACCTGCGCTCCTGAGCCCAGGTGAACCTGCAGCCAGTCTGACGCAACTGGTCCTTACAGGGGTGTAGCCCAGACCTATTGACTTTCCTGTGAGCTCAAAAGCAGCAAAGCAGCTATGACCACCCACAGGAAGTCAGGTGCCTCCTTCAGGCCTGGGCAGAGGTTAGAGCAAGCATCCAGCCAACCCCGTGGTGGGGTGGGGGGTGGCTGAGGCAGGGGAGGTGGGCCCGCCCCTTCCAAGTCTGCTCTTCCCTGCAGCCTCTGCTGGCCTGGAAACAGTGGGGACTTCAGGCTGCAAACTTGTCATTACAGTAGATTTTAGGGAAAATCAGTACTGCACTTGTACAAACAGAAAGTAAGAATTTAGGCTTTTGTCCATAATCACATGGGTCTTACTTCCTCATAATTACATATTTCATGTATTAATGGATTTTTTAACTTCACAAATATTAATGTATACTGTAAAACTGAAACGTAGCCCAGAAAAGCACTGGATTCAGGAGTCATCGCATTAGACATATCAGGGCAAATGGTGAAAGAGGAAATTTGTATCTCAAAAACAAGTTTAGATTTATCTATTCCTAACATTTGGAAAAGGATTGAAGGGCAGATGAAGAATTCTTATTAGATTTTTCAGAGTTCACAACTCATGTAAAATTCAGAGAATCACCATACGGTTTTCATTTATAATTGTCCTTTGCTTTCTGGAAGGCCAGTAAAATACAGCGCCTTGATTTATGTGAAATTTACCCCCTGACAAACTTAAGTCTTTCAGAGAGACCAGCATCCAGGATTCAGCCGTTACCTCCAGATGATCTGAGAAAACTGAAGAGCCAAATGTCTCATTGCTTTAGATTAGTTAAGTGATGATAACCATGAGCATTTATAATATTATTTTTAAATTGTCCCTGTGAGGTTTTAAGACACAGAACTGAATGTACTGCCAGATATTTTTGCAGGAGTCACAGATGTAAAAGAGAATTCTGCACACACATCCCGCTCCCCAACACCCAAACAGAACATATTTTGCGTTAAACCCTTTGGAATGGACTATTTTTAGAAAAATGACAGGGGAGTTAGGAAATGTTTTTTCACAACTTTTTGCGTTACAGCCCATAAAAAATTATTATGTTTTAATTTAATTATGACATGCCCTGTACTGTGGTTGATTCTGCTGAGAGTGAAGTACCGAATGGAACAGCCATCCTATATTTATGTCAAACAGATAGCAGCGTTCTACCTGCTCCCAACTTGGGGAGGTCACACGTGGTGCCCAGGCGTGGGCCAGGCTTGGCAGGACTGTGCTGGGAGCAGCGTTGCTCAACATTGCACACTGCGTTGCTTGTGCTCACAGCCCATCTTGTGCATGAAGTAACATAACCACGGGAGGAACAGCCTGGCCCATTAATATTTTTTGTGTGCTTTTAAGCCATAAAAGCAACATGGTGACATCTATAGAAAATTTCCAGCAATAGAAACATCACTCTAATTCTGTTCACTGTGTAATCATTTTGTATATTCTCGTTTTTTATGCTAACTTCTTTCAAGCTGAAATCATAAGACCTTTTTTTTTTCTTAGCCCAAAGAATGTCAGCACACTGTTACCATTGTTGCTTCCTTTGTGTAACATTTCACTTTCACTCTGTACTCAAGGAGGAAAAAAGGGAACTTAGTTGAGAACCTAACAGTATGCCAAGTGCTTGTGTTTTTGTGTGATTGTTTGAGGGGCTAATTTTGTGCACGTGTTAGTCACTCAGTCGTGTCCGACTCTTTGTGACCCATGGACTGTAGCCCACCAGACTCCTCTGTCCATCGAATTCTCCAGGCAAGAATACTGGAATGGGTTGCCATTTCCTTCTCCAGGGAATCTTCCCAACCTAGGGATTGAACCCACGTCTCCTGCATTGCAGGCAGACTCTTTACCACTTGAGCCACAGGGTTGGTAAGGAATCCACCTGCAATGCAGGAGACCCGAGTTCAGTTCTTGGGTCAGGAAGATCAGCTGAAGCAGGGATAGGCTACCCACTCCAGTATTCTTGGGCTTCCTTTGTGACTCAGCTGGAGAATTCCATGGACTATATAGTGCATGGGGTCACGAAGAGTCGGACACAAGTGAGTAACTTTCACTTCACTTGAGGGGCTAATTAAGCACATAAAATATCCATGCAGTACCTGCCAGTAGCCCTCTGCACAGCAGCAATGGAAAAGGCCAGTACCTGGGAGAGGTGGGTGTGAGTTTCCCATTGCTCAGAGGAGGCCATTGACGGGCAGGAGGCCGAAGCTTGTCTCAGGCCGAGCTGGAACTCAGAACCAAGTCCTTGTGGCTCTGAGCCATTTGCCATTTTAAGTGTAGCAGCCAAGGTATGCCCCATTCCAGAGTTCAGTAGAACACTGTCCGTTTGGAACCACTGGGTGCCTTGTAAGCACTCTCACTCACTCGGTGCAGCCTGCACTGGCACTGATACTAGAAAAACCACTAGTGACATTTTTAGTTGAGTGTGAGCAGTTACTGTCTGCACAGTAACTGCAAAGAACACACCTGTCCAAACAGCTGGCTGTAATCTGGTGTTTGGAAGATTAACATTGATAACATTATTTCTTGGCATCTAAAAGATTTTTAAACAAAAAGTCAGTCATGTATCCAGTGGTAAAATTGCCTAAACTCTTTGATGAAGAAAGAAAGTAAAGGTCCCTGAGCCCCTCGGTGTCACCTCCTGCTGCTACCAGCCCTGTGGGCAGCACTGCTTTTCAGAAAATGCCTCTGAGCCTGTAAGGGAGTAGGAGGTGTGCTGCAGACCGGCATCCTGGGCGTGGAAACTGGGCGCACACACATGCTGGCTGGCTGTGCAGGCTCAGGCAGCATAGCCCATCCACACAGCGAAGCATGTCCCTCTGTGAACAGAAATTCAGTCCGGAAAGCTTTCTAAGTAGTTCATGAATGCTTGACCAAGAAATGAGGTTAAATCTAAACCTGTAGCAATTTAGAAACACAAACCAGTAACAAAGTAGTACAGTAGTCTCCCTAGTCAAGAAAAATGTTATTCCATTATGCTGTATCAGTTCAGTTCAGTTCAGTTGCTCAGTCATGTCCGACTCTTTGCAACCCCATGGACTGCAGCACACCAGACCTCCCTGTCCATCAACAACTCCCAGAGTTTACTCAAGCTCACGTCCATTGAGTCAGTGATGCCATCCAGCCATCTCATTCTCTGTCGTCCCCTTCTCCTCCCACATTCAACCTTTCCCAGCATCAGGGTCTTTTCAAATGAGTCAGCTCTTCGCATCAGGTGGCCAAAGTATTGGAGTTTCAGCTTCAACATCAGTCCTACCAATGAACACCCAGGACTGATTTCCTTTAGGATGGACTGGTTGGATCTCCTTGGAGTCCAAGGGACTCTCAAGAGTTTTCTCCAACACCACAGTTCAAAAGTATCAATTCTTTGGCAGTCAGCTTTCTTTATAGGCCAACTCTCACATCCGTACACGACTACTGGAAAAACAGTGCTGTATGTCAGTTGTATCTCAGTAAAACTGGAAAAAATAAAATATAATAGAGCATTATTGTTCCTTCCTGCGTAGTGCTGAGCACAGAGCTGCCCTGAAGGCTTCAGCTTAGGGCGAGGGGTCCTGGGGTCCACATGGACACTGACCGTCGTCAGCGTGGACTGAAATCATGTCTGCCGCAGTATATAGACTACTTCCTGAAAGCGTATAGAGGTTTTTTGGTTTTGTTTTTTAGTTTTATTTCTGACTGTGCTGGGTCTTTGTTGCTGTGTGGGCTTTTTGCTAGTGAGGCATGGGCTTTAGGGCACGTAAGCTTCAGTAGTTTTATCAGGTGGACTCAATAGCTGTGGCTCCCGGGCTCTGGAGCACAGGCTCAATAGTTGTGGTGCACAGGCTTGGAGGCAAGTGGGATCTTCCTTCAGGGATCGAAGCCATGTCTCCTGCATTGGCAGGCAGGTTCTTTTACCACTGAGCCACCAGGGAAGCTCCAGAGGGTTTTTTTTTTTAATTAACTAAAGTCCCTAATTTATTCAGTTTGCCTAGACTGAATGTTTTTATTCTGGCCCCCACCCCCACCCCGACCCTATCCAGGGAGCCCATCACATTTAATGGCCCTGTTTCTTTATGGTCCTCTGGGCTGTGACTGCTTCTAAGGCTTTGCCAGTTTCTGATGACAGTTTTGAGGGGGACTGGGTAAGGCGGGTATTCTGTGGAATCCTCTTAACTGGAAGTGGTCTGGTGACTCAGGGTTAGACTCGGGTTGTGGGGTTGCAGCGGCACGTGTGTGAGGGCTCACACATCAACAGGATGTGTCACTGCTGCTGCTGTTGGGCAAACTGCCGGCTGACGGGGTCTCCATGTCTCCTGGGACCCCACTACCCACCCCACCCCCAGCCCCAGAGTCTTTGGGAAGAAGTTGGTCTGCACATCCCCAGCCCGAGGCACGAGTTCCAATGGCATCCGTGTCCACAGAGTCCTGACTTGGAGTTCTTCTCTTCCGCATGTATGTATTCACTTATTTAGATCAGTATGGACTCATTATTTTTTTTTAATACTTGGATTATAATCCAGTACTGTTTTGCTTGTTTTGTTGCTCAGATTGTTCCAGCTTCGGCCTCTGAAGCTCTTTGAGCTGACTCCTTGTCTCCCTGATGTACTCCCATCATTGTGAGTTTTCAGTTTGGTTGTGCTTTGTCTTCAGCATTTTCTTACTTCCTGGCACTGCCCTTATACTAGAATCAGCCATTTCACCAAGGAGTTTCTTTTGTTGGAAAATGGTTTGGAGATACTAGAAAACACAATTTTAAGAAAATATAAGTTCAGGACATCTCTGGTGACACAGTGGGTTAGAATCCACCTGCCATGGGTTTGATCCCTGGTACAGGAAGATTCCACATGCCTTGGGGCAGAAAGTGAAGAGGAACTAAAAAGCCTCTTGATGAAAGTGAAAGAGGAGAGTGAAAAAGTTGGCTTAAAGCTCAACATGCAGAAAACGAAGATCATGGCATCCGGTCCCATCACTTCATGGAAAATAGATGGGGAAACAGTGGAAACAGTGTCAGACTTTATTTTGGGGGGCTCCAAAATCACTGCAGATGGTGATTGCAGCCATGAAATTAAAAGACGCTTACTCCTTGGAGGGAAAGTTATGACCAACCTAGATAGCATATTGAAAAGCAGAGACATTATTTTGCCGACTAAGGTCCATCTGGTCAAGGCTATGGTTTTTCCGATGGTCATGTATGGATGTGAGAGTTGGACTGTGAAGAAAGCTGAGTGATGCTTTTGAACTGTGGTGCTGGAGAAGACTCTTGAGAGTCCCTTGGACTGAACCAATCAGTCCATTCTAAAGGAGATCAACCCTGGGTGTTCTTCGGAAGGAATGATGCTGAAGCTGAAACTTCAGTACTTTGGCCACCTCATGAGAAGAGTTGACTCATTGGAAAAGACTCTGATGCTGGGAGGGATTGGGGGCAGGAGGAAAAGGGGACAACAGAGGATGAGCTGGCTGAATGGCATCACTGACTCTATGGATGTGAGTCTGAGTGAACTCCTGGAGTTGGTGATGGACATGGAGGCCTGGCGTGCTGCGATTCATGGGGTTGCAAAGAGTCAGACATGACTGAGCGACTGGACTGAACTGAACTGAACTGGGGCAACTAAGGCCATGCACCACAACTAGAGAGTAGCCCCCACTTGCCACAACTGGAGAAAGCAACAAACCCTAGCACGGACAGAAATAAATAATTTATTTTAAAAAGAGAATGCAGGTTCCGCTTAAAGCATCATAGGGTTGCTGCCAGCTTCAGTAGCCAGGATCAGATAGAGAGGCTCTAGAAAGAGGAGTGCCTGGTTGTTTGTAGTCCGAGGAAGACAGCCTGTCTCAGCATTGTTCTGTACACAGAGCTCTCTTTAGCTCTTGCACTCACTTGTCTCTTACACGGCTTTCACGATCACGCTCGACCATCTTTCCAGAGATGATGTTTGTCTTATACTCACTTGTCTCTGAGACGGCTTTCACGGTCACACTCGCCATCTCTCTGGAGATGCCGTTCATCACTCACTGTTGTCCACAGTTTCTGGGCGAGCGCACTGTCAGCCTCAGCATCTGTGCCGCCCTCCTGGGACTGTCTCCCCTCCTCCACCTGCCCTGCTGGGCCTCTCAGCCACATGCCCGCGCCCTTGTGTCCTCTGAACCATTTCAGGATATTTCTGCACTAAAAGGCTCCTCTGAATGGTTTACTGTTTGTTTTATGCGTCTCTGGTGCTAGATGCTATGGTTTCTATGATCTGTGACTGTGGTATTAAAAGAATGTGCCTTCTCAAATACTTTTTAAAATAGATTGTTTGGCCAGATAACACCTAGGTATTTTAACTACTGGTTTCTAAATAGTAAGACCCTTTTTTTTTTTTTTTAAAGCACTAGAAATACTGTTTTTTATGAAAATTTGGTATTATTAGCTGAGATGTATTCCAGTGGTGGTTGTCTCATGAAAATTGCACTAAGCAATAGAGAGAAGGAAAGAAAATCTCTGGATCCCCCCTTTTTCTATTGTGTGTGTCACTCATTCTCTCAGGATGTGCTACCGTGTAGTTACTCTATAGTTGTTGACACATAAGTAATATTTCTTACGGATTTTCTCCTCTGTTGTCACAGCGATTATGTAGTAAAAACCCCAGGTTCAAAAGCTTCGTGGGGTCCCTGCTCTCAAGGGACTCTGGGTATAGATATGTGAACTGGTGTGTTTCTGATCTCATTCATCTTTCAGAGACTTAAAATTATCTGCGGAAGTGAACACAAGTTTTTTTGTTCATGAGTTTGGTTTTGCCTTTTTGGTTGTTGTTGATTGATTGAGGAAAAAGCATATATATAGGATTCTCTTCCCTCACAATCTGCTTCTTGTGAGATGTTAAAGAAGTTAGGCTCAGTGACAGGGATATCTATTCCATTTAACCTAAACAGCAAAAGATTCATCAAAGAGTTCAGAAGGCTTAAAGAACTTCTGGGAAAAGTGAGGAAACAGACTGTGTGCGGGACTTCAGGACAGACTCTCCGAGTGGCACTGAATAGCCAGGGTGCTGTGAGGACCTCCCCACTCCAGCCCTTCACAGCTCCATAGCCTCTTCTCGTGATGCCTCATGTCTGCCTTTTACCCTTCACAGTGATTGGCCAGGCCCTGAGATCTCTGTTAATGTCGTGCTTGGCAGCAGCAGGACAGAATCAGACCCTCTGCCTTTGATCTGCAGGAGGAACTCTGCTGCAGGGAGCGTGAGAAGTGCAGTTTCCTCGCAGCCTCTGGGGTCTAGGAAGGCCCAGAGAAGGCATTTGGAATCTTCTCACCCACCAGAACAGTTAGAAAAATTGAAAAGAGAGAAGTAGAAATGTGTGAAAGAAATATAGACCCACCTCAAAGACACGGAAGGTTCAATTCCAGACTGCCACAATAAAGTGAATATCCCAATAAAGTGAGTCACACAAATGTTTTGGTTTCCCCATGTGTATAAAAGTTATATTTACACTATACTCTTGTTTATTAAGTGTGCAACATTATTTCCAAAAAAGCAATGTATATACCCTAATTAAAAAATACTTTATTGCAAAAAAAAAAAAAAAAAACACAGTAACCATCACCTGAGCCTTTGGCAAGTCTTCTGTTTCTGCTGGTGGAGGATCTTTTCTGTGTTGAGAGCTGCTCCCTGATCAAGGTGGTGGTTGCTGAAGCTTGGGGTTGGTGTGGCAGTTTCTTAAAATAAGGCCGCAGTGAGGTTTGCAACATCGATGGAATGTTCCTTTCATAAACATTTTCTCTGAAGCATGCAGTGCTGCTCGGTAACATTTTACCCACAGGAGAACTTCTTTTAGAATTGGAGTCAGTCCTCTCAGACCTTACTGTTGCCTTATCAGCTAGGTTTATGTCATATTCTACATCCTTTGTTGTCATTTCAACAGTCTTCACAACCTTATCACCAGGAGTCAGTTCCATCTCAAGAAACCATTTCTTTGCTCATGCATAAGAAGCAGCTCCTTGCCTGTTAGAGTTTTATCTTGAGATTTGAGCAATTCAGTCACATCTACAGCTTCACTTCTAATTCTCTTGCTGTTTCTACCGCACCTGCAGCCCCTTGCTCCCATGAGGTCTTGAACCCCTCACAGTCATCTGTGAGGCTCCAAATCCACTTCTTCCTCACTCCTGTCACTGTGGGTATTTTGACCTCTTCCCTTGCACGAATCACAAATGTTCTTAATGGCATCTAGAATGCTGACTCCTCTCTAGAAAGTTTTCAGTGGACTTTGCCCACATCCATCAGAGAATCGCTATTGATGGCAGCTGTGGCCTTGTGTAATTCTTAAATCATAAGACCTGAAGGTTGAAATTATTCCTTGATCCATGGGCTGCAGAGTGGATGTTATGTTATCTAGCGTGAAAACAACATTTATTCTGTTGTACAACATCTTCATCAGAACTCTTGAGTGACCAGGGATATTGTCGGTGAATATTGATATTTTGAGGGGAATCTCTCCGAGGAGCAGGTCTCAATGGTCGGCTTACAACACTCAGCAAACTGGGTCGTAACAGATGTGCTGTCACTCAGACTCTGTTGTGCTGTCACTGGAGCACAGGCAGAGTAGACTTAGCATTCCATTCTTAAGCACCCTAGGATTTTCAGAATGATAGGGGACACTGGCTCAACTTCAGCCCACCAACTATGTTAGCCCCTAACGAGGCAGTCAGCCTGTCCTGTGTAGCTGTGCAGCCAAGCACTGATTCCTGCTCATCTATGAATGTCCTAGGTGGCCTCTTCCTCCAGTAGCAGGCTGTGTCACCTGAGTTGCAAATCTGTCGTTTAGTGTAACCACCCTCATGAATTCTCCTTGCTTGATCCCTGGATGACTGGGTGAGGCTTCTACATCTGCACTCACTGCTTCACCTTGCACTTTCCTGTCATGGAGGTGACTTCTTTCCTTAAGCTTCACGAACCGGCCTCTGGCAGCTGTAAACTTTTCTTCTCCAGCTTCTGCACGTGTTTCCGCCTTCACAGAACTGAGGAGAGTCAGATCTGCAATAAGTCCATTTTGCTTTCTTAGCATTTGTGTACTCACTGAAGTAGCACTTCTAATTTCCTCAAGAACTTTTCTTTACATTCGCAGCTTGGCTAACTGTTTGGCTCAAGAGACCTAGCTTTTGACCCATCTCTGAAATTGCCTTTTTCATTAAGCATAATCATTTCTAACTTTTGACTTGAAGTGAGAGATGTGCAACTGTCCTTTCACCTGAACACTTAGAGGCCATTAGTATGGTTGTTAACGGGCCTAATTTCATTATTGTTGTGTCTCAGGAAAAGGGAGGCATAAAGACGGGGAGAGAGGTGAGGGAATGGTCAGTCTGTGGAGTGGTCAGAAAACACATTTGTTGATTAATCTGTCTCCTGTGGACACAGTTCATGGCACCCGAAAACAATTACAGTAGTATTAGTAACACCACTGATGATTGATCATAGATCACTGTAAATTAATACAATAGTAAATGAAGTGTGAAATTACCAAAAAGTGGTGCAGAGACACAAAGTAAGCAAATGCTGTTCGAAAAATAGCACTGATAGACTTGCTTGACACTTGAGTTGCCACAAACCTTCAATTTCTTAAAAAAAAGAAACACACACACACACACACACACACACACACACACACAGTATCTGCAAAGCACAATCAAGTGAAGTGCAATAAAGAAGATCTCCCTGTGGAGGAGGACAGCAAAGACCCACAGTCATAAAATTTCAGTTTAGAATGCCATTAGCTATGGAATGCTGTTGTTGCTCAGTTGTGTCCGACTCTTTTGTGACCCCTTGGACTGTAGTCTGCCAGGTTCCTCTGTCCATGGGATTTCCCAGACAGGAATACTGGAGTGGGTTGCCACTTTCTTCCCTAGAGGATCTTCCCAACCCAAGAGACTCGGTTTGAACACGGTGGGTGCACATGTAGCTGAGGGCTGTGTTCAGTGCTCAGACTCCGGGGGACAGAGACTGACTCTGGAGGGGGGCCACTGAAGTGGAGCTCAGCCCCATACATGCTGGAGCTGCGTGAGAAGATGATGGATTCCCTAGACAGCTTCTTATTCAGTGATGATTAGAAAGGGAACAGCTGCCTGCACTTTGGAGAGACTGAATCTGACCTGGCTGTGGTCTTTGGGGCCTGAGAGCAGTGGCAGGTCTGCGTGGCAGTGACAGGCCTGGTGTGGAGTTGTGGCTTCAGTAATGTTGGCATACACAGATCAGTGTGCTGAGGAGGCCCGAGGCCTGCTCTGGTGATGAGCAGTGACCGTGGACAGGGGCCAGGCCCCTGCTCCACCGCACCCAACACCTCCTATTAGGGCAACGCTGTCACTTCCACATGGTACCCCTAGTAAAATGTTAGTACTTTTCTCATCTTAAAAGGTCATTAATAAGAGAGGAAATTCAGCAAAGGTTGAAAAAGCAGTCGTGAGTATGAGTCTGTTCATGGAAAATTCTCAATTAAAAAATGTAATTTGGTGGAAGGCAAGATGTACAAATATTTCCAGTCTTTGTAATTTGGGAAATTATAAAGGTCTTGGAATGTGTCTTATTCATACATGAGGGTTCTGGCATATTGAATCCAGAACACTCTCATTTATTCTACTTTGTCCTCCTGCAGTGAAAATCAGTGTCACCATGTCTGTCTTCTCAGCGTCTAACGCAGAGAGAGCTGTCAAGGTCTACAGAGGCTACAGAGGTCTACAGAGCTGTCCAGGTCTACAGAGAACATGAACATGTCTTACACACAAACTCCATACACAAACTCCATGCGTAAACTGGAGGACACTAGCTCTGTACCCAAACTGTAGGAAACTTCTGAGCAGAATGTCTTTTAAGTCAAATTCAGCCCATATCTATTTATTTGTGGTGGAAAGTACTAATATTCAGATAATTAATGGATACAGTGTCCTCTGTTTTCTGTTCTGCATTATGTAGCTTTCTCCATGCAGTAACTGTGATCATCTATTTCAGAGAAAACTGCAGCCGAGTAGTTGAAATGTTTTAGTGTGTTATATATGAACAAAGCATTTGCCATGAAAAACTCTGAACTGTGTATTCAAAAGCATCTTGAAGAGTGGTATTCGAAATGGGAAGACTTTGCTTCCTGCCCAAAATGGAATAGTCGTTCAGCTCTGTGCTGTCATGGCCTGGTAGAGCAATACGTAAAACATTCTTTCATTATTAAAGGTTGGCTTTTTCCATGATATGTTTTATTCAACTGTGTAAACTTTTGAGGCCCTTCGTCATAGTTAGTGGCATGCACACGCTTGTTAATCACACTGTTTAAACGCCAAGCACAGTGTCCCCAGAGCTCACATTTCTGGAACCTGTAGGCTCCACCCTCTGTCCTGACTAGCCCTCGGCAGTGACTCTTGCTATCAGCAAAGCTGAGTCATGGCCAAGCCAGTGCCGAGGGGTAATCAGGGAGGCAGGACCCTGGGGGCCATAGCCACCACTGCTGGCCTCCTCGGCCATCTCCTGGCAAGAGGGTAAATCTGAATGAAGGCTGAGGTTGCCTCCCTCCTGCTTGTAATTGAAGGCTCAAAACTGTTTGCTCTCCTTATGGTGATACCGTGGTGTTTATGGAGGAACTTGGGTCGGGTGTTAGTGTTACCTGGAGTGACTGAGAGGGAAGGCTGGCAAGAGCCCTTTGAAGAAGGACCTGAATGCAAAGGTGGATCCAGCCTGGAAAGCTCCAGGAGACGCACTTTCTAGAAAGACCATCGCTTGCAAAGAAAGATGAACTTTGTGTTTCAGGAAGCAGAGAGCTGGCTTGGCTGGGGTGCCACGACCCCAGGCCTGACACACAGGGGCCAGGGGAAGCAGGCAGCTTCCTCCCATGTGCTGAGAGGCCCCGGGGGCTCAGGCCTGGGCTGTTCTGATCTGTGCCTCAACAAGAACGCTCCTGCTGTGCTAGATCACATGGAATGTGGAGGAGCAGGAACCCAAGGAGAGGGCCGAGGCTGTCTTGGGAGTCCAGATGGGAGGCGGGTGATCTGGGTGAGCTTGCTGTGAGGAACTGGAGGAAAGAAGAGAGACTCGCGCCCTCTTAGAGGTGCCAGTGGCTGGATGTGGGGTGATGGAAGGAGGGGTCGGGGATGACTGTGTGCTGTTGACTTGAGGGCAGCTCAAGTTACTGAGGGGAAGTGACCCGGGAGGCATTGGGTGGAAGTTGAGAGGTCCAGTACGTCCTTGAGATGGAGGTGCCTGTGAGAGGCTAGACTAGAGAAGCCCGCCTGCACGTGAGCTTGCAGTGGAGGAGAGAGGTGAAGCCCTGCAAGCCAGGTGCTGTGCCTGGGGCAGAGAGAAGCACCACGAGATAGGTCGTATCTAGCTGCTAGAATTTAATGGAAGGCAGAGTTTTCCCCCTTAGTGTAATAGATAGACCAATGGAACAAGAAAGAAGATCCCAAATATATATAGGAATTTCATAAATAATATGCGTATTTCAAAACAGTGGGGAAGATTAGCCATTCGATAAGTGGTGTGAGGACAACAGATAAGCCATCTGGGAAGAAAGAAGCTGGATCTGGCTTATCTCAGCCTGCACTGGAGAAGGAAGTGCTGGGTCCACACAGGACAAGCTGAGAGCCTGTGCTTACATGCGCACCCCCACGCCCTCTACCCCAGAGTGACAGCTCATCCTCCCTACCAGACTCCTCGTGGGACTTGCCTGCAGATGCACAGAACTGTGCTCTTCCCACTGTTTCTGATAGCAAATGTGGCGACAGCGTAAACGGTCAGCATTAGAGGGTTAAACTAAATCACACCCAGTGGGGTACTTACTTAGCTGTCTGTCTATGCTGTTGTATAAAAAGAATGAGGAAGCACTCTGTGATCTGATACACAAACATCGATGTATTGGTTAAATACAGAAAGCAAGGAGCAGGGCAGTCTTTAAAATGTGCTGTGCTCCTTGGAAATTTATAAACAGAAACTCTGGAAAGACATGTAACAAGCAACAGTGATAATCTGTGAAGTGCATATGATTACTAGGGGACAGAGGACAAGAACGGGAGGGAATCTTTGTCACATACCTCTGTATAATTTAAAACTTTTAATTATATATTATTTAGGAGAACAAAGGACTTTTATACACAGTCGTTGCTCTTGGGAATTTTTAACCATTACCCATGGTTTTGGAAAGCAGTACATAGAGCAATGAAGATACACTCTTTGACCCTAAAATTCTTAGAAATTTAATTCATAACAAACACAAAAAAATCACAAGAGTGCACACTGTTCTTAATGGTAGCAATGCCTATAATAATGGAAATATAGAAGCAATCCCAATATTCAGTATAAGGAAGATTATTTAACACTGACAAACCTCACAGTATAATATTGAGCTGCTGCATAATATACCGAAGAAAACCAGTGGAGACGTTCATTCAGCACGCACCTTTGTGCCGCCTCCGTCACTCATTGTTCTGGGTGTTAAGGATACAGCAATAAATAAGACCAAAAAAGGCAAAGTCTGTGCACTAATGGAACCAACATTAGATCGGGGATCACTGGCAGCAGACAAACACATACTGTATGAGAAAGTAATGCTGTTTCTGATGTCAAATAAACCTGGGTGACCCAGTGGTTGCAGTTTTCACATAAGAATCGAGGCGAGCCTTGTGGATTACATAGTGTCTGAGTGAAGGAGTCAAAGGGAAACACACCTACCTGCCATAGTAAGGTAGGTAGCCAGTGGGGATTTGCTGTATGACACAGGGTGCTCAGACTCAGTGCTCTGTGACCACCTAGAGGAGTAGGTTTGGGTGGGAGGTGGGAGGGAGCTTCACGAGGGAGGGGACATACGTCTACCTATGGCTGGCTTGTGCTGATGGATGGCAGAAACTAATACAATATTGAAAAAAAAAATCCCAAAGGTGAGAAGCCATGAGGCATTTGGAGAGTGTCCTGGGGGCAGGGCGGACAGGGGTCTGTCATAAGAAGGTCAGGAAGCTGTGGCTGGACCTTTGACTCTATGCTCCATGCAACTCAAAGCTTGCCATGTGAGAAGCACGGGGAATGGTGGATAAAGAGGTGGTGCACCCTGAAGACATGGAAAAGGCAGGACTGCGGGAAGTGTTGGATGTGGGGAGTGGAGTAAAGGGAGGAATCGAGAAGGACTCAGTGGTTTGGGCCACAAGATGAATGGTGGGTACCATAAGGGAGGTAGGAAATTGAAGGGCTAACACATGTGGAAAGAAGAAGGAAAGGGGTGGGTTTTGTTGTAGATTTTTGACTTTGAGGTACCTGTGAGTTACAGATGTAGAAAGAGAGAACTAAAATGAACTGTGTGATGAATATACTTACAGTTTTTATGATGCGCACACGGGTGAGTAAACGGAGGTGGACGTGTGCTGATGTGTGGGAGGGTGTGTGTATACACTCCCCGGTCTGTTTTCTGTGAGGTCCTGGGCCTGTGACACTCCAGGAGCACTGAACACATTTAGCACCTGGGTATTAGCTTTTAAATATCTGAAAGAAACCAGGGCTTCTTGGTGAAATGGGTGATTCCAGGGTGGGATGGGAAAAAATAGGATATGCGTCTTGAGCATTTTATGTGGAAAAGAAGGAATGTTCTCAGAGAATGGTGGAGACATATCGGGAGGACACAGGAGCCAGCTTGAAAAAAGCCTACAACCAGCCGATTCTGGGATAAGTTGAGCATCAAAATGATAGTTTGGGGTACAATCCATTGAGAATTCATGAATCCACAGTTTTTAAAAGTTAATGATTCAAAAATTCGACAAGGACTAGGATAGTTACATAGCCTGACAGTATTTGCCACACAGTTTTTTTTTTAATTTCAGAAGGAAAAAGTAACTTACAGTTGAGAAACCTGATAGACATCACCTCAATTAAGTAATAAAACTGATCATCGTCGCAAATGGTCCCTACTGAAATAGCACGCCAGCTGTTAGCACGCGGCAGCAATACATGAGCTGGATCTCATCGTGAGAAAATATCAGAGAAAGCTAAAGTGAGAGTTTGTGTACCACAAAACTGCGTCCTTGGAGAATGTCAAGGTCATGAAAGTCAAGGAGGACTAGGATCCGCCAGCAGCACACAGCTCCGCGTTGTCTTCTGGTGCAGAGTGCGGGACAGACAGGGTAGGGAAGCACAGTGTGTGTGCGCGTGAGGGCGAACAGCTTTCCTTTCCTCGCTTCTGCGGTCGTCAGCGGTGATTTTCACAGGAGAAGGTCCTTGTTTATAGGGATGACCCTCATTTGAGAGTGACTGGGCGGTAAGTGAGAGAAACAAGATGACAAGTGCCGCCAGGGCTACTCAACTGATTTTGAGCAAAAACTTTCTTAGCTAAGATCTGTCCTTCCTTCATTTGTCTTGTTCTATTTACAACTTTACTTTGACACTAGTGATTCAGGGTGCGGGGTGGGGAGGGAGAGGAGGGAATGCTTTGTACTGTATTTAGAAGTTTTAGAAAATTCGAAATTCTGAGACCTGTAGTTTCTCGAAGACGACAGAAAAGAGGGCTGCAGGGCACCTGCTGGGAGGAGAGCATTGCGCTTACAGGGACTCGCCATGCTGGTCTGCACACAGAGCGGGCCTGTGGAGACGGAGCAGGGCGGGGGCTGCTCACCGTGCTGGGGTGGGCAACCAGCTGGGAGAGCTGGGGCTGGGAGCCGGGGCTGGCCACTGTCCTGCCCCGAGGTGAAGTCATACCTGAGGACCTTCCTTCTCTCTACAGTCGAGTCGTCTTCTGAAAGTGATCCCTCATCTGCTCTCTTGAGTATGATAAACTGAGTATGGTTTAGTCTTTGAAGTTGAAATTATGTCATTATCAAATATCCTAAAACAATTTACTATTGCTTAGTGGTAGTGTCCCTAGAACAGGTGTTCTTAGGATTACTGAAGAACTTACAAAATCAATATTGATGTTTAAAAAAGAAGACAGCCTTACATGCATGCCTCTTGCTGAGGTGGTTTGTGTTTTGTTTGGTAAGGTCAGAGCAGGTAGAACGTGTACCTCTGCTTCGCAAACACCGGTGATTTACACGCTGCTCATTGGACAGGACCGGTTTCCAGGCCGGTTAGTCAGCTTCCAGTGTGAAACCCTGACTCAGAAGCCGGTCGTCTGGGATGAGTCACCCTGCTCCTGCTGCGTCACGAGGTCCAGCGCAGCCTGGTTGCTCTCAACTGGCGCCCTTCCTGGAACCACAGACCCTGAGGATATTCAGGACTCTTCTCTCCCAAAGCTGCATGTAAGAGTGCTCCCCACGATGCTCAAGAAGGTCAGAGCTGTCGCATTCAGTGCAGCTTTAGTGTGTCAGGGCTTCAGGTTTCACAGAGAACTCTGGACGAGAGAGGCAGTGAGGACTCTGGGTTTGGCCGCCAAGCCACGTGGTGATCCAGGGAGCATCATGGAATGTGTGACCTCCCTCGGCACTACAGAAACACTCAATGCCTTCTTCCTCGTTTGCACTCAGGCACAGGCCCCCGGACTTTCAGGTTCAGCAGTGAGAGGCCATGGAAAGGTGGGAATACCACATGACCCTCGTTTGAGAGTGACTGGGGGATGAATGAGGGAAAACAAGACCACAGCCCCCAGTGCTGCTCAGTGGATTTGGCATATTTTGAGTAAAAACTTTCTTAACTAAGATCCCTTCTTCCCTTCATCTGTCTTACTCTGATTTAGAACTTCACTAGGACACTAATACTCCTACCCGTTATAGCAGTGAAAAGGTCTCGGCTTGTGAACTAGCTGTATAGAGCATTTTAATACTGATTCTCGTCCACAAGTGTTGAAGCTACTTCTTACACCTTCTGTCCCTACAAGCCTGAATAAATGCCTGTCAGTTAATTCAGCTTGGTGGATCAAACACATATCAATCATCTGTAATACACAGCTAAGGGCTTCGATGGGTACGTGGGGAATACAAAGTATGTTCCCATCCCCCAGAAACTTGCAGTCAAAAAGGAGAGAGGAAAGATCTACTCAGGTTTTTGGGGAGAATGTTATAAAAGCTAAAAGACAAAAATAAATCATTTTGCATACAAGGAAAAAGGAAGAATTGGGAACTTACATGGTTGTCCAGTTGCTAGGACTCCATGCTCTCAATACAGGGGGCCTGGGTTCAATCCCTGGTCAATAAATGGTATCCCGCATGCCATAACTAAATATCCTGCATGCCACAACTGAGACCTGGTGCTGCCAAATGAATAAAATACTAAAGAAAGGAAAAAAGAAAATTGTTTACACTATAGAATGAGAAAAATCAAGAAAGAAGTGGAATGAGTTTGTCTTTGAAAAATGGGCATCTTTAGACAGGTATGGTGGTGGGAACATGAAGTTTGTTTAGAGGAACTAATGGGAGCCCAGTGGAAACAGTGTCAGACTTTATTTTGGGGGGCTCCAGAAACACTGCAGATGGTGATTGCAGCCATGAAATTGAAAGACGCTTACTCCTTGGAAGGAAAGTTATGACCAACCTAGATAGCATATTCAAAAGCAGAGATATTATTGATATGTTGCCAACAAAGGTCCGTCTAGTCAAGGCTATGGTTTTTCCAGTGGTCATGTATGGATGTGAGAGTTGGACTGTGAAGAAAGCTGAGCGCCGAAGAATTGATGCTTTTGAACTGTAGTATTGGAAAGGACTCTTGCGAGTCCCTTGGACTACAAGGAAATCCAACCAGTCCATCCTAAAGGAGATCAGTCTTGGGTGTTCATTGGAAGGACTGATGCTGAAGCTGAAACTCCAATACTTTGGCCACTTCATGCGAAGAGTTGACTCATTGGAAAAGACCCTGATGCTGGGAGGGGTTAGGGGCAGGAGGAGAAGGGGGCGACCGAGGATGAGATGGCTGGATGGCATCACTGACTCGATGCACATGAGTTTGAGTAAACTCCAGGAGTTGGTGATGGACAGGGAGGCCTGGCATGCTGCGATTCATGGGGTCGCAAAGAGTCAGATACGACTGAGCGACTGAACTGAACCAAACTGAACTGAATGGGAGCCAAGACTCAGTTGGGGTGAGGCTGCAGTAACTTGGTCTTAGACTCACACATGCATGAATCAGGAGACCTGCAGGAGTCATGAGGATGCCCTGGACCTTCCATAACTAGTTGAGTGATATGACTATCTCTGTCCCTTAGGAAAGAGTATTTTAGAGCAACCTTCAGGAGTGGTGAGAGGGAAGGACCAGGTTAGGAGATCAGTTAGGAGACATATCCCTAGTCCACGTAACATGCAAAGCAAGAAGTAAAACAGGAATGAGAAGGAAGGATGATGAAGGATGATGTTAAAAAAGATAAACATGGAGCAAATGGATTGACTACAGCAACTGGGTGTGGAAAAAGGAAATAAAGGTCACTGGCAGATTTTGGAACAGAGTGACCAAGAAATGATGGGGCTGTGGCTGTGGCTGTGGCTGTGTTACACAAAGAGGGAACACACAGGAAGAACCATAAGTCTGGGCCACAAGACACAGGACATTGGGAGTCCTCTGATGGTAAAATCATAGAACTGGATTAAATGAGATCCTGGTCAGTTACCTGTGCTCAGGTTTCCCTGGACCTAAATAAACAACAGCACCAACTTTAGTCTGTATATCCTAGGAAGGATAGATGCATTTATACAGCTCTGTGCTAATGATAGGCAAAAAATCTAATTAAATCCTCTCCTTTGGTGGGTTCAGACTATTTCTTTCAAGACCTACACTCATATACTTCATTTTTTAAAAGATATCACTGGCATGATATATATGTTCTTTTAAAATTCATAAATACCTTTCATCTGTGATCTGGGCTTCTCTGGTGGCTCAACTGGTAAAGAATCCACCTGCAATGCAGGAGACCTGGGTTCAATCCCTGGGTTGGGAAGATGCCCTGGAGGAGGGAAAGGGTACCCACTCCAGTATTCTGGCCTGGAGAATTCCATGGACCATATAGTTCATGGGGTCATAAAGAATCAGATACAACTGAGCGACTTTCACTTCATCTGTGGTCAACTGATTTTTTTGACAGAGGAGCTGACATTTTAACTGGGAAAGAATAGTAATTCCCACAGGTAGCCCTGAGACAAATGGATATCCACATGCAAAAGAGTCAAGTTGACCCCTGCCTCATATCATATATAGGAATTATTTCAAAATAGATCATGGGCCTAAATATAAGAACTAAAACTATCATACTCAAAGGAAAAAATAGGAATATGTCTTTATAACCATATATACTGGGCAGTTGTTCCTTACATATGACACCAAAAGCATATATACCCCCAAAAAATAAATAAAGGGGACTTCATAAACACAGAAATTTCTTTGCTTCACAGGACATTCAGGAAAGTAACAGACAACCCAGAGAACTGGAGAAACTTTTTGCAAATCACATATCTGGTAGGGGATTTGTAACCAAACAAATATAGAAACTAATGCAAAAAGTTGCATCATTATAAAAAAAGATAACCCAAATTAAAAATAGAGAATTTGAATAGACACTTCGCCAAAAAAGTTGGCCAAGAATCCCATGATATCATCATTTAGCCATCAGGGAAATGCAAATCAAAGCCACAGTGTGATATATCACCTCACACCCACTAGGGTGGCTGTAATAAAAAAGACAGCCAATAATATGTGTCTATAAGGATGTGGATAAAGGACCGAAGTCGTATGGACCTAACAGAAGCAGAAGATATTAAGAAGAGGTGGCAAGAATACACAGAAGAGCTACACAAAAAAGATCTTCATGACTGAGATAACCACGATGGTGTGATCACTCACCTAGAGCCAGACATGCTGGAATGCAAAGTCAAGTGGGCTTTAGGAAGCATCACTATGAACAAAGCTAGTGAAAGTGATGAAGTACCAGTTGAGCTATTTTAAATCCTAAAAGATGATGCTGTGAAAGTGCTGCACTCAATATGCCAGCAAATTTGGAAAACTCAGCAGTGGCCACAGGACTGGAAATGGTCAGTTTTCATTCTAATCCCAAAGAAAGGCAATGCCAAAGAATGTTCAAACTACTGCACAATTGCACTCATCTCATATGCTAGCAAAGTAACGCTCAAAATTCTCCAAGCCAGGCTTCAACAGTATGTGAACCATGAACTTGCAGATATTCAAGCTGGATTTAGAAAAGGCAAAAGAACCAGAGATCAAATTGCCAACAACCGCTGGACCATTGAAAAGGCAAGAGAGTTCCAGAAAAACATTTATTTCTGTTTTATTGACTATGCCAAAGCCTTTGACTGTGTGGATCATGACAAACTGTGAAAAATTCTGAAAGAATTTTCCTGCATGCAGGTCAAGAAGCAGCAGTTAGAATCAGACATGGAACAGCAGACTTGTCCCACATTGGGAAAGGAATACATCAAGGCTGTATATTATCACCCTGCTTATTTAACTTATATGCAGAGTACATCATGAGAAATGCCAGGCTGGATGAAGCACAAGCTGGAATCAAGATTGCCGGGAGAAATATCAATAACCTCAGATATGCAGATAATACCACCCTTATGGCAGAAAGTGAAGAAGAACTAAAAAGCCTCTTGATGAAAGTGAAAGCAGAGAGTAAAAAAGTTGGCTTAAAGCTCAACATTCAAAAAATGAAGATCATGGCATCTGGTCCCATCACTTCATGGCAAATAGGTGAGGAAACAATGGAAACAGTAACAAACTTTATTTTTTTGGGCTCCAAAATCATTGCAGATGGTGACTGCAGCCATGAAATTAAAAAGACACTTGCTCCTTGGAAGAAAAGCTATAACCAATCTAGACAGCATATTAAATAGCAGAGATATTACTTTGCCAACAAAGGTATGTCTACTCAAAGCTCCAGTAGTCATATATGGATGTGAGAGCTGGACTATAAAGAAAGCTGAGCGCCAAAGAATTGATGCTTTTTAACTGTGGTATTGGAGAGGACTCTTGAGAGTCCCTTGAACTGCAGGGAGATCAAACCAGTCAATCCTAAAGGAGATCAATCCTGAATATCCATTGGAAGGACTGATGCTGAAGCTGAAGCTCCAATACTTTGACCACCTGATGCAGAGAACTGACTCATCGGGAAAGACCCTGATGCTGGAAAAGATAGAAGGAGAAGGGGACAACAGAAGATGAAATGGTTGGATGACATCACTGACTTGATGGACACAAGTTTGAGCAAGCTCTGGGAGTTGTTGACGGACAGGGAAGCCTGGTGTACTGCAATCCATGTGGTCACAAAGAGTTGGACGTGACTGAGCGACTGAACTGAACTGAACAAAGATGTAGAGAAACTGGAGCCCTCATAATGGCTGGTAAAATGGTGCAGCCACTTTGGAAAACAGTCTGGCAGTTCCTCAAAAAGCTAAACATCGCATTACCATATGATCCAGCAAAGCCACTCCTCAGTATAAACCCAAAAGAATTGAAAACATATATCTATGTAACTTGTACACTGACATTCATTGCAGTATTACTTGTAAATGCAAGAATATGGAAACAACCCAAATGGCCATCAGCGATGGATGGATAAATAAAATGTTACATATGCATATAATGGAATACTGTTCAGCAGTAAACAGGAGTTCAGTACTGGCACTTGCTATCAGTATAGCTTGGATGCAACTTGGAAATGTTATGCTGTGTGAAATAAGCCAATCTCAGAAGGCCACAGCTTCCATGATTCCATTCCTGTGAAATGTTCAGAGCAGACAGATCCATAGACAGGAAGTAGATCAGTGTGTTTGGGGGAGGGGAGAGCAGGGAGGCCCTGTGACAGCTTGGGGCTTTTGGACTAATGTTCTGGGACTAGACAGTGCTGGTGGTTGGAGAACACGTGTATGTATGTAATGCCACTGAACTGTACATTTTAGAATGGTGAAATTGTACATTTTATGTGTGTTTTGCCACAATATTTTTATTTGAGTGAATTTTATGGCATGTAAATTAGGTCTCAGTAAAGCTGTTATAAAAATACAAAGCATATCAGCCTGATTGTTTTCAGGGCACTGTGCTGAGGGGAAAAGTTCAATCCAAAGATCCTATAGTAGATGACTGCATTTTTATAACATTTCAAAGTGGCCAAATCTTAGAAACCGAGGACAGATCAGCAGTTTGTAAATGTTGGGGAGGGAGGGGGAGGGAGGGAGGTGGGTGATAAAAGACAGCCAAGGGGTCCCTGTGCACGACCTGTGGAGGTCCTTGTGGAGGTGGGTGCAGGACCTCCACAGTGGTGAACTTCACAGCACCAGGCTTGTGGGCACACAGATAGCATCAGGATGGGTGAGACCTGAGCCCAGGTGCATGGCAGTCGCGAATGTCTGGTGTGATGTCTTACTGTTGTCTGCCTGGGACAGTGTGCTACTGGGGGAAGGGGCAGAATTGACACTTCTGTCCATGGGAATTTCACTTCAAAATGTGTAAGAGGAGCTGTGTCTCTTTGAAAACTTGTTCTGGAGGCGGACTTATGTGGCTGTGAGATGTCCTCTTCTGACATGCCTCGGCTCAGTCCAGTCTCATCTCCAGGGGCAGTGACTGCGATCCAAGTCCAGGACTCCAGTCATGTCCTGGTTACCTGTGTCCTCCTTCAGACCAAGCCTTGCAGCAGGATTTATTGTTTGGTTAATTTCACCAATGCAGTATTTTCCGAAAATAAAGAGGAAGTGAAAGTGTGGAAAAGGCCTTTCTCGAGACTTTTGCCATGCTTTAGTTACATTTAGCAAAAAAACAAAAAGATTGTTATTCTTTCCTATTCACTGATATTAGAAAGTTTCCATGTCACACTTTTATTTTAGCAAAGAGAAAATCCGATTTTTCTGATGAATAAAACCACATTTCTGTGCAGTAGAGATCATCCTGCTAACATCTCATGTTGAAAAGATAAACAGCAGGATTAACTGTTTACTTTAGGAGTGCGGTCTGCTTGTTTTTCAGGAGGACACAGTGTCCCGCTGTATCTGGTTTCCCGTCTGTTTGCGGCTTGGAGCTGGGAAAGGCCCTGCCCCTCGTGCTACGCACCCCTCCCGCCGCCTCCCCGCCACCCCCCCTACCCGGGTTGGGTCCAAATTCCCCTCCCAACCTCTCCTCCCCTTTCTCTCTTTCCTGCTTTTTTTTTCTCACTTTATCCTGGAATTTCTTCTGTTTATTTCTTAGATTGGGTTTAGTAAGGGATCATAACGTGGCGAGAAAGACCGTTGTTGATCGGAGACTGCTTCAGTTGACTCTGACCTAGAATAGAGCAGCCGGACCTGACTCTGATTCCGGGAATTCTTGGTGAAGTGCTCAGAACTGCTTCCACGACTCATGTAAACATCCACATGTCACTTCATCTGCTTCTCTCTTGGAACACGAGCATCCGCAGACACACGTGTGCACACACGCTCACTGGTTCTCTCCCACTCTTCTTCTGTGTCTGTGATATAGAGCCTGTGAATGAAAGGAGGGAAAAATAAATATTTTTGAAAAGTTGGGAAGGGTCATTTGAAGCTTCAGAAATTAAATTATAGGCTCTCTGAAACCCCCTCTGTGAATCAACAGTTTTGTTTTTCTTCTTCCTTATGCTTGTTTTGTTGCTTTCACAGATTAACAGTACGTGTACTTTCGGAATTTTTAAAATGTTCTTTAATTAGCATGATGAGGCGTTCAGCCCATAAGAGAAGGAAAGGAAGAAGCATTCTTAGAGACAAACATTAACTCCACAGTGGACTTTATACTTCCATGGTGATATGCCTGGGGTTGAACCCTGCACCTCTTATCTGTTATTTTGTTGCTGGGCAGGTGCTGTGCAGCTCAGCAGTTTTACTCCCTTACTCCAGCCTCACCCTCCTGGCTCATGAATGCAAGAAAGTCAAGGCACCACAGCCAAGGGCTCTGGGACCAGGAGAGCTGCGGGCCGAGGGTTTGTCATTGATTTCAACTGCTCAAGCAGAGAGGCGCTTTCCTTACAACAGACCTGGGTGGTGGGGTCAGCACCTGAGGCACCTCCTGAGCTGGCTTCCGGGGTGCCAGCGTTGTTTCTGAGCCCTCTCCCCTGCCTCAGTCGCTGTCCTGTGGGCCCTTCATGCAGGAGATCGGCCTCTTACAAAGGGGCTCACACCTCTTACCACTCAGGAGAGCTGATACCTGACCAGGGAATGCCACCTTCCTGTCGATCAGCTCTGTCTGGTAGCAAAGTGGATTTGCCTGGTGGGTGAAGGAAACGGAGACGCTTAGGTGCAGCGTAGGGGCAGGCTCGTCACCGGGGGCCAAACAGATTGGAAGTTACCTGGATTGTGAGGGTCTGAGCGGAGCTCCCAGCAGCCGGGCAGGTCTCCAGCGGTAGAGGAGCCCCTCCCCCATGGCCTGGCACCACGTGCTGACAGCCGTGAGAGCGGGGGAGGGGTTTACTTGGTGAAGGTCAGTCTTTTAGGCTTGGGTGGAACCTTGAGCTAAGTGGCATTCTCTTGTCAGACCCTTAACTTGGAGAGTTTTGAATGGCAGGCTGACAGGCTCTTTAACCCCTCCTCCCTGGAGACATCTTCTCTATGCTGTTTCAACATTTATCAACAGTGGACCACGTCTGAAAGCAGCAGTTTCCCTCCCATGCAAGGCTTGGGGTCCCAGCATCAGTGCTCAACATGCGTGAAAGTCACCTGCAGCCTGGGGCATGGCGTCACTGGGTGTCTTTGGCGTCCTGGCTGGGGCTCCAAACATTCCCTATTAAAACAACCACCTCCTGTGCCAGCGACCGTGTTTCTACAACAGCATTTGGTCTGAGCCCTCCCAGCATCCCCATTACTCCCCAGTGGCAGGAGGTGGGCATGCTGGCTGTCCTGGGCCAGTGATTGACCCACCTGAGCCTGGACCCAAACCCTCCACCCCATACAGCCCGCTCACTGCGGCTCCACACCGCCCCAGAGCTGCCCACCAGGGTGACATCTCTACCTCCATCCCTGTTTCCATAAACATAACTGATTTTAAATTAAGAATAATACATGGGAATACCCGAATAGTAAGTAGTCTTTCCCCTTATGACCACTTTCCCTCTATCTTTGTTCTTGCATAGTATTTTCCGGCCTTCTCTCAACTTCTCGAACATGGGAAAACTCCCATGTTGCTGTCCCAGTTTTGGAGTGTGCTGTGCACCCTGCTCTTAAGTGTGTTCCTGTCAACTCTGTGCAGGACAGGCTTCCAGACCAGCCCTGGAAGGAGCCTTCCCTGACCACCTGGCCAGGCCCTTCCACCCCAGCACTTTCCCCCAGGCTCCATCAGTCGCCCACCTGTGCTCGTCTGTGTGCTGGGGCCAGGCCTTTCCCTGGGGAGGAGCCGAGGACCCTGCCCAGGCCTGGGCCTGCAGCAGTCCCGCTGTACTTAGCATACAAGAAACCTCTTGAGGCCGGGGCACTGTTCGGGGCATGGGGATGAGCGTGTTCGTGCCAGTGTTACTGACTCTACGGTCCTCGAGGCCTCTCTGCGTCCCTTAAGGCCTCTCTGCGTCCCTCGAGGCCTCTCTGCGTCAAGCACTCCTGCGTCTGACCCAGTAATTTTGCACTTGGCTCATTTCTTGTGTTCACGCAAGTCAAGATGTCTTTTAAGGAAAAAAGAACAAGTCATACTTAAGTCTGCGAACTCAGAGAGTTTCCAAATACTCTCATAACTCAAATAACGGCTGAAGAGCCCAGCACATGGTGGCTGTCCAGAGGGTCTTTGTTTGGCGAGGATGTGAGTTGCAGAGTCAGATAAGAACCAGCTTCTGGAGTAGCAGTGAGTGCACGGTGGACTCTCCCGTCACACATAAGCATTGTAGCTGCAGAAACTGAACAGCAATCATTTGAGCTTTTGGAAATTGTCCTAAGGGCACACAGCAGATGGAGGACATTCCATCTGTGGAATCATGGAAACCTACTATGTCTCAGTAAGAACAGCGAGTCTGTGGCTCTTGCGCCCTGACCCACTTCCTGCCAGCTGCTGCTGCTCTAGGCTCTGCTCCAGGGGCGCAGACAGGGCCCAGTCCAGCACTCGGTCTCCCTCTAGGAGGGCTGTCCACCACATCCCTCATCCCCAGGCCTCTGTTGAGAGGCTCCACCCCAAGTGTGGGGGGCCAAGAGTACCTCGGGTGAGGGGCTCGCCCAGAAGACCAGCGCCCACCAGCACACATGCTGGGGCAGAGGCATCTATGCAGGTGGAGGGTACTGCCCAGAGGGAGGTGGTGCCCAAGAGTGAAGGGAACGGGATCTGGAAGAGCAGTTCACAGCGTGCTTCAGGCAGATGACAGAGCCACGAGCAGGTAACAGAGAGCATCAGGGAAAGAGCCGAGGGCCGCCCCGGAATCGCTGTCAGATGTGAGAGGCAGGAGGGGTGTGCTCAGGAGCAGTCAGAGCACTCACGGCGAGATGTGGATGCAAAGCTCACTGCCCTGCAGGCCTCCACACCGCCTCTATCCCCACACTGGACAGTCAGCTTCTTGACCCATGGACAAATCTTATAGCCAGTATCAATGTCTTATAGCCACAGCATATTAAAGAAAATGTCACATGTGTGGAATTTTAACACTAGTATCTTTAAGATAGATAGGGCATTCTTCTGGTTTCCACCTGCCAAATAACCACTCCTGAACAGAGTAGTGCATCAGGTGAGGGGACAAGGGTTTCCTGGTGTTCTTGGGTATAAAATACTATATTGCAAGGAAAATTGATCACACTAATAATTATATATGATTTTGGTGTATTTTTTCCTCTGAAGACCTGACAAAGTAAATTTTAGAAAAATTATCGCTAGCAGCATTTTGGTGATGATTTTCAAGGAATACCTATTAATATATTTGAATATTAATGTTTGGTAAAACATAATTTGATTGCTAAGTAATGTCTGATTCTTTGCGACCCTGTGAACTGCAGCATGCCAGGCTCGCTTGTCCTTCACTGTCTTCTGGAGTTTGCTCAAACTCATGTGCATTAAGTCAGTGTTGCCATCCAACAGTCTCATCCTCTGTTGCTCTTCCTCCTCCTACCCTCAATCTTTCCAAGCATCAGGGTCTTTTCCAATGAGTCAGCTCTTTGCATGAGGTACAGAAAGTATTGGAACTTCAGCATCAGTCCTTCCAATGAATATTCAGTGTTGATTTCCTTTAGGATTGACTGGTTTGATCTTCTGGCTGTCTAAGGGACTCTCAAGAGTCTTCTCCAGCACCACAATTTGAAAGCATCAATTCTTCGGTGCTCAGCTTTTTTTTTATTTTTGTTGAAGCGACTGCAATTAAACAGTAATAACTCCGACCTGTCCCTCATCAGGTCCCTTGGTACCATGTCAGCAGACTGTTAATTTGAAAGTGTTTAGTACAGCAGAAACCAATACAACACTTAAAACTGTACTCCAATTAAGCAAACCCCAAAGCGAATGGAATTAAGACTCCCACCAAACAGGGTCAGCCTGAATACTGGTAGACTTTCACTTTCAAGTATAATATTTATAGTTTTTCGGATCCTCTAATTGTTATGCCTTTAGACTGTGCTGCCATATGTGGCTGTTTACATTTAAATTAATTACAGTTAGGTAAAACTTAAAATTCAGCTCCTCACCCACATTAGCTGCATTTGAAGCCTGCGTGGCTGCCACAGTAGCTGCAGGGCCACCCGTCAGCATGGTTTTTGAGCCCACACGCTGCTACGGGCTGCCGTTCTCTGCTTTGTTCCTCACTCCCACTGTGTGTTCATCTGGTCTACCTGTCTTGAAATAAGGAGTTTAGCTCCATTTCTGGCTAATTTCTTAGCCTGGTAATTTCCCACTTTTGTACATTTAAAAAGAGGTTTATGTTAAATATGTTTATATGTTCATTTTATCTTATTGTTAAGAGTTCTCTTATGTAACATTATGTGGTCTTGGGCAAGACCCCAAAACCTTCTGATCTTCAGTTCTCTGTATGCTGAGTGAGGGTGAGAATAGTCACTCCCTCAGAGGCCATGTAAGGCTAAAACAGTGCCCGTGGAACAGGGCCTGGCACCCACCACCCACTGTCAGAATGATGCGCTTCTAACCCATGCCCACTCGAGAAAGTTAACATTTGTTATTTTAAGCTTCCAACTTGTAGAATGACTTGCTGTGTAGCAATAGATAGCTAATCGAATAACCAGTCAGTGAGGCAGACAAAAACAGTTAGTGCAGGAACACAAGACTTGAAAAATACACTTAAATAACTTGACTCACAGATCTCATACAGAACCATCTTTAACAACTAGCACATGTGCATTCTTCTTGGTTGATATTGTCTTAAAAATTGATTGTGTGCTAGGCCATACAGCAGATCTCTACAAATGTAAGACAACCAGCATATTCTTTCACTGTAGTGCAATTAAATTAGAGTTAATGGCAAAAATATGTGCATTTTCAATCCCTATAGAAAAAATTTTAAATACTTCCAAATAATTCCTAGATCAAAGAAATAATAATGGAAAAATATTAATTAAAAATAATAATTAAAAATACCTAGAACTGATGAATAATCGTAAAAATACTAAATATCAAATTTTACGTGATATCGTTAATTTAATACTTAGAAGAAATGTTATAGTCTGAGCTCATTTTAGAATGAGAGGAGGTTCAAAATTAAATGAGCCAAGCCTCTAACATAAAAAGCAATTTAAAAATAGTAGGATAAATACAAAGAAAATAGAAGGAAGGAGATTATAAGCATAAGGGTAGAAATTAATGACGTGAACTGAGTAAACAAAGCCAAGAGTTGGTTCTTTGAAATGATATAATAATAATTCAATGAAAAAACTCGTAAAGAGAGGAGACACGATATAAATAAGCACAACTGAAAAGGGAAGATATGAGGATCAGCCCTATCAGTTAGAGGTGCAGTGAGAGGGCATTGTTCTGTCTTTATGCCAATAAACTTGAAAATGTAAACAAAATGGATAAACGCCTAGAAAAATATAACTTACCAGAAAATCCCCAAAAGTTCAACTATTATTCAAGAAATTAAGAGTTAAAGTCTTCCCAGGTAAAGAAAGCACGATAGCGAAGTCATTTTATTACTAAATCCTTTCAAAGTCATGTGTCAGAAAACACATGACTCTAGTCATATACAAAGTTTTCACATGAAAAAGGAATTCCTGTCAGCTCATTATATGAAGTGGATATAAAGAATCCTGATACCAAATCTGAGAGAGAAAATTAAAGGTCCATATCACTCATGGGTATAGATAACAAGTCTGAATACATAGCAGAATCGTTGCTCTTTCTTGGGAGTAAAAAATTGGTTTCATACTTGGTAAACTGTCATTGTCATTTACCACATTAGCAAAGGAGATGAAAACATAGTCTTTTCATTGACTACAAAAAATGCATTATATAAGCTCTAAGACCCATTCATGATTTTTAAAATTTCTCAGTAAACTAGGAATCTTTAACCTGATGAAAAATCTACCACCAAAAAAAAAAAAAAAAAAACAACTGAGGCTACATATTTTCTTTAAAACCAAGAGCACAGTGAGGATGCCATGCCACTGCCTCTGCTCACTGTGGCACTGAAGACGTTCGAGGGCAGTCAGAAGAAATGATGCAAAAAGAGCATGGGGCTGGGAGGCGGGCGCTTTCCTTATGCACAGACCAGATGGTAACATGAACCTTACACTAGAAGTGTCGTGAATAGTAAACTCCATTCAGTTCAGTTCAGTCGCTCAGTCGTGTCCGACTCTTTGCAATCCCAGGAATCACAGCACGCCAGGCCTCCCTGTCCATCACCAACTCCCAGAGTTCACTCAGACTCACGTCCATCGAGTCCATGATGCCATCCAGCCATCTCAGCCTCTGTCGCCCCCTTCTCTTCCTGCCCCCAATTCCTCCCAGCATCAGGGTCTTTTCCAATGACTCAACTCTTCACATGAGGTGGCCAAAGTACTGGAGTTTCAGCTTTAGCATCATTCCTTCCAAAGAAATCCCAGGGCTGATCTCCTTCAGAATGGACTGGTTGGATCTCCTTGCCCTCCAAGGGATTCTCAAGAGTCTTCTCCAACACCACAGTTCAAAAGCATCAATTCTTCAGTGCTCAGCCTTCTTCACAGTCCAACTCTCACTTCCATACATGACCACAGGAAAACCATAGCCTTGACTAGACGGACATTAGGATTGATGAATTACAGGAGCTGATTGTACTTTCCATCCATTGGCCACCAAGAAAAACACAGTCTAAAACAGCAAGCACAGCCATGCGCAGTCTAGTCACAGACCTGACAGGTGGAGCACGGGCTGTACAGAGAACCATGTTCTAAAAACTGGCCTGAGCACCCCTCCCTTCCCCCAAGGCAGGACGGACTCCTGGTGCCAGCCAGAGCGCCCTTCCTGCTCACAGCCCCAGAGCTCACCCCCTACCATCTCCTTACAGTGAGAATATTCAAGCTACTGCAGTCACCCCCAGGGTACTGCCTCCCTGCGAAGGCGTTTGTGTTCCCTGAATGTGATGTAATTTATGGGAAACACCTCTTGATTCAGGAAAAACAAGTTGACCAAGGGCCTTTGTGTGCAGACCTGCAGTGGTTTTTGGAGCTTGCTGGTCAAGGGCAGGGAACGCTGCAGTGCCTGGGGCTCCTGGGTGCTCCTCAGCCCGCCCCCACTGGGAGTGTGCTGACCACCATCACCCCCACCCCCCGGCTCCCGTCCCCGTGGGCCAGGGGCACAAAGCCGCCTGTGAGAGCAGAGCAAGGCGGGCGGGGGTGTGTGCTGCATGTGAACACAGTGAGGAGAATAGTAGGGGGGCCTGAGTGCCTCCCTCCCCCTCAAGGCAGGACGGACTCCAGGCAGAAGAATAAACAGGAGCACCCTTCCTGGGTCATCTCTGACATGGGCAAACGTCAGAGCAGGTTTAAGGCAAGGGTAGGATCCCGTTTCCCACCTCCCCCTTCTCAGCACAAGCAGTCAGCAATTCTCTCTAGTTTCAGGTAGCTCTGAAATATAAACATTACCATATGCAGAATAGATAGCTAGTGGGAAGTTGCTCTGTGCCCTGAGGAGATCAACCCATTGCTCTGTGGTGACCTAGTGGGGTGGAATGGGGTGGGACGGGGAGGGAGGTTCCAGAGGGAAGGGATATATAAACACTTATGGCTGATTCCCATTGTTGTATGGCAGAAACAAACACGACACTGTGAAGCAATTATCCTCCAATTAAGACAAAAAATTCTAGTCTTAAAAAGCAGATCCTTTTGGATTCTGTGGGAGAAGGCAAGGGTGGAATGATTTCAGGGAAGCATTGAAACATGTATATCATCATAAATGTGAAATAGATCGCCAGTCCAGGTTCGATGCATGAGTCAGGACGCTCAGGGCTGGTGCACTGGGATGACCCTGAGGGATGGGATGGGGAGGGAGGTGGGAGGGGAGTTCAGGATGGGGAACACATATACACCCATGGCTGATTCATGTCAATGTATTTCAAAAACCACTACAATATTGTAAAGTCATTAGCCTCTAATTAAATAAATAAATTAAAAAGCAGATCCGTGGAGGTTTTTGCATACATCTTGACTTCATATGTGTTAACGGTAATGCAGAGCAGTGTGAAATGCCCCAGGGGTCGGTCAGGCGACCGATGGCGTGGGAGTGGGTGTAGGACCCCCTGCCCTGCCCTCTCACAGCTGGCAGATGGAGCCTGGTCACTCAGCCCTGCCTCAGCCTGAGTTAGACTAGGAGCAGAGGAGCAAGTCAGGGCAAACTGAAGGGCTTCCCTCCTAGAGGCTCTGCCTTGCGGAATGGTCAGGGGACAAAACCACAGGATAGGTGTAACACGGAAGCGTGTGCTGTCTTCATCCCTGCCTTCACGCAGCGGGTTGCTCCAAACAGGACAGGATCGTGAGAGACCGTGCCTCAGTGCTGAGCATCCATACAAAACATAAATGTTCTGTTACGGCAGACAGGGTAAACAAGGGAAAAGGGGCTACTCTGCGTCTGGCAATGATAAAATACTTGATTTGAAAGGTGGTCTCAGTGTGCTGTTGTAAAGCACATTGGGTTTAGGGAGTAGTTATCTTCCTGAAGAGAATTCTGTCTCCTACTGTTTTCTGTGGCTGGTGGCCCACACACTTGCTGGTACACAGCTAAGAAGTGCATGTTTTAGTTCAGTATTGTTCATTTATCCTGGTTCGCCTATTTAGGAAGATGCCTACAGTGGATTTCTGTTGCAGAAGAAGGAAAGTCTGGTCTCTGTACCGAATCAAAACCTGTTTCCTAAAGAGCAAATGTGGATGCTTTTTTGTAGAGTCTGCCTTCTTGTGCAAGATGCCCTTGGACTCTTCAGTGAGGTGCACTTGGAGGGCGACATACTGAAGGACAGGCAGCTGGAGGGGAAGTGCTGCAGGCTGTCAGGCATGAAGGTTCTGCAGAAGGTCACCAGAGCAAGGTGAGACATCTGTACGCTTATTTTTAAAAACAAACTAGGCCCGAAAGTTTGCCTCTAAAACAAGGGCCGGAGTTGGGTTAAGCCCATAAAGTATTTCTGAGAGAAACGTTATAAGTGACAACAGAAATAATGCTGCAAGTTTAGTGATTCACAATTTTATTAAGATTAGGATTAAAAATGCTATATATGTGTCTTTTAATTCTAAAGTTTTTTCTATGTATTATCTATACTAATAAGGTAGCTTTGCATGAGTCAGTTTATATGAATGAAAGTACAACTTTATGAAAAGGCATTTCAAAACTCTTATTTTGCCGTGTTTTTTGCTTTCCATGGCAAGAAAGCATATTTTTTGTCGAGTTGCATGGCACCTCACCCCTTGATGTTGTTTTGGATAGGAATGGTACATGGATCTGGCCCAGCGGTTCGTTGTTCCATTCCAGTAATCATCTTAGTCTTGAGTTAGGGGAAAGAAGAACATTTTTAATGGAACTATTCAGTCATGTAGAGAATGGTAAACAGTGAATTTGGGGGTTTCTCATTGGAGCCTCTTTCCTCAAACAGCATGTCATTGTAGGTCTTGATGTCGGTGTTTTGCTGGAGTAACGTCTGAGCTTGTCACACTGTCTGAGGGAGGGCAAGCCCATCATGTGCACTTGCGGTCCGACTTAGAGCCGGTTGGAAGCCAGTGGTCTGCTTTGCAGCGGTCTGCATTGCAGCCGTCTGCTGTGGTCTTCCTAAACTTTGAGCATTGCCGAGCATTCCTCCGCCCGACCTCCATCCACAGTCCGCTCTCCCATCCTGGCTCTGTGCCTCATCTGTCTTTCACATGGCACCGGGCAGGTGAGCAGTGGCTCCACCCAGGACCCTGCTTTCCTGAAGGACAGACCCCCTGTGAGCCCTGCATTGATTCACGCACGTTTGTCTTGTAGCAGGTACTTCTGCCTGTTTGTGGAAAGGTGGCTGTATTGTAATGTAATTGCCTTATAGGTTAGGCACAGCACTGCCCAGATATTTGGAAAGCCCAACTGGGCTGCGTGAACCTTGTCCTTACGAAGTTGAACCTCATTTAGCCCTTGGTTTCAGAATCACAAGCATCTGGAAAGACTGTGTGTAGTTGTGGTAAGTGAGGTGTTGCCCCGACATTAGCCTGGTGGCAGTAACTCCACTGGCCCCATGTAGACCTCCCAGAGGTGCACTCAGCACAGTTCCCCCCGTCACCACCACACGCCAGGTACAGGGGGCTCTGCGTCACGTGCATCTCAGTGGAGCCCCTCCAGCTGGCAGATCTCGAGTGTTGCAGGCCAAGGGGCTGCTCCTGGGGACACACTCCCTGCTGGTGAAGGCAGGACTCACCTCCAGTGCCATGCTTCTGGGGACTGACAGAGCCTGGGGCCCAGGGGCTCTGGCTCCATAAAGCACGTGCTCTTTACCATGAAGCCACAGAACCGTCTGTGTACCTGACATTTAATCAGGTTCTTGTGAGCTGTACTGGAGGTATACTGCTGTCTACAACGTTGCCATAGGACATATTTTTTCTGTAGGAAATGCACTGAATAGTCTAAATAATTTGTTTACAGACAAACTTTTGGAATCCACTCCATTTTTAAGTTGAACTAAAATTTGACTAAGTGTCTTTTAGTTGCTAACTCATGTCCTACTCTTTGCCACCCCATGGACTCTAGCCCTGCAGGCTCATCTGTCCATGGGATTTTCCAGGCAAGAATAATGGGGTGGGTTGCCATTAAAATAGCTGATACTTCTTTTTAGGTTGGAATTAATTTATTTATCTTATGTATTTCACTTTACTTTGACATGTAACCATCCAAATAGATTGTCTTTTTGTTCTTTTGGAAGCTATATTTCTTCAAAACAAATTATTTAATAGTTTTGGAATGCTGAATGTTATAATTGCCTATTAGTGACATCACCCACTGTCAGTCATCCATCCATGGCCCAGTAAACAAAAACTGCCTCTTTTTTCCCCAAAATTATTGTGTTTCATAGCAACTCATAAACCTTAACAAAATATATTTCTCATAAACCTTGACAAAATAGACTTACTTCCCAGAATTCAAGCTAAAATGATTACTTATAATTATATAACTCCAATATCTAATATAGAAAGCTACTTCTTTGCCAGTTGGAAGGTAGTTTTATGTCTGGGCTAAGTCATGGAGTCTTTTAAATTTTAGCTCCTGGGTTTCTTCTGGTCCACTGTCAATAGTGGCAGCTTTGGGTGGACTGATGGCCTTGGGGCTGGGCCCCTGTTCCGGGGACCCCACCCTGTTCACCTGCCCCCCTTGGAATGGTTGAACAAAAACAGCTGTCTTTTGTGTTTCTCTGACACATTTATTTTTGGTGTTTTGTATCTGTGCTGACCAGTTAAAGTGAGAAGAGTCAGGAAAATAGCCTGGATATAATGGAAAAGACCATTTTAAATAGCACTGCTAAGCCCACCCCTGCTCTGCTCTCTTCCTCCCCAGGACTCCGGCTGTTTGTCCAGGGACAGGCGTGTCCCCTGACCTTTGTTCTCCCAGGTGGCCTCTGCAACGGTTTAGAGGTCAGATAGGCTGAAAACTCACTTTACTTTGGTGTCATAATTCTGGGTATGAGCTTTATCTTTTTCTTGCTGATTAGTATGTGATCTTATTTTTATGTGATATAGCAATACTGAGGGAAAATAGAAGTTTTCTGAAATATATTAACCCTAGAAGTATAGAAAACACAGTAGCAACATTTTTGCAGGGGAGGGGAACCTCTTTCAATTCAAAATCCTGCTAGTACTTATGTCCCAACTTGTTAAAACCAAAGCTACTGACCCTCTAAAGTGCAGTATTAGTTCATAAGGTACTACTTTGTTTAGATTTTTTCCAGTGGCACTTTGAGAGTAATGTACTGAAGACTATTGAAGACTTGTGAAGTGAGCCCTCACTTCCCTGGTGGCTCAGGGGTTAAAGCGTCTGCCTGCGACGAGGGAGACCTGGGTTGGATCCCTGGGTCGGGAAGATCCCCTGGAGAAGGAAATGGCAACCCACTCCAGTATTCTTGCCTGGAGAATCCCATGGACGGAGGAGCCTGGAGGGCTACAGTCCACAGGGTCGCAACGAGTCGGACACGACTGAGCGACTTCACTTTCACTGTATACAGACGAGTCTGCCTGAGTGCTGACCATGATGAAGGAGCAACTTCCACGGTCTTTGACCTTGAATTGTCCCCCTTTGAACTGAAGACTAGACCTGCCCAAGGACTGGGGCAGTTGTTGCTTTAAGTGATGAGGTCTTAAATGTCTGATCTCAGAAGATTTCCTGAAAGCAGTGAGTGAAAAGAATGTTGAGGCATCTTGATTTTGCAAATAGAAATTTTCTCCTCAAATTGGTAAGATGTTATCTGTGAAGATGTAAAAGTAGGGTTAAGAGAAAGTATAATTCATTTATTCTTTAAATATTTGTGCCTGTTTGTGCTATGCATCTGGTTAGTTACTGCTCTGCTAGATTTGGGGGATTTATCCTAAACCAGAAAGTACTGAAATAAAAAGTCAGTCAGATGAAGCCTCAAATCCTGTTAACTAGGAATTCTGCAGTGACCCAGGAAAAATTAGGGCCCCTAGGAATTTTTGAGAGAAGAAACGAAGAGGTAACAAAATTGAAAATGGAGTAGAGTTGATTCTGCTCTTGTATTTTTAATATATTTGAAAGAGAGGGAGAGACTGGGGCAGGGGTGCAGACCTGGGAATCTCTGCAGCCACTGAGGGCAGAAGGAGGGACCTGGCACCGTGGATTTGTAACTTCCGGTAGCTCCGGGCTGGGAGTCGGGAAATTCTCCAGGGAGCCAAGACTGATGCCAGGAGTGTAGATTAGCCCTTTCCTGCCCGAGCTCACAGACCAGCAGGAGAGCCAGGAGGAGGTCCTGAAACACACCCACCAGTGAGTGCCAGACACAGCAGCCATTTTGTAGGGCTCAGAGGGCAGGTTCAGATTTGGGGACCCTGGAGAGAACCGCAGGAGTCTGGGGCTGAGGACTCAGGGGAGGGTGGGAGGACACACCCCCCTGGTCAAGACATCCACTCCCCCGCCTGGGGCGGAGACTGGTAAGCTTTGAGGATAGTGTGAGGGGTTGGGCATGCTGCTGCTGCTGCTGCTGCTGCTGCTGCTAAGTCACTTCAGTCATGTGCGACTCTGTGTGACCCCATGGATGGCAGCCCACCAGGCTCCCCCATCCCTGGGATTCTCCAGGCAAGAACACTGGAGTGGGTTGCCATTTCCTTCTCCAATGCATGAAAGTGAAAAGTGAGAGTGAAGTCGCTCAGCCGTGTCTGAGCGGGATGTATTTCAGAGAATGGTCCAATTAATAGTTGGTATTTACATGCCAGCTTTTGTTTTAAAGGTAACAGATTAAGTACCAATAGTCTTCAACTTTGAAACCAAGTTTAGTTAGCTTGCTCACAAACTAACCCATGGCTAGGAGGTCAGAAGCCCCCATTCCACCCCCAGCCCTCAGCACTTCCTGTCCAGAGCAGTCACCCTTTGTCCCAGGTACCAGTCCCTCCTGCCTCATATCCGGGCTCGCTGAGGCCCTCTGCCTCCTGCAGCAGCTCCCTTGGCCCAGCGCTCAGGGCTGTGTGGGTTTCTCCTGACCTGTGTCCCACCAGAGGGGTGTGTTCTGATGTAAATTTGAGTGACATCTTAGTGATACTATGCAATTATCAACACCTGTCTGAGGAGCCCTGGAATGGCTCCCCTAGCTGGCCTATGCCGGGTACAGGCTGCCCAGCCCAGAGTCCCAGTGGCTTACTGAGATACAGACTGGTTCTCAACCCAGCCACTCCCCTCTGCATGGTGTAGACCATTGTGGATTAGCATACCTCGTGGCCAGTGTCCACGCTGGCCTCCCCATCGCCAGGCTCTGTGAGTGCAGGCTCTGTTTCTCACTCACCATTGTACTTCCTGTGCACGGTTCAGTTCCTGGCACCTGAGAGGCTCATAATAAGCATTTGTGGAATGGACATTAGTTGTTTGCTTGGATTCATCTTAGATTTTCCTCAACAAGATTTGAACTTGTGCTTTCTTAGCAGTAATCACTGGTGCACAGTTTTAGAGGGAAGAGTGGAGACTAAGTTGTCCAAAGACCAAGTGCAGATGGGAAACATATCCTCTGTGTACCCTGGGCTGGGACCCTGGGTCCTCCCCACTGTGTCCAGGGGCACGCGCTTGAGGGTGTTGGGAAAGCGTTTTGTCAGGGATGGGATCCCAGCTTATGGAGGAGGACCTGGAACAGGTGAGGGTGACTAGCCCAGGTCAGGCTCTGCTGTGACTCTGGGCCCTGGGCCATCAGTTTCCTGGAGGCCCTTGTATGACCAGGTGCATGGAGGGGCAGCACAGGAAGCTTTTAGGAACTGTCCACACAAGTGGACGGGGCTTGGGGGCCGTTGTTGAGGCATCATCTCAGATGCTGTTTCAGCAGAAAGCGTGTCTGGTAAGTGCTCTCCTGGGAACAGAAGCCTCAATGACTTCCTCCTTTGATTCCCCTCTTCAGATGGCTGCCTCTTAAACAGACACACTTCCCTTGGGGTTTGCACATTGCTGTGGTTGGAATCCTCTTTCAAGAGACATACTCAAGAAATCTTTCATCATTTTGAAAAATTGTTCCTGGTAGGTTCACCACCCAGTTAATGGCAGGAGAATAAAGTGTCACTGAAAGAGAATGTACTAAATCCTAAAACCAAGAATGCTCAAAAAACTGGCCAAAAGAGACGAAGGACTGACCCACGTAGAACACTTTGGGTGTTCTCTCTTCACTCACGATGCTGAGTAAAGAGAGTCCATGCAGAAGGCTGCATGCACGCTATGGGGTCCCACTTGCATGAAACAGAGGAAACCCATGGGGACAGAGTGCAAGTTGGTGCTTGCCAGGCGGGAGGAGAGCAGGGGGTGACTGCTGGTAGGCACCGCGTCTTCCTGGGACAATGACAGTATTCCAGGACTGGACGACGTTGTGAATGTGCTCACTGCCAGTGAACTACGCTGTGTGACTTGGTTAATCCTGCATCATGTGAATTTCACCTCATTCTTTTAAAGGGACATAAATGAATTCATTGCCCGAAAAGTACACTGTGTTATGAAAACAGCTACAAATGTGTCATAAGTCCAGTTGGAGAAGAATAGTTTCTAAATGGAATGTCTAGGCATAATTTCACATCACTCAAAAAGACCCAATTAGGGAGTTAGGGGCTCAGGAGGAAATGTCGAGTATTGAACTTGAACCGTAAAGATTATTTCTGGGAAACTAGGACAGATTTATTTAGTAAACTGGGCACTTCTAAATCATTTATTACCTTTATCATTCAGTGAACAACCCTTAAGAAGAGAAAACTCTTGTATATCTCTCTGTGTAACCAGTTATGGAGACATTGACAAAGGGGAAAACCGGCAGATTACAGAAAGGCTCATACACCCACCAGGTTGATCACAGGAAGAGGAGGAGAGAGAACCACAAACCACCTGAAAGAGGCGTTTGAACTGTGTAGGCCAAGCATTAACCACTGTCAGGATCACTGCCCTAGTAGTGCTTCAAAAAGCCATCCAATAAAAAGAAATTTGCCCTGTCTGTCGGCAGTTAGATACAGGAGTTCTGCCCCGAGGGCCCTCTGCACGTCTGTCCGTGTCACACGGCGGCTGAGTGTGGATGCAGGGCTGAAGTCAGTCCAGTCGGCAGGAAGCGGACCTGCCAGCGGGGCTGCACTGACAGTCCAAGGAGGTTTCTGCTGGAGCGGGTGGGGCTTTACCCAGAGGCTTTCAGGGTGTGGCTGGTGAGGTTCATCCAGTTCATGGCAGACACCCATGGGAGGGCATGTCCCCACCCATAAGTTCATTCCTCTTATCTCTTGACCAAAAATAGACTGTCTTGCTGGAGCCAAGTGTTACTTATCCACATGTCCTCTGTAGCAATTAATAGAGGGTGCAGTGATAACCCGACTAAAATGATGAGGTCTGAACCACAGCAGACTGTCACAGTAGTTCTTGGCCATTTGAAAACATAAAGGAATTGTTAGTAGCAATCTCAGAAGTGGCTCAGACACCTCCCCCACCTTGCTCCACCCTCTTCCCCCCAGTGACTTGAGGGACACAGTCAAACCCAGTTCACTGGGGTGATTTTGGCAGTGACGGCCTGACTGATGCAAGGGCTTGCTTAGCAAAATCAAAGCTTCAGGGGCGACACTGGTCTGAGTAGAGGCAGTGGAGGGGAGAGCAGGGCTCCGCACCACTGTCTGTGAGTCTCATCTCAGGCGTCGGTCAGTGCACTGGGGGCTGACCCCTCAGGCATCAGGCAGGAGAGGTAGCACTTGCCTTCCCAGGTGGTTGTGATTTCGTGAGTTCACACACAGAAGTGGTTCTGCACACCTGAAAACACCATAGTAGTGGTTCTGCCCTTGCTCCTCCTCCTTTTTTCTCTTTTCCAATTAACTAAAAAGTAGAGCTCTGGTCAGCATTAATCTAACTCTTTCTTTTCTTGTTTTTACAAACAAAATGGGAAGAGTACGATGAGTAACTTAGAAGAATGATAACTAGAGGTTGAAAGTATTTTGGTTTTTTTTTTTCCAGGATAGACTAGAAGTCAAGTTGGCCTTGTTAATTATAACAGGGGGCAAGAAGGGGTAATGAAGCCAGTGGAGTTAAAAGTACAGAGAGATTTTAGCTAAAACAGGAATCCAAGAGACCAGTCAGGAAGATCAGCTGATACAGGAACATAAAAACATCTGCTGCCTAACTCTGGTTAGTAATTTATCCAGTGAATTTACCTGCAGCACAGTAAGTCTAGAATTCAGCCAGTGGACGGGATTGTTTTGCTTTTTCATTCATTCCTTCTCCTACAAATCTCAGTACTCCCCTTCTCCCCACACTCATCTCACAAAAATCATAATGCTCTACCTATAGGGGACCAGCAGTTTTAAAGCTTTCAAACTTTTAAAAAATAGAAGTCCAAACAGCAAGCTCTGTGTTAATAACAAATCTGCGTAGAGCTCTTCCGTTTAGAACTGGGAGGTGGTGGGTTGGGCCGCCATGGCCCCCACCCAGCTCCTGGGGCTGCATGATTGGGAAGTGGTCACTGAGCACTGGCTTTTGTTCTGGACATTTCACATACCAACATGGTTCTTTCTTGAGACTTCCCTGGGGGTCCAGTGGCTAAGACTCCTAAGGCAAGGGGCCTGGATTCCATCTCTGGTCAGGGAACTAGATCGTGCTGCAGCTAAGATTTGGCACAGCCAAATAAATAAAACTAAATATTAAAAAAATATATACATGGTTCTTTCTCTTCCTCTCTCAGCATAATAACCTGTGGCAGCAGGCCTTATCGTGGGGCACTGGGCCATGTAATTCAGAAGCTTGGTGGGATGTTCCTTGTTTATCTCAAATATGAAACACAAATGCTTGATTTTGCTTTTATTAAGTGCCTTCTCAAATTTGGAGAATCTTACATATTATAATTTTAGGTAGAACCCCCTTAAATCTTTTTGTTTGCAGTAAAATGCCTGTCTGTCCATATAGCACTTGGAAGTGGGAAGAGAGGTGTCATCGTCACCGTGGTCCTTCTTTCTTTCCCTTCAACTCTCCAGCCCACTGGCAAATTAGGTCATGTTACTGTGTTTTTAAGTAAAGACCCGGAAGCTCCTGAGACTAAGTAATAACTTGGCTGCAGGTCAGGGGTGGGCCTGGAGCCTGGTCCTCCAGAGGCCAGCGCCTGCATCTCTGGTGCTCTGGCCTACATGTAGTTACTTCCAGTTCCAGGGGAATTCACTTCTGTTAAATTTCTCATTTGCTTTATAGTTGTAATCCCTGGCGCTCAGATCAGAAGTCTGACCATTTCTTGTCAGAAGTGATGTAAATTTAGATTCTTGGTGTTTTCCATTGTTTTTGTTAAACAGCAGCGGTGAGCCATCTCTGCTGGAATTATCTTGAATGACAGGAGGAACATCAGATACATACTAAATAATTGCACTGAATGCCTCAGGTTTACTTCAACATTTTTTTTTTTTTCCTGTTTAGGCACTTACTAATGAAAATATGACTTTTAAGAACTGGACATTTTCATTACTATTTTTCATTATAGTATAGTCATTTTCATTACTATTCTTTTTAAACCAAAGACTTTGCTCATCTGCCTGGAATCACTGACAGTGGAGAGAGTGGTCCTGGGGCTGGACCACATATTGGAGAAGCGTCAGACCAGGCCTCTCAGGATTATCTGTAGGAGATCATGGTACAGCTGCTGTTGTCACTGGTTGTTAATACATCGAGAAAAGGAAATTTAAACATCTCCTTTCCGCTGGGCATTTACTCCACATCTTTCTCCACGAATACAAAGTTGTCTATAAACAAAGAAGAATGGTTGCTTTTCTCTTTGTTGTTTCCAACGGTGTCCTTTCCAGTTTCTGCCACCACTAGTAACGGACACGTGTGTGTGCCCTGTGTCTCCTTTACTGATCTTTTCACTTAGCCTTGTTTATGGGGAAATGTGACAGACATGAGAGCCATTCCTGAGTGCAGAGCAGAGTGAACAACTGTCGGGCTACCCAGGATGCCACCACCAAATTCAAAGAACAAAACATGCTGGGGCTTCCAGGCACCACCCCATGCCCCAAGATCTCTGCAGCCCTGATTTCCTCTGCTGTCTTCTTTGCAGTTTTACCGTTTTATGTTTGTCCTCAGAGCCCAGTCACTTGGCAGAGGGTTGTGCTGATTTGTTGCTTGTGCCCACGTAGACCATCCCCACAGGAGAGCAGAGGGTCTTCTGAGGAGTCTGTGCAGGGCAGCTACGTGGTATGTGAATTCGTGGTGATGGAGTAGATTGTGAAGAGGCTAGCTTGTTTCAAATATGAGAGCGCACTGGTAATGTTAGTGTATGTATCTATCAGAAAACCTGGGCTGACAGTTTTTGTGTGGAATGTGAGTGTTCCTGCCTCCACACTGGTAAGTAGGTCATGTGACACTGTTGAAGTGATAAAGACCTCCTGGGCCATGAGACCAGCCTGAGAACTGTCTGCAGTTCTCGACAGCAGCAGCTTGCAGCAAGAATTCCTTACTTCCCTCGCTGAGTATGTGTCTGTGTGTGTGTGGCAGTTCCTGCCCAGGTAGAACAGAAATGCACAAAGTACTTGTTTTATACAAACTTGTGCTCAGTTCAGTTCCGTTCATTTGCTCAGTCGTGTCCAACTCTTTGTAATCCCATGGATTGCAGCACACCAGGCTTCCCTGCCCATCACCAGCTCCTGGAGCTTACTCAAACTCATGTCCATCGAGTCGGTGATGCCTCCAACCATTTCATCCTCTGTCATCCACTTCTCCTCCTGCCTGCAGTCTTTCCCAGCATCAGGGTCTTTTCCAATGAGTCAGTTTTTCACATCAGGTAGCCAAAGTATTGGAGTTTCAGCTTCAGCATCAGTCCTTCCAATGATTATTCAGGACTGATTTCCTTTAGGTTAGACTGGTTTGGTCTCCTAGCAGTTCAAGGGACTCTCAAGAGTCTTCTCCAACACCACAGTTCAAAGTATCAATTCTTCAGTCCTCAGTTTTCTTTATAGTCCAACTCCCATACCCATACATGACCACTGGAAAAACCAGAGCTTTGGCTATACAGACCTTTGTTGGCAAAGTAATGTCTTTGCTTTTTAATATGCTGTCTGCTACTGCTGCTACTAAGTCGCTTCAGTCGTGTCCGACTCTGTGCAACCCCATAGACGGCAGCCCACCAGGTTCCCCCATCTCTGGGATTCTCCAGACAAGAACACTGGAGAGGGTTGCCATTTCGTTCTCCAGTGCATGAAAATGAAAAGTGAAAGGGAAGTCGCTCAGTCGTGTCCGACTCTTCGAGATCCCATGGGCTGCAGCCTACCAGGCTCCTCTGTCCATGGGATTTTCCAGGCAAGAGTACTGAAGTGGGTTGCCATTGCCTTCTCTGAATATGCTGTCTAGGTTGGTCATAACTTTCCTTCCAAGGAGCAAGCGTCTTTTAATTTCATGGCTGCAGTCACCATCTGCATCTGATTTTGGAGCCCAAAAAAATGAAGTCTCTCACTGTTTCCCCATTTATTTGCCATGAAGAAATGGGACCAGATGCCATGATCTTAGTTTTCTGAATGTTGAGTTTTAAGGCAACTTTTTCACTCTCCTCTTTCACCTTCAAGAGGCTCTTTAGTTCTTCGCTTTCTGCCATAAGGGTGGTATAATCTGCATACCTGAGGTTACTGATACTTCTCCCAGCAATCTTGATTCCAGCTTGTGCTTCATTCAGCCCAGCATTTCTCATGATGTACTCTGTATATAAGTTAAGTAAGTAGGGTGACAATGTACAGCCTTGACGTACTCCTTTTCCAATTTGGAACCAGTCTGTTGTTTCATGTCCTGTTGTGACTGTTATTTTTTGACCCGCATAGAGATTTCTCAGGAGGCAGGTTAGGTGGTCTGGTATTCCCATCTCTTTCAGAATTTTCCACAGTTTGTTGTGATCCACATAGTCAAAGGCTTTGGTATAGTCAATAAAGCAGAAATAGATGTTTTTTTCTGGAACTCTCTTGCTTTTTTGATGATCCAGTGGATGTTGGCAATTTGATCTCTGGTTCCTCTGCCTTTTCTAAATCCAGTTTGAACATCTGGAGGTTCACATACTGTTGAAGCCTGACTTGGAGAATTTTGAGTATTACTTTGCTAGCGTGTCAGATGAGTGCAATTGTTCAGTACTTTGAACATTCTTTGGCATTGCCTTTCTTTGGGATTGAAATGAAAACTGACCTTTTCCAGTCCTGTGGCCGCTGCTGAGTTTTCCTAATTTGCTGGCATATTGACTGCAGCATTTTCACAGGCTTTCTTATCTCACCTTGCTATTCTCTGGAACTCTGCATTCAAATGGGTATATTTTTCCTTTTCTCCTTTGCCTTTCACTTCTCTTCTTTTGTCAGCCATTTTTAAGGTCTCCTCAGACAACTGTTTTGCCTTTTTGCATTTCTTTTTGTTGGGGATGGTTTTGATCACTGCCTCCTATACAGTGTCACAAACATGCATCCATAGTTCTTCAGGAACTCAGTCTATCAGATCTAATCCCTTGAATCTATTTGTCTCTTCCACTGTATAATCATAAGGGATTTGATTTAGGTCATACCTGAATGGTCTAGTGGTTTTCCCTACTTTCTTCAGTTTAAGTCTGAATTTGGCAATAAGGGAGTTCATGATCTGAGCCACAGTCAGCTCCTGGTCTTCTTTTTGCTGACTGTCTAGAGCTTCTCCGTCTTTGGCTGCAAAGAATATAATCAATCTGATTTCGGTATTGACCATCTGTGATGTCCATGTGTAGAGTCTTCTCTTGTGTTGTTGGAAGAGGGTGTTTGCTATGACCAGTGCATTTTCTTGGCAAAACTCTTTTAGCATTTGCCCTGCTACATTTTGTACTCCAAGGTGAAATTTGCCTGTTACTCCAGATATCTCTTGACTTCCTACTTTGGCATTGCAGTCCCCTATAATGAAAAGGACATCGTTTTGGGGTGTTAGTTCTAGAAGGTCTTGTAGGTCTTTATAGAACCGTTCAACTTCAGCTTCTTCAGCATTACTGGTCAGGGCATAGACTTGGATTATGCTGATATTGAATGGTTTGCCTTGGAGATGAACAGAGATCATTCTGTCATTTTTGAGACTACATCCAAGTACTGCATTTTGGACTCTCTTGTTTACTATGATGGCTACTCCTTTTCTTCTAAGAAATTCTTGCCCACAGTAGTAGATACAGTGGTCACCTGAGTTAAATTCACCCATTCCAGTCCATTTTAGTTTGCTGATTCCCAAAATGTCAATGTTCACTCTTGCCATCTTGTTTGACTACTTCCAATTTGCCTTGATTCATGGACCTAACATTCCAGGTTCTTATGCAATATTGTTCTTTATAGCATCAGACTTTACTTCAGTCACCAAAGTTGCGCTGGTTATTTATTTACCTGGTGTTTTGGCTGTTCTAGGCCTTTGTTGCTGCGTGGGGCTTTCCCTAGTTACAGCGAGCAGAGACTACTTGTCATTGCGGCGCTCAAACTTCTCATTACCGTGACTTCTCTTGTTGCGGCAAACAGGTTGTAGAGTGCAGGGGCGCAGTAGTTGTGCACATGGGCTTAGTTGCTCCGTGGCCTGTGGGGTCCTCCTGGCCAGGGCTGGAATCTGTGTCCCCTGCATTGCAAAGTGGATTCTTTTTTTTTTTTTAATCAGTAATTATAGCTTTGTTTATGAAAATAAACTCATGTTTAGCATTTGTTCACCAGGTTGAATACTACAGTTCCAACTTAAAAATATGAAAGTGAGCATGTAAATTTCATTCTGTTCCCTTGTAAATGCCACCAACGTATCAATAAAGACATTTTTTAATGAATGCTTATCAACAGAGAAAATACTGAATTAATTTTGATACACCACATCGTGCAATATCATGTAGCCTTTATAAAGAATTAAAACTATAACAGATGAGTTGGAAGAGATTTAGCAAAGTGGATTCTTAACCACTGGACCACCAGGGAAGCTCTAGTTAATATTTTTATATCCTAGATCTTGAAGAAAGAATTAAGATTAGGAAGGACATTTAAAAAATATAACTAGCAGATATCCTGCAAAATGTGAGGTATTCCAAAATTATAAATTTATCTTACATGGTTATATAATAAATTTAAGTGATGGTACAAAGAAATAGTAAAAAAGGCTTAATTTCAGATGTGTATGCATTTCTTTTCTTCTTCTTTTTTAACATACAAAATTATACTGAGTTATGATTAACATACGATATTATATTAGTTTCAAGTGTACAACATAGTAATTTGATATTTTTATACATCATGAAATGGTCACCACTGTGTGACCAGTTACCATGGTCACCATAAATAGTTCTGTTGCCATATCTCCACCTCTGTATTGAGATCATGTCCCCTGATTCTTTCCCAGCTTCTCTGGGCTTCTTTCTCTTCCTTTCACTAGCTTCTGAGGAAACCAGCTCCTCTGTCTTACAGCTCTGCTGTCTTGTCTGGAGTGTCTATTTGTGGCTTTGTTTAACCTTGTCAGTCTACCCTCTGAGCACTTAGTTATTTCAGTATCTCTATCTATAATTTGAAAAATATCATCCTGAAATGCATTGAATTAACCTTGGAACGTGTTTAGTAATCCCCACATCTGTCGGGTGTTTGTGGGGTGTTCTTAGTAGAGCATGGTCTCTGAAGTCAGAGTGCCCGACTTGATGCCATCACTGTCTAATTAAGGAACAGCTGATTTCTAATACAGTTGATTTCTAATTCAGGAATCTCCCCCAAAGAGGCATATCCCCATGAGCAGCCGCTCCCTCCCCCAACCGCCACCACTGTCAGCAGGCCCTTCAGCTGTTCGTCTGCTGTCTGTCCCTGTGAGTTTGCACGTACTGAACATGTGATAGTGAGGAACCGTGGATAGTGAGGGGCCGTGGATAGTGAGGGGCCGTCGATCGTGAGGGGCCATGGATCGTGAGGGACCGTGGATCGTGAGGGGCCGTGGATCGTGAGGGGCCGTGGATCGTGAGGGGCTGTGTATCGTGAGGAGCCATGGATAGTGAGGGGCCGTGGATCGTGAGGGGCTGTGGATCGTGAGGAGCCATGGATAGTGAGGGGCCGTGGATCGTGAGGGGCCGTGGATCGTGAGGGGCCGTGGATCATGAGGGGCTGTGTATCGTGAGGAGCCATGGATAGTGAGGGGCCGTGGATCGTGAGGGGCTGTGGATCGTGAGGAGCCATGGATAGTGAGGGGCCGTGGATAGTGAGGGATCGTGGATAGTGAGGGGCCGTGGATAGTGAGAGGCTGTGGATAGTGAGGGGCCGTGGATCATGAGGGGCCGTGGATCGTGAGGGGCCATGGATCGTGAGGAGCCGTGGGTAGTGAGGGGCCGTGGATCGTGAGGGGCTGTGGATTGTGAGGGGCCGTGGACACTGAGGGGCTGTGGATCGTGAGGGGCCGTGGATCATGAGAGGCTGTGGATAGTGAGGAGCCGTGGATAGTGAGGGGCCGTGGATCGTGAAGGGCCGTGGATAGTGAGGGACCGTGGATAGTGAGGGGCCGTGGATAGTGAGGGGCCGTGGATCGTGAGGGGCCGTGGATAGTGAGGGACCGTGGATCGTGAGGGGCCGTGGATCGTGAGGGGCCGTGGATACTGAGGGACCGTGGATCGTGAGGGGCCGTGGATACTGAGGGACCGTGGATCGTGAGGGGCCGTGGATCGTGAGGGGCCGTGGATACTGAGAGACCGTGGATCGTGAGGGGCCGTGGATACTGAGGGACCGTGGATCGTGAGGGGCCGTGGATCGTGAGGGGCCGTGGATACTGAGGGACCGTGGATCGTGAGGGGCCGTGGATCGTGAGGGGCCGTGGATACTGAGGGACCGTGGATCGTGAGGGCCGTGGATCGTGAGGGGCCGTGGATACTGAGGGACCGTGGATCGTGAGGGCCGTGGATCGTGAGGGGCCGTGGATACTGAGGGACCGTGGATCGTGAGGGGCCGTGGATCGTGAGGGGCCGTGGATACTGAGGGACCGTGGATCGTGAGGGGCCGTGGATCGTGAGGGGCTGTGGATACTGAGGGACCGTGGATCGTGAGGGACCGTGGATCGTGAGGGACCGTGGATCGTGAGGGACCGTGGATCGTGAGGGGCCGTGGATCGTGAGGGGCTGTGGATACTGAGGGACCGTGGATCGTGAGGGGCCGTGGATCGTGAGGGGCCGTGGATCGTGAGGGGCCGTGGATCGTGAGGTCCATCCGTGTTGCGTCATGTGTCAGGGCTTCCACCCTTTTCATGGCGGCCTGCTGCTCTGTTGCATGGATATAGCATTCAGTAGTATTTTACCACTTTTTTAACTCACAAAGATGACCAGTCCAGTTGGTAAAACCAGGGGTTTAGCTTCAGCCACACATGCACAGAATGGCAAGCGGCATGTTTGCCTTTCCTCCACAAGTTCACCTGGTTTGTAGTTTTTGTTGTCCTTGCCTGGCCTTTCTTGGAGTAGTTTCATTATGTAGTAGGGGCAGGGAGAAAGTGGAAAGCAATGAGAGAACTTGTCTACAGTTGATGTCCTCTAAGGGTTTTTTCATATCAGAGTGTTTAAAAGTGGAAGTTAAACGTTAGATTATATATTTATATTTAAGTGGAAGTTAAATGTTAGATTCTGGTAGAGTGCTTTAAAAGTACTAAACAGACTGACTAGCACAGTGAGGCAAGGCAAAACAAAAGAATCAGAAAGGAAGAAATAAAACTGTGAGATGACATGATGGTCTATGTCAGAAATCCCAAGGAATCTGCAAAAGACAAAATGTTTCCTAAAATGAGTAAGTCAGTTTAGCAGAAGCCCAGCATACAAGATTAACATTCAAAAGTCAGTCACATTTCCAGTGAACTTCTCGAAACCAAAATTTAAAATACAGTATTTTCAGTTGCTGAAAAAGGAGTATTTAGGCATAACCCTAATGAAATATGTCAGGAGTTGTATGCTGCAAACTACAAAACACTGATTAAAGGAATCAGTGGATATCTAAATAAACGCATGCCACGTTCATGGATTGGAAGACTCAACATCGTAAAGATGCTACTTCTTCCCAGAAGAGTAGATCAGCTTGACACAATGCCCATTAAAGTTCCAACAAAAAAGTGTGTAGATATGTCTAGGCCTTGGAGAAGGCAGTGGCACCCCACTCCAGTACTCTTGCCTGGCAAATCCCATGGATGGAGGAGCCTGGTAGGCTGCAGTCTATGAGGTCACTAAGAGTTGGACACGACTGAGCGACTTCACTTTGACTTTTCACTTTCATGCATTGGAGAAGGAAATGGCAATCCACTCCAGTATTCTTACTTGGAGAATCCCAGGGACGGGGGAGCCTGGTGGACTCCTGTCTCTGGGGTCGCACAGAGTCGGACACGACTGAAGCGACTTAGGAGCAGCAGCAGCAGTCTAGGCCTATTCCAGACTTTATTTGGAAATGAAGAGGAACCAGAATAGATAAAACCACTTTGAAAAGGAATAGAGTGGGAGGAATGGTACCCAATTTCAGAACTTATTAAATGGCTACAAGAAACTGCTGCATTGGTGGAGACATGACTGGTCAGTGGAGAGAACCTAGGAAGGGCTGTGACTCCTGACCACATGACTCCTGACCAAGCGCAAATAAAGCCATTCAGTGAAGGAAGGATGGTCTCAGCTCATTGCCCATGCATGGGCAAAAAATTAATCTCAACCTCAATCTCATACCTCACAAAATATTTTAGGTTTAAATATAACACATAAAACTGTAAAGTTTTTAGTAGAAAACCATTGGGACCTACTAAGAAAAGAGTTCTGAGATAAACACCTAAAGTGTGATCCACGAAAGGAAAAAAATCAGTAAGTTGGACTTTATCAAAATGAAAATCTTTTGCTCTGCAAAAGATTGTGTTAAGAGAATGAAAAGATAAGCTACAGATCATGGGAAAATATTTATAAATCTTATATCTTAGACTATATAATGAAATCTCAAGACTCAGCAGTAAACATACACACACTCAGTCCAATTAGAAAATGGGCAAAGGACATGAAGAGACATTTCCAAAGAGGACATCATGTGGCAGATGAACGCCCAGAAAGATGTTTAACATCACTGTCCTTAGGTAGAAGCACAGCATGAGTGATGTGAATATTACCACACTCCTATCAGAACAACTGAAATGAGAAACAGTGACAACCTTGGATGCTAGTGAGGCTGTGAATAAACTGTCTCGTATGTTGCTGATGGGGCTGTAGGGTGGTGTGGTCCCCTGCAGGAACACAGGAACAGAGTTGGCAGTCCCTTTAAAACCTGAACATACTTACCCAAGCAGTTGCACCGCTGGGCATTTATCTGGAGAAAAGAACATCAGCGTTCCCATAAAGTTCTGTGCCAAGTGTTTTTAGTAGCCCCAGACTGGAAAGAACCCCTGTGTCCCTCAGAGGTGAATGGTAAACACATCCACACCATGGACAGCGCTCAGCGGTAAAAGCAGCAAGCTGCTGGTGCCACTGCAGCCTGGGTGGATCTTGAGGCCACTGTGCTGAGTGACGGAAGCCGAGCCGAACACACCAGGCACCACATGACTCTGTTTATACAGGGTTCTCTGAGGTTGTGTCAGTGCACGAGACTGTGTGAATGCTGGTTACTCCCTCACCGAGTCTCCAAGCCTCAACTGGGCTAGCACTTTGGTGCCCATCCCTCAGGGAGCTGTGTGGAAGGAGGAGGGGCAGAAGTGGGCAGACAGGCGCAGCGGGCCCACCAGCCCCCAGCTTCTAGGGGGCCCCCGGCATCCAGTGGCCGCCTCTCAACCTCAGCTGGCCCTGGTCAGTCACCCAGCTCTGTCCGATCACCTACACAAACAGCCGCTGCCAGGAGAAGGGGAGAGTGACTTTTCACCAGCATGTCCCCATATACTTGCTGCTTTGTTCTTCATTTGGACCCAGAGTGTTGGTGTTGGCTGCAGACCCCACCCTGTATGCCGCATTTCCGCTGTGATCCATGCGAGGGGCCAGAAGACAGCAGGGAAGCTTTGAGTCTTGTTCTCTGTGATGCCAAGGCCCTCATTCTCAACTCTGAGTTTAACTGCTGGATCCTAAGCACTTAAAATAGTACATGCTGTTAAATGTTGAGAACAATAAGAATGTGTAATATTAATTGTTAAGGCCACAAGTTTTTAATAACGTAAACAACATTATTATCTATTAACACTGTTGAGAATTAGGGCAAAATCTAAGAAGCCTTTGAGATACATAGTTTGGTTTTTTCTTTCAACTAAAACGGCATTTTAAAAACTGGTAAAATGCACATAATGTAAAAGTTTCCATCTTAACAGTTTTTAGGTAGCAGGAAGCACATTCACAGTGCTCTGCAGCCATCATACCAGCATGTCCCAGAACCCATCACCCTTGTGAAGCGAAGCTCTGTCCCCTGAACCGGGGCTTCCCAGCCCCTGACAGCCACTCTCTACCTTCTGTCTATGAATTGGTCTGGTTGGCGATCTCATATAAACGGAATCACACACTATTTGTCTTTTTGTGTCTGACTATATTCTTTATTTTAGATAATATTGGTAATTTTTCTTGTTCTGTGAGTAACACGTGTCTGATTTTGAAAAATACAGGAAACACTTAAACCAAAAGAAGAAAATAAACGTCACCTTTAAATTCTACTCGGATAACCACTAAAAATATTTTTTTTTACTCTTTCAGAGAGAGATGTTATAATTTGTTGTCTGCTTTTCACTTAGCAAGGTATCATGAATATCTTTCCATGTCCATAGTTTCTGTGTAAATGTTTCAAAAGCTGTATCATATTTCATTGTGCAGATACATCATAATTTTGTATATTTTTTTATTGAAGTATAGTTGATTTACATGGTTTCAGATGGATAGCAAAGTGATTCAGTTATACATACATGCATATATATAGATATATATTCTTTTTCAGTTTCTTTTCCATTATCAATCATTACAATTTATTGCTTGCATTTTCGTATCGTATACAGTACGTTCTTACTGTTTATCTGTTTTATATATAGTGCTATGTATCTGTTAATCCCAAAGCCCTAATATATCCCAGCCCCACTGCCTTTCCAGTCTGGTAACCATCAGTTTGTTGCTTACATCTGTGAGTCTGTTTCTGTTCTGTAAATAAGTTCATTTGTATCATTTTCTTAAGATTCCACATATAAGTGATATCATATGATATTTGTCTTTCTGTTTCTGACTTCCTTCACTTAGTATAATTTCTGGATCCATCCACGTTGCTGCAAATGGCATTATTTCATTCTTTTTTGTGGTTGAGTAGTATTCCATTGTCGGAGAAGGTAATGGCACCCCACTCCAGTACTCTTGCCTGGAAAATCCCATGGACGGATGAACCTGGTAGGCTGCAGTCCATGGGGTCGGGAAGAGTTAGACACAACTGAGCGACTTCAGTTTCACTTTTCACTTTTGTGCGTTGGAGAAGGCAATGGCAACCCACTCCATTGTTCTTGCCTGGAGAATCCCAGGGATGGGGGAGCCTGGTGGGCTGCCGTCTATGGGGTCACACAGAGTCAGACACAACTGAAGTGATTCAGCAGCAGCAGCAGTGTTCCATTGTATATATGCACCACGTCTTCTGTATCTACTCCTCTGTCGGTGGACATTTAGGTTGCCTCCATGTCCTGGCTATTGTGAATAGTGCTGCTATGAGAGTTGGGGTGCATGTGTCTTTTTGAATTAGAATTTTTTCCAGACATATCAAATGCATGATAATTTAGTGAACAGTCTCTTTCCTGTGCTTACACATTCCAGGTTGCAAGGTCTGTCTGTCTGTCTGTGCACCCCTGACTTCATTGCATATTCTGAATGTTGGCTTCTTGGTGTTCAGCCTGCATCTGACCGGCTCACTGATCAGCATCTCTTCTTTCTTCAGGATGGCCGAGCTTTTTAGTTTGATTGACACCATGTGGCCTCCACGGGCAGCTCTGAAAGCAACAGGCCCTGGCACAGCCTTTGAGGTAAGCTCGGCATTGAGGCACCACCCCACCACAACAGTGCACATCCTGAGAAACCCTGTGAGGTTAGCCTGGCATTGAGGCACCCCCAACACACAGTGCACCCCCTGAGAAGCCTGGATCCAGTGAGTGTGAGCCAGGACAGAGGTCACACTGCTGCCTTACTTGTAGGCCAGAGCCTGGTTACCTAGTCTACCATGTCACATGCGTGCTTCCGGAGGTTCCTTTACGGTGACCTCTCTCCACCCCCATTGTCATGGGCCACTGCACACTGAGGGTCTCAGCCTCGCACCCAACAAGAAGCAGGTGGTTTCCCTGCCTCCTTCCAGTCAGTAGTAGAACCACCACTGAGTACCAGTTAGAGCAGAGACTCAGTGCACAGAATTTGTGCACATCGGTCGAACCACTAGCTCAGCTCAGCTCGGAGTCTCCCTCTTCTTCCTCACGTCGTGTTTGGTAGCAAGTTGCCCACAGATAGCAAAATTGAGGAAGAGGATCTGTCCTTCCTGCTCTGAACCCTGTCCAGCCTGCTGGCAGCTACTGCTTCGGGCCTTGGCTCCCCAGGCTGAGAGCTGGCCCCTTTGTGTGGTTCTGACTTCTAGCACAGGTGGACACAGTAGCTCTGTCTGGAGCTGGAGCAGCAGCCCAGTCGGAGATGCCATTTCTAGATGCCTCACAGGGAAGAAGTTTGTGAATGGAGTCTTCAGTGCATCTGGAGATTGAATTTCTAGAATGACATCTTGAATTGGTGATAAATTCAGGAGCACAGAAACTCTCATGCTGGGTCCAGAGAGAAACAAGCCCATCAGTAAAGACCCTTGGAGAGAGTCAGTCTGCATCTGTGAGCAGAGACGGCTCTGTTGAAGAGTCAATTTATGTTAATAGTGCATTTGAGTCTTTAAGCAGCGCCTTCACGTTCTACTTTTGTCTTCATTTTAAACAGGAGAAAACTCATCTGCCTCCTCCTAGCTTCTGTTACATCCTCAGTGCTCATCCAGACTTGGGGCAGATTGATGTAATTGAAGATGACCCCGTTGCAGAACTTTACCAGCCACCGACTCCCCGCTTCTTAAAAGAAATTATGCAGGTGGTGCCTTTGTGTGTACCGGACCTCTGTCGCTTTGCTCTGTGTGTGGGCTTGGGGAGACTTACGCACTGTTTTCAATACGTTCCAGGCGGATGGCCTCTGTACCCATTGCAGCTTCTGTGCCAGAGTGATTTACCGGAGACCACAGGTGATCCATCTCTCTTTCTCTTCACATGTTGTACAGCTTATCAAAGGATAATCTCCCTCAGAAATGGGTGGAGTACCCAAACAGAAAAGCATTGTTGAATGCCAGTTATGCACGATCCACACTGACATGGCGGTAAGCACACTGCTTGTGCAGTTGGGGCTGCGGCCTCTCATGAAGTCCCGGGTGTGAAGCCAGCAGAGTGTGCTCTCAGGATGCGAGCAGCAGCCTCGTGGCTGTCACTCACTGGCTCCTGCCCACAGCCCTGCAGCTGGACCAGAGGTGGAGGGGGAAGGAGTGTTCAGATGCACTGCCACCTTTAGCTGGTCTGTGGAAATCCTTGCCCTTCCTGAGAAACTGACCATTTGCTAAGATGAACTCCTCCGTCCAGTGCAAGGCTATGTGCGGGACCTCGGGGTCCTGTCCCTTCTGTCTCCTTCAGATGGAATGTTTCTTTATCTTTCTTATCTTTTATGATCTTGTCATTTTTGAGGAAGAGGTTGATTTCTTAACAGAATGCCCCTCCATTTAGATTTACCAGGTCACAAAGAGATCTGTGATCTATGCCACATAAAAATACTGTGTTCATACCAGGGGCACACAGTGGAGCTGTCCCAGTGCTGTGATATGATACCAGTTGATTAAGATGCTGTTTTCCAGGCTTCTCCACTCTACAGTTAACTAACAAATATTCCATACTTATTGCTTAATAACTGTGTAACAGATGTTTTGTAGGAAGATAGCTTAAGACTGTTTTATTATCCTGTTTCTTATAAAACTTCTACCCATTCATTGTAACAGCTATATGAATCTTGCTTGAATTATTACTCTGATAGTAGCTAAATGATAATTTTCTAATTCCAGCATTTTTCTACATTTATTAGTTGGCATTGGCTATACTTAGGAACTTTTATTTCCCTGATTTATTTATGCATTCAGTCATTTATCTCAGCTTGAACCAGTAGATTGAATTTTTATTCATTGGGTTGTTATCTGTAGCTGTCACTTATTCCAGTGCTTACGTCTCCCCAGATTCAAGCCAGCTCCTGTGTCCTTTGGACATGGCCCCATCACTCCTCCAGGGCTCCCTTACTTTCTGCAAAAATAAGATGCTTCAGACTCATCTTGTGTCTCCTCTGCTCTGAAGTCAGCTGTCTGCTAAGGAGCCCTGGTTGATTTTAGTGAAGAATGGCATTTAGAAGCCAAGATCTGGGTCCTTGGTGGGCTCATTGCTGCTGGGCCATCTCGGCAGATGGAAGAAGGAAGTATGCGTGTATACTCATGCCCATGTACCTACCGCTCCACGTCTGTTCTTTCTTTACATCTGTCTCTACCTAAAACTCATCGTCTTCTACCAGTACTTCCAACTCTAGGCCATAACACTGACTCTAGATTTCCTCACTTCCGTATTAATAACTCCCTCATCCAGCTCTGAGAAACCTGGCTCTCACTTTCCTCAGTATAAACTTCTCTAATTTCTTATATGTAATCAACCTCCCAACCATGTGAACCACCTCCTCCACTCAGCTCACAGCTCCTGACCTTGCCGGTCACCGTCTTTGCCCAGTCATGTCCACCAGCCATGTGGGATCGTCAGCCTGACCACACCATCCATGCCAGCAGCACCCTGACCCTCACGCCAACCAGCTTCTCATAGCCTGGCCCTGCTGACCCCAGGGGTATTTCCAGTGAGATCCTTGTCCCCATGTGTGCCTGCTGAGTCCTAATGGCAGAAGACTGTGATGTAGTTGTGTCCTAGCCACCTCCCGAAGGCCCTGCATCCATGACCGTTGCACTGGAGTGGAGGATTCACCATGTGCATCCGTGGGGTCAGGGGTATGAGCATTTCATTCATAACACTTCCTCATCCTTGGGACACTTAGATCTTGCAGGAGAGAAGAGTGTGTGTGCTTCGTGGAAGCCAGTGTGATGACTCACATCCTCACCCTGTGGACGTGGGATTGGGAGGAAGTGCGTGGCTTCTTCCTCTTTGGTCAGAGGACTGGGAGAGAGGAGCCAGGGAGGGGCAGGCCTCCCCCCAGCCATTGGCCCTTAGCATAGCAACAGGGCTGGAGCTTACTGGGCTTGGCCATGTCCGGCGTGCTGAAGACCACATATGCAAAGGCCGTTGCATCTGTGGAAATACTGATTGAAATGATATCAGAAATATTAGTGTTAATAATAATCATCTAAGATTATCGCCTTTAAAAATAATTTTGGATTTAAGAAGAGCTACCAGGTTAATAGCCTTGTCCGTGACTTTGAATTCTAGGCAGACAGTTTGTTTCTGGAGCCAAGGGAGATGTGGCTGGTGGTGACTGACATTACTCTGCAGACACTGGACGAGGACTCAGGCCTCCCCAGGACTGTTCCTGTGCGTGTGGCCACCTCATGCCTGCTGGACCAGGAAGTCCGGGATGCTCTCTGCGAGACCACCTCCCAGAGCTTCCTCTTCCGGGACGCTCTCCGAGACCAGGGTATGCCTTCCTCTTACTGAAAGCGCTGGTCTGTCCCCCCACCCGGAGTTCCCTGCAGACCAGGCCCCTGTGACAGCTGCCTAGACAGAATAAAGCCCCACCTGTGGTGCTGGCATGCAGGGGTGATGCTGGGGTTACTGGGGAGGGTCTTTTGGGGTCACGCTTTATGGGCACAGAAGTAACAAAGCTGCTGCCTAGCGCACCGCTTTGGTAAAACAAACAGAGAGCTCAAGCATTTATGTCCATCCTTCTGTGTCCACCCTCTGCAGCACCAAGTCTCTGTCTAGAGAAAGGTGGTGTTTGCATGTGAACTACATACATATTCTTACCATGTAAACCCTGTAAAACATGTACCTCGTGCCATGTCAGGCTGTGTAAATAGTGGTTGATGTGCAGCAAATCCACATTTTGCTTTCTGGAACTTTCCCTAAGTGTTTTCCACCCACGGTTGTCTGCATCTGAGCTGGCTGGAGTCTGCAGGTGTGGAGCCTGTAGGTACGGAGACCTGACTGTGTGCTTATACCCGTCAGCACTCTTTCTAGGAACCACAGTAGGACCCTGCCTGGACAGTGTATTTTCAGTGTTGAAGCTACGTGACATGAAGTTGGTCTTTCTGCATCAAATGTGAACCGATGTTTGTTTGTGTTTACAGCTCTGGCTTCCTTTCTGCACAGACTGTGTCCCTGGACACACAGGGGCCCACACCAGTGCCCCTGGCCACCCCTTCTGCACCTAACTGCCAGGAGACTGGCAAAGGATGCGTCTCTCCTGGCAGGAGAACTTGCTAGTTTCAAACCTGGAACTGCAGTAATCCAAAGCATCTCTGTTGGCAGGTCAGATTGTCTGTGTTGGCCGAACTGTCCTCCTGCCTCTGAAACCCCATGAGGGTGTGACCGTGGGTGCCGGGGAGCTGTCAGGCCCCCTGCGTCTGGATGAGCTGGGCCCTGGCACTCGGGTCAACTCCATTTGCAGCATCCGAGGTATGTATCCATCTTGATGGAAGAGAGATTTGTATTTTCTTAACTATCCCACTCACTTTGTGTTTGTTGTTTATTCAGTGAGTGTTTGAGTACCTGACATAGGGTACATGAGGAACAAAATGAAAAGATGCCGGCCTTTCAGACACAAGCAGAGCCAGGTTGGCAGCCTCTGGGGCTCCGAGTGCCTGTCCCAGGCCCTCCCTGTGGGGCACAGACAGGAGCCCTGAGCCGAGGGGGAGGGGAGGGTGAGCCCATCAGGTGAGGTGGGGGTCGGGGGGCGAGCAGGACTTGCCCCGGCTGCTGACGAGGCAGGGTGGGTAAGCTCCGGAGTGGGAGGAGGTGGCAGAGGTGTGTGTGGAGGGGGTGGCAGTTGGGAGTGGGGGGATTCAGGGCGGAGGCGGATGTGAGGGAGGGTTCGGTCAGAAGACCCGACACGCAGGGAACAGTGATCTGTGACAGCACCGTGGTAGTCAGTTTCCAGAAAGTATAGAGATTCCACACGTACGTCAAGGGCCTGTGTCCTCCACCCAGGGCCACTCGACCCCCAAACCCCATGTGCTTTTTATGAACAGCAAAGGCTGTGACCCCACTGTTGCTTGAGCCCAAGTCCCCTGTGTGATTGTGAGGCTGAGCACGAGTCCATTGTGTTTTCCTTCAGTGCATTCCCTTTACCCTAGTGTTCCCACAGAGATGTAGCTCCTCAGGCTCGTGGACTTGAAGAAGTATGGCTCCAGCCTTCAGCTGGGTCTCTTCTTGCCCCCACTCTCTCGTCTCTGCTCCAAGGATGGCAGGACTGACCTCAGAGGCTGGTTGAGGAGTACGTGGGCTGACAGGGAAGCCGATGTTCCGTGCTCCCACTGCCGCAGGCAGGAGGCTGACTGGGGGCTCGGGGGCTGGAGCCAGCGACAGCAGGGATGGGGCCCAGACTGCCATCCCTGCCCAGGCAGAGCTGGTGCAGACCTTTCAGAAAGGTGGGAGGGCACGTGGGAAACCCCGGACAGCTGCGCAAGCTCCATGTGCTGGAGGAGAGGGGCCAAGGTGGCCAGCTGGCCCTGTCCTGTTCTGCTGTCCCAGCTGTGCTAATGGAGTGGAACAGTCAGGTTTTTATCTTAGATGAAGCCCTGTTTTCAGCACCACAGGTCAACTCTGGAGTAAAATGGGGGCTGGCTGTTGGCTGCTGGGAGGAGCACAGGGGAGGCTGGCTGAGAGTCTGGAGGCTGGGCGGGCCGGTGGACAGGCGTGAAGGCCGGACTCTGCAGAGCTGCACAGCCTGTCCACAGCCTGTGCTCTCCAGGCTCCCATCCCCTCATGTCTCCCAGGGTAGGTCATCCAGGCTCAGAGCCAGTGGAAGGAGGAGGGCGTGACTCCAGGTGACAGTTCCCACCCCCAAACCCCTCCCGAATTTTATGAGAAAATGTACTTGAAGAGCTGGCTTCCTGAGAAGGGTTTGGAGCCAGACCACTCTTACCTGCAGCCAGAGAGTAAGAAGCATAGAGATGCAGACCAGGAGCATGCAGACAGTGGTGAGACAGACTTGCCTTTCCTAAAGAACCTCATATTTTAAAGAAATAGTCATTTCCAGTGAGATTTACAAAACTCACTTGAAATTTAACCATTTCACTTGAAATTTAACCATTTCAAGAGAGATTTGGTGGCAGCCCATTTACAGTATTGTGCAACCACCTCCTCGTTTATGTTTTGGCTTTTGTCGTCTCACTGGCTTTGAAAACAGTGGCAGTCTGGTTCTCAATCACAGTGTCATTGAGCAGAAACTCACCTTTTTGAAGCGTGCAACTCATTGTAGTGTGTTCATACAGTCGTGCAGCCATCGCCACTAACTAGCTCCAGAGAGAAACCCGTGTCTGTCAGCACTCACGTCCCGTCCCCTCCCAGCCCCTGGCTCCCGTTCCTCTGCCTCCTGCCTCATGGACACTCATGTGAATGAATCATACAGTGTGTGCTCCTTGGTTTCTGGCTGCTGGCACTCAGCAGGACATTTTCAAGGCGTTTCTCAGGCTTTGTTCCTTTCTGGGGCTGAATAGTCCATCATATGGACAGACCCTGTTTTATTTATCCGTTCATCAGTTGATGCACTCTTTTTTGATCCTATAATTCATGCTTCTGTGAATTTTCATGTAAGGTCCTTGGGTGGACATCTACTTCCTGTTCTTTGGGTGTATTCCTGATGTCTGACATAGTTTTCATGTGGGCCACAATCACAAACAGCAGCAGCATAAGCTGTGCTCCCTCCACGCGTGATGGGGAGGCATCTGTAGGAAGTGACCCTCCAGAGGGCAGGACATGAGGCTGACACTGAACATCCCATGTCCAGATGTGGTGACCAAAGGGACTGTTGGGAGGTACAGCCCAAGATGAGGGAGATCAGGTGTCCACTGTGACCTGTCTGGAGAGGGGCAGTGTTGGTGGAGGGGCTCTGGCCAGCAGTGCCCGTGGAGTGACCCTGGGCCGACACAGGCTGCCTCGCGCTCCCAGAGCAGAGCTGTGACAGGTGACATCCCCCTGCTCCGTCCTCCCAGCACTGGGTATTCTCAGGTTGTAGATCGTCCGTCATTTTCACAGGTGTGTGCTGGTGTCAGGTTGCTGATTCAGTTTGCATTTTTCTGACAGCATTTTCTATGGAGCATCATTCCTATGTTTATTTGACATCTGTATATCTTCTGTGTTGAGGTGTCTGCCAGGGGCTTTGGTCCATTTTTATTCGGGTTGTTCACTTTCTTATTGAGTTTTTTGAGTTTTTCATGTATTTTGGATAGCAGTCCTGTCCTAGATAGGTGTTTTGCAAATATCTTTTCCCATCTATGGCATCTCATCTCTTAACAGTGTCTTTTGTGGACCAGTTTTAATTTTAATGAAGTCCGACATAGACTTATTTTTCCCCATGAACTGTGGTTTTGGTGTTGTATTTAAAAACTCATTGCCAGACTAAGGTCACCCAGATTTTTCTCCTGTTTTCTTCTAGGAATTTTATGGTTTTGCTTTTTACACTTAAGTATACAATCCATTTTGAGTTAAATTTTGTAAAAGAGGTCAGCTCTTTTTCTAGATTCATTTTTTCCCCAGGTGTTTGTCAGTTGTTGTAACACTATTGGAAACACTGTCTTTTCTCTGTTGAAATGTCAGATCAGTTGACTGTGTTCATGTGGGTGTGTTTCTGGGCTCTCTGGTCTGTTGCCTTGGTTTTTTCTTTTGAGGGTAGGATGCTGTCTTGATGACGGTGGCTCTGTTGTGTGTCTGTCCTCCAGCTCCATTCTCCTCCAGTATTGTCTTGCCTACTCTAGGCCTTTCTGCCTCCTGTGTAAGCTTGAAACTTGGCTTATGGTATCCACAAAGTGACTTGCTGTGCTTTTGATTAGAATCGTGTTGAATCTGTAGTGCACCTTAGGAAAAATGTACATCTTAACAGTGTTCAGTCTTCCTGTATGTGAACATGGAATACCTCTCTCATAATTTTGATCTTTGATGTATTTCAGCAGTGTTATAGTTTTTCTCATATAGATCTGTGTGTATTTTACTACACTTATACCTAAGTATTTCATTTATTTTAGCTAATATAAATGGTATTGTGTTTTTAATTTAAAACTTCACTTGTTCATTGTTAGTGGATAGGAAAGCTATTGACTTTTGTATTTTAACTTTGTATCCTACAACCTAGCTGCAATCATTTTGTAGTGCTAGATTTTTTCTTATTGATTCTTTGAGGTAGTCTATATAGGAAACTGTCACTTGTGAACAAGGACACGTTTTTCTTCACTCCCAGTCTCTATCCATTTTATTTCTTTTTCTGGGCTTCTCATCTTAGCTGGACTCCCAGCACCAGATTGAAGAGAAGTGATGAGAGAGACCTCCTTGCCCAGTTCCTGATCTCGAGGAGAAAGCACCACCTTTCCCACCATTAGTCAGTGATGTCAGCTGTCAGGGTTTTGAGTGTTCGTTGTTTTTTCAGCTAAAGATAATATCTCTTTATTCCATATATTGAAGGGAAATAATGTTCCGGTCTCTTACTTCCCCTCCAGTCAGTGCTGATTATTAAGATCGATAATGTTCCGTTCTATAGCTGTAAAGCTTTGCCCTTTGTCTGCAGGTTGATCCTCATAGATGAAAAACAGTAAATGGTATTTTTATTATAATGATTATGTAAATATTTTTCGCTGAACAGGAAACTAGTACATACTCTATTTCCTTTCTTGTGTGATTCTTTTCATGGAGTTTTGTGTTGAATTTTGTTTTACTTACACTGCCTGCTCTACACTCTTAATTATTTTCCAAATCCTCAAAAATGGTGACAGATCTTTGGAGCCATCCTTTTCCTGTGTAATTTCTCTCCTAGGGCCTTCTGTCCCTCTGAACCTTCCTTGACTGGTTGCTCTGCTGTCAGCTGTCATCTAGGCCTCCTCTGTATTAATCCTTTAGGGTCATCCTTTCCTAAATCACAGAACTTCTTTATTGGTTTATTCCAACTGTAGGCTTTTAATAAATGTTCTTTACCAAGGTGAGAAAACTTCCTCTATTCCTAGATTAATGAGAGTTTTTATCATCACTGGGTATTGGATTTTGTCAAGTGGCTTTTCTACAGCCATTGATATGATCATATGATTTTTCTTCTTTATTCTGTTGATATGATAGACTGTTGTTGTTGTTATTTAGTCAGTAAGTCATGTCTGATTCTTTATGACCCCATGGACTGTATCCCACCAGGCTCCTCTGTCCATGGAATTTCCTTGTAAGAATACTGAAGTGGGTTTCCATTTCCTTCTTCAGGGGATCTTCCTGACCCAAGGATTGAACCCATGTCTCCTGCACTGGGGTATATTCTTTAGTGCTGAGCCTCCAGGGAAGCCCTGTGATAAATTACAGTAGTTTATTTTTTAAAATATTGAATCGGCTTATTAACCTGGAATAAGTCCCGTTTGGTCATGGTATAATCCTTTTTTTAAATGTAGTTGGATTAGATGGCTAATATCTTGCTGAGGCCTTTCACAGCTCTGTTCATGAGAGATCCTGGTCTGTAGTTGTCCTTTCAGGTAGTGTCTTTATCTGGGTTTGGAATTAGGTGCATGTTGTTAGGGGATGAGTTGAGAAGTACTCCCTCTGCTACTGTCTTCTGGAGGGAACTGCACAGGATTGGTATAACTTCTTTCTTAAATGTTTGCTCGAATTGATCAGTGAACTCCTCTGGGCCTGGTGCTTTGTTTTGGAAAGTTATGAATTATTGATTTAATTTCTTTAATACAGGCTTACTTCATTTTATAGTGCTTGGTAGATACTATGGTTTTTACAAATTGAAGGTTTGTGGCAGCCGTGTATCAAGCAAGTCTATCCCTGCTGTTTTTTCAGTAGCTCACTTCATGTTTTGGTGTCACATTTTGGTAATTCATGCAGTATTTCAATTTTTTTCATTATGGTTATATTTGCCATGGTGATCTGTGATCAGTGATCTTTGATGCTACTATTACAAAAAGATTTCAACTTGCTGAAGGCTCAGATGACGGTTAGTGTAATTTAGCAATTAAGTATTCTTTAATTAAGGTTTTTTAGACAGTATGCATTTGTTGCACATTTAATAAGCCATAGTATAGTGTGGACATAACTTTTATGCACACTGGGAGCCAGGGATCAAACCCAGGTCCAGCCATCGCCTGCTTGCCACAAGGGGGTTGCCAGTGGTATGAAGACCCCAGACAAAATATATTTCCTCAGCTCGAGTTGTGCTCTGTAATTGGAAGGAAATTGCTTAATCCCATGTAATTGTAAATATTGTTAGCACTCACGGGTACCCTAAGATAAAAGGAACTGTGGTTTGTAGCAGTCTTCTTTTTCTTAATTCATTTAGCAGACACCATAACTGTGATTGAGTCTCTGTGCTGGAAGCCCTCCCTTCAGCTTGGATTCTGCCCTCTGTGAAGACGCGCCTTCCGGCTGTGCTTTGAGCTTTTACTGGCTTAACTTTCAGCCTTTTACTGGCTTAACTTTGACTCAATCTTGATTAGATTTGTAAGAACAATGAAATTAGCTAGGCAGTCTTTTTTAAATCAGGATGTATTATTTTCATTTTCAAAAAGTCATTCAAGGATGCATTGCAGGAATGCGTTTTAATAAACCAAGCCTACTTAGTTCTCATTATTTTATCCTCTGCAGATAAATTTTCTCCTAATGTTTGTTCTAGTGGAAAATTAAATTCTTTGCTCCAAGAGTGGGAAGGATGACTCTCCTGTTTCTCTGGAAACTTAGTTCACATCTTACTTTTTCTCAGATGTCTCATTTCACCACTCTTCAACAAGGATGGTCTGAGATTCGCAGTGTATCTTGATGATATGTACAGTGCTTCACATTCTAAGAAAATTAGACCAACTCAGTCTCCTGTTTAAAATTCTTTCCTGGCTTCTCATCCCTTCCAAGATCAAGTCTAGAATCCCAAGGAGACTTGGAAGGTGCTGGCCTGCTGTCTCTCCTGCCTTTTTCTCTGCCTCTCTGGCCTCCAGTCCCACCTCAGGGCAAAGGGTGGACCTGTGCCCCTCCCTACCAGCAGCCCCACCTCAGCTCCATTCTTTCAGGAAGCCTCCCCTGACACTTAGGCCAGCCTAGAGGGCCTCTCTTATGCCCCTCTCAGGAGTCTTTTCCATTTCTCAATTTAGCATGTATTTTATATTCTACTTTTTTTTTTTTTTCCAAGACACTAGTTTTTAGAGCAGTTTTAGCAAAATTGAGCAGAAGGTTCAGAGATTTTGCACATTCTTTCTACCCCCACACATGCACAACCTCCCCCACCGTCAGCATTCCCACCAGATGGTGCATTGGTTGTAACTGATGAACCTGTACCGACACATTATCATCACCCAGAGTCATAGCTATAGCCGGGGTCACTCTTGGTGACTACATTGCGTGGATTTAGACAAACTTATGACATGCAGCCATCATTACAGTGTTGTACCGAGTGGTTTTCCTGACCTAAAACGTCTGTGCTCCACCTCTTCAGCCCTCTCTCCCCCTTAATACCTGGCAACCACTGATCTTTTCACAATCTGTATAGTTTTGCTTTTGCTATAATGTCCTATAGTTGGAATCATACAGTCTGTAGCCTTTTGAGATTGGCTTCTTTCAGTTAGTAATATGCATTTAAGGTTCCTTCATGTCTTTTCATGACAGGAGAGCTCATTTATTAAAAATTACTGAACACTGTTGCACTTTCTAGGTAAGCCAGACTTTATGTATCCATTCACCTACTGAAGGACTTCTTGGTTGCTTCCATGTTTTGGTAATTAAGAGTAAATAGCCACATGCCAGTGTTTATGTGGACCTGTGTTTTCAACTCCTTTGTGAAAATACCAAGGAGTGTGATTGGTTCATTGTACCATAGGATAGTGTTTAATGGCCTAAGAAATTGCCAGACCGTCCACAGTAGCCATCCATGTTTTATTACCACCAGCAGTGACTGCAAGCTCCTGTTGCTCCACATCCTCAGAACCATTTGGTGCGTCAATGCTCAGGACTTAGCCATCTCTGTAGGTGTGCAGCAGTGTCTCATTGCTGTGTTCATAGGTGTGCAGGGGTGTCTTATTGCTGTGTTCATAGGTGTGCAGGGGTGTGTCATTGCTGTGTTCGTAGGTGTGCAGCAGTGTCTCACTGCTGTGTTCATAGGTGTTCAGGGGTGTCTCACTGCTGCGTTCATAGGTGTGCAGGGGTGTCTCATTACTGTGTTCATAGGTGTGCAGGGTGTCTCACTACTGTGTTCATAGGTGTGCAGCAGTGTCTCACTGCTGTGTTCATAGGTGTTCAGGGGTGTCTCACTGCTGTGTTCATAGGTATGCAGCGGTGACTCATTGTTATGTTCATAGGTGTGCAGGGGTGTCTCACTGCTGTGTTCATAGGTGTGCAGGGGCGTCTCACTGCTGTGTTCATAGGTGTGCAGGGGTGTCTCATTACTGTGTTCATAGGTGTGCAGGGTGTCTCACTGCTGTGTTCATAGGTGTGCAGCGGTGTCTCACTTCTGTGTTCATAGGTGTTCAGGGGTGTCTCACTGCTGTGTTCATAGGTGTGCAGGGTGTCTCACTGCTGTGTTCATAGGTGTGCAGGGGTGTCTCACTGCTGTGTTCATAGGTGTGCAGGGGTGTCTCACTGCTGTGTTCATAGGTGTGCAGGGGTGTCTCACTGCTGTGTTCGTTTGCATTTCCCTCATGACGTGACACTGGACATCTTTTCTTGTGCTTCTTTGTCATCTGTGTATCTTCTCTGGCGAAGTGTCTGTCAAAGTTTTTGGCCCATTTTTTAATCAGGTTATTCTAGTTCTTATTATTGAGTCTTAACAGTTATTTGTATATTTTGTATAGCAATCCTTTATCAGAGTGTCTTTTGTGGATATTGTCTCCCATATTTCATGATATTTTTACTCATTTGTTTATCTGCTTTCCCAGTCAGACTGTGGAGTCCATTTGTAGATTGTGGCATTTATTCTTATGTTCATAGTGCTACATGTATATCCCACACTAAAAAACATTGTATACATATTTGTTTGTTGAATAAATAAATCACAAATGTTGGAGTAAAGAGAAATAGAGAAACCACATAAGAGGAGATCCTAACAAACCAGTAAGAATCTTTCCTTATCAAGAAAGTGGAAACCCACCTGTGGGATTCTATTCCACCATCCAGGAGGCAGATACTTCCTGTAAACATCCAGGCAGTGGGCCAGTGTGAACAGTGTGAGCCAGAAGTTCTGTGGGATGCACCTCTGAGGGTTTTTGCCATCTCTGGGCTCACACTTTTGGGTACAGTGACTCCACTCCATGAGCCCATTCTGGGGGAAAGGACCTTCACGGAAGGGGCCAAGTAGACAGATGCCTGCTGCCTTGTCCTAGAGCAGTTTGGATGCCTAGTGTCCAGTCTGGAGAGTGGTCAGGGGAACCCTGACGTAAATCTTCAGCCATGCAGAGCCTCAGGGCAGGACATGACGGCGCAGGCATGCGTGCTTGTCATGTACTCATAACACGCATGCTGGGAGAAGGCAAAGATGAAAATACTTGGGTAGCTGGTAATAGGCTTACGCTTTAAAACTTGTCCTTTGCTGTAATTTAGTGCAATAAATGGGATTATAATAAGTTTGAAAGTGAAAGTGAAGTTGTTCAGTCGTGTCCAACTCTTTGCAACCCGATGGACTATAGCCTACCAGGTTCCTCTGTCCATGGGATTTTCCAGGCAAGAATACTGGAGTGGGTTGCCATTTCCTTCTCCAGGAGATCTTCCCAACCCAGGGATTGAACCTGGGTCTCCCACATTGTAGGCAGGTGCTTTACCGTGTGAGCCACCAGGGAAGTAATAAGTTTGGGAGCATTTATATAAACTCAAAATTGAGGAAACAAACCTGGGCACCTCCCGTTACCATCTGAGACCTGAGGGGCACAGAGAGGCTGGGGACAGAGCTGCCTCTGAGCCCAGCTCTGCTTCCCTGATCCCAGGCACCGTGGTCGCTGTGGACGAGAGCACCGCCTGCTCGTGGCCTGTGTGTGATCTGTGTGGCAGCGAGAGACTGGAACGGAGCCTGGCAGACAGGTAGGGGGCAGCCACCAGGAACCCTGCGGCCTGGGGCCAAGGGGGCACGTGGGGCGGCCAAGCTGCCGTAGGAGGCTGGGCGTGTTTTCTCCTCAGGTCACCGCTGGGCTCCTGCTGCTCCCTGAGGCTCCTCTGGTCCTAGAAGAGAAAAGAGCGGGCTTCCTCAGCTCCTCCGTTGTCAGATGGGAGAGAAAGAACTCAGGGCAAACACAAATGTGTGGCACGCTGGTGACCGCACGGGCGACCCTTCACAAGCTGGCGTCCCTTCCTGCCCAGTGTTACTGTCCCCTGCCCCCCACACACCCTGGGCCCATCCTCTGAGCCAGTCCTCTGGCCCCACTGGCTGTTAGAGGCACCCAGGGCGCCCTCACTTTCCTGCTGCTGGAACCTCCTGGGTGGTGGCCTCAGGCCCAGACCAGACAGCGCGGGGCAGGGCTTGGAGACAGCAGGAGTGTGGAGCTAGGTTCTTGGGAGGCAGGAAGGAGCAGGGACGAAGGTGACCAGAGCAGGTCTCCCTGGCCCCGCCCCTTGTTGGCCGGGTGCTCAGCCGGGTGAGCTCCCTGCCAGGTCTCTCCCTCCTCCGGCCACCCTACAAGTGGCCAGATCTCTGCGCCCAAGCTGCTTCGGGCCTGTATCAAGACCTGGGTTTCTGAATGTGACACCCAGACACCGGGGTGCAGGGACTGTCTGTCCCCACCAGGCTCCCGCTCTCTGCCCTCTTGTCTCCAACAGCAGGGGCACCTTCTCCTGTGGGGACTGCTCCCGTGTGGTCACCTCGCCCATCCTCAGGAGGCACCTGCAGGTCTTCCTGGACTCCGCCTCGCGACCCCGGTGCACAATCAGGGTCAAGGTAGGAGCCACCAGGGGCTGGTGCCTCCGTGTCCACCTCCAGGGCCCCTTCACCTGCGGCCAGGCGGGGGCTGCCTCTCCTGGTCTCTTCCTGGGGAGGGAAGGCTCAAGTCTCTGCGGTGGAGCTGGTGGCCTTGAGCCACATGTCAGTCCCCGGGAGGGGTATTTCCGGTGAGTGGGATGGGGTGCTGACCCAGCCCCCTTGGTGGTTCTTGCAGCTGCTACAAGACAGCATCTCTTCGCTCCTGAGGTTCGCTGCCTGTGAGGATGGGGTAAGTGGAGGCCCAGCCCCTGGGTGTGTGCTTCTCCCCTCTCCCTGTTCCTCGTGTGCTGGGCACCAACAGAGGTCAGACTCTGGAGGCTCAGCTCAGTCCCTGCTTCCTCCTCTGACTCACGCCTTTCCCTTTCGGAACTGAGGTTCTTCTCATCAGTCCTGCAGGAGATGGGGAGCAGAGCCTGGGGCTCTGTCCCCTGGCTTCCACTGTGATAGGATGGTCTCAAGGTTTCAAGTTAGACCTAGTAGAACAGCTATCTGAGACATACAGTTTTTAAATTGCTGTGTATTCTAGAGTCTGAGTGCATGGAAACCTCTCAGAGCTGCCCTAACTTAATGGTGGTGGCTTTGTGAAGAGGTATGAGGCATGCTCCTGAAAGAGACTGCCACCTGAGCATACACACCTCACTTTACACACTGGCATTACCTTACACATCCATCTCACCTTACACACCCACTTACCTCACACACCTGTTACCTTACACACCCACCTCAACTTAGACTGACATTCCCTTACACATCCACCTCACCTTACACACCTGCATTCCTTTACCCACCTTACCTTACACACCTACCTCACCTTACACACCCACCTCACCTTACACACCCACCTCACCTTACACACCCACCTCACCTACATGCCTACCTTATCTTGTACACCCATCTCACCTTACACATCTATCTCCTTACACATCCATATCACCTTACACACCCACTTTACCTTATACACCCACCTTACCTCACATACCTGTTACCTTACACACCTGTTACGTTATACTCCCACCTCAATTTACACACTGGCATTCCCTTACACACCCACCTCACCTACATGCCTACCTTACCTTGCACACCCATCTCACCTTGCATACCCATCTCACTTTACACATCCAGCTCACCTTACACACTGGTATTACCTTACACACCTATCTCACCTTACACATCCACTTTACCTTACATACTTGCATTCCGTTACACACCCACCTAATTTCACACACCTGCCTTGCCTCACAGCCTTATGGAGCAGAGAGCTCTGTCCATGTCAGAGCTGTGCAGAAGCTGTGAGGGGCTTGCATGTCTGCCCTCAGGGTTCAAAACTCAGGTGGCAGACATGAACAACTCTTGCAGTTGCTGGCAAAGAGGATGCTCACATCGGCAGAGCTACGGGTTCCCACAGCCACAGGCCCACTCTGCATCCAGCCTGAATTTGGAGGCTCCATGCAGCCCTCCTAGCTGCTTGCCAGCCCCTCCTGGGCTTAGGGGTGGGGGAGAAGTGGCCCTTATTACACTCTTCACTTTACACCAGATGTCAGTTTTGAGTAAATCAGAATGTCTGTGCACAGAATCTGTAAGGAGCCCTGGTCTGGCTGCGGTTCCAGCTCGAATCCCTGGCCTCATGCACCTCTTTAGAGCAACTTGGCGACCCCCCGCCCCCTCCCCCCAACAAACCTTCATCCAAGGGGCTGCTGTGTGGTGGGGACCGATGTCTCGAGGAGGGCTTGTGGACAGGTGTCCCTGACCGTGTGCAAGTGCGATGGGAATCAGCAGTTACCTGCTGTCCTCAAGATGGGCAGAGGCCATGCTGACTGGAGAGGCCACAGGGACAGGGCTCCTGTCGGATGCAGAGAGACCCGCAGAGGGAAGGTCATCGCAGTCTTCTCAAGTGACACCTAGAGGGTAGCCAGCCTGGGTGGGGACGACAGGGACCCTGCGTGTGTTCTCTTCAGATGGAAGTCCTGTGTTTCACAGGTGGTGAGCCCGTGGTTCAGTGACTGTTGGTCCTTGGGTAAGGCTCATGGATTGGAGAGTTCCAAGGTAGGGGGCTTTAAACAGACACTAAATATGGCAGGTCCACCTCACCTTGTGCCCTCAGGGAGGAGAGCTCTGTCTGTGTCAGAGGCATTTGGAACTTGTTACCGTGGAGGATGCTGGGGGAGTTCTCAAGAACACAGCAGAACGAATTGAGGCCCATGGCCGAGTGTTGGGGATGGCACCCAGAGCACCCATGGGCCCTGCAGTAACCTGGGTGCCTTTCCTGGGCCCTGGGCTCCCGCTCTCTTCAGGGGCCTGGAGTCTGAAGGGCCTGGTAGGAATCCATTCATTCACTTACTCCCTTTTAATGGAGGCAGGCTGTACCTCCCACACATTCGACTTCTCGACTGCTTGCATCCTAGAGAGCTCAGGAGGCTTGTGTGTGCTTGTGTGTATGTGATCCACGTGTGTGGGGTGTGTGCAGCAGTGCCCTGGCCAAGAGGCCCAGTGGCGAGCACCTCCGTGTCCCCTTTGTGCTGCTCTGCTGGCAGAGGCGAGGCCAGCAGGACTGGGGAGGTGCCAAGCTTGTCACCCCCAACCCCAGCTCTGCACTGAGCGGACTCTCGGGCTTTATGTCAACCTGGAAGGAAGCAGACACGGGTGTGGGTGAGACCTGTGGGGGGGCACTGGCCACGAAGATCGCCTGGACTCTGTCAGCTGAGGGCGCGGATGTATATTCACAAATTGCAAAGAATCAGATGACTCTCCATGAGAACCATGACTGCATTCCCAGAACAAACTGTGCCACTTCTGGTCAGGACCCAGGAGTGCTGGGTCTCAGGCCTCCACTTAACAAGGTCCAGCTTCAGATGTAAAGGCAGTAGTCACACCCACCACTCTAGCTGAGTGACATCACAGAAGCAAGAGTCAAAGAAAATACACCACACCTTTTAAAAACAGAGGCACGTTTTATACTCACATACACAAATACGTGTATTCATATGACTAGCACGTGTGAGTTTGGTAGTGTGATTGTTTTTAACTTCTTCAAGTTAATTTCCCCCAAATATAGATATAAGTAAATCTCCATTTATAAATGATAGTTATTATTGAAAACTATAGCTGCCAAACCTGGCATTTTAATAACAGGGTATTTTTCAGACTTTTCTTTCCAAGTCAGAGTTCAGTGCTTGTATCCAGGGGACCTGGGCCCCCCGTGGATACACCAGGGGAAGCCCTCGTAGACAACACAGTGGCATACAGCATCACCATTGCCCTCCCAGCCCTGAGTGGGAACCTCCCGCCCCCTTCTCCAGCATCTCTGCCGCCTTCCTGCTACTGCACCTGTGCGAGGCCCCTCATGAGCACAGAAGCCCTGGGAGTGACCGAGGGGCTGTGACCTTGATGTCTTGGCCACAGGAGCCCAGCTGGAGGCCTCCACATGGTCCAGTCTCATCCTTTCATTTCCCCTCTTCACCTGCTTGGACCTCAGTTCTCTCCCCCGCTTTACCTAAGCATGCTACCAGGGAGGTCGGAGCTCCCTGTGAACCACAGTGGGGAAACGGCATTTGGTGCTGTGCCTGTCTTGTAGGTGGGAGACAGGGACTGCAGTGAGCTGGCTTCACAGCGTCCACATCCCAGACCAATCTGGACATTTACTGCTGCAGAAGGAGCCATCTCAGGGCTCATTGTGTCCACGCTGTGCACACAGACCCACTGTCTGGACACGGCTCTGCTGGGCAGCGGTCACAAGGCTAGACTGGGGTCACAGATGTCCCCGGTCCCTGGCTGGCCCTTATGCTCCTGTAGGCTGGGACCTCGCTGGGCCCTGAGCCAGAGACCCGCACGGTCTGGATCCCCTCACGGCATGTGTCTGGTCCTGAGCAAGGCAGAAGATGGCCCCCTCCCACCACACCGTGCTCACAAGAAGCCAGACACGGGCTGAGGGCAGTGAGGCGCCCATCAGGAACACAGACGCGCCAACCCTGGCCATGCTGTCTGACCGCCTGGCCTGGGTCTCCCTGCCAGGACATGTCAATGTTGGACGGGGCAAGTTAGCACTGAACTCAGTGATCACAGACATCCATCAGGTGTCTGGCACAGAGCAGGGCTGGGAGGAGCCTCAGCACTGCGCCTCAGGTCCTGCGGAGGAACTTCCCAAAGAACACGTGACCTTCTGGGGCTTCAGTCTTCCTCTAGACCAATGAGCCTCTCTTTATATTCAGCCCTATCCCCCCAAAGAAAGTGTCCCGAGGTCTGATACCTGGAGACCAGGAGGGTACAACATACTGCCCCACCTGGTCCCCGGGCCCCACCGCCTGGAGCTGTGCATTCCCACGTGGACATGATGAGTGCCCACGGCTAACCTGTTCCCTGAGATTGTCATCAGACAGTGAGACGGAAGGCAGGCCTTTCTACAACGTGGGGAGAGGCGCTCAGCTCAGGGCAGCTCTGGGAGAGATGAGACCTTGTTGAGGCAGGCAGAGCAAGTCCTTGACCAGAAGTGCTGGTCGACTACGGAAGTGGGAGTCAGCGGCAGGCATGATGGAGCTCCCGCTGGGACCCGGGGCACGGCTTCACGTGTGCTTCCCCCCCAGCTTCTGTCCTAGCTGAGAGGTGTGCACCTTGTATCCACTGACAAGACATCGGTAAGAGACATTCTTAATGTTCTTGTGTAAGAATGAACTCAGCTACCAGAAAAAAGCAGTTCCTTTGCTTGTATCACAGCCTATTCTCACCTCCGAGAGGGTCACGGGCCAGGGAAGGGCCTCCTGCTCTGGCTGTGGTGTGCTGAGTCGCCGGGGAACAGGGTGTCCAGGGCTGTTTGCTCTAACCAGCCTGCCTCTCCTCCCTGCAGAGTTACGAAGTGAGGAGTGTCCTCGGAAAGGAGGTGGGGCCGTTAACCTGTTTTGTCCGGTGCCTCACCACCCACCCGACCAGCAGCATGGGATTGGAGGAGGTTGAGCTCCTGAGCGAGGGGAGAGCCTCTTGAGAATACTGGCAACGGCCACAGGATCTGCGAACTTTACCAAGTGGCTGAGAGGTGGTGGTGGTTTGGGTAATTTCTTAACCCTGGGCAGAGTGAATGTACTTTATGATCTTGAAATGGAACTTCATGTTAGTAAAATGGCTTTGTAAACTATAAATCAAAATACTTTTTTCTGTGATTATATATTTCTTATTACCTTTCTGCATGTTAAAGCTTAAATAAGCTTCAGGCCTTCATATTTATTTTAGATAATACAGTAGAAAAAATTATTTTGTCCTACTGTAATTTTAAAGTGTTCCGTTCAAATTTTACCATGATTCAACAGGTTTTTCTCCCCATTTCTTTTAACATTCCCCCAAAGAATACCCGGCAAAGGGCAAACCTTTGTCCTCTCGTCTATTACTGCCCTGCACAGTCAGTGTCCAACCTAAGTGCTTTGCAGTTCATTATTTTTTGGAAAATGTTCTGGGGGCACTGTGTCAGAGGTCCAACTGTTATGGGTAAAGTATAGATAACGTGAGAGAACAACAGGTCTGGTTAGCACTGGGTGCAGAGACAAGGCCACCCTGCCACAGGAGAGCTGGGTCATCGTTCACCTTGTTGGCAGAGTATCTGAGTTAAAAGTAAAACCCCGGATTAATTATCTCTGGACACTAAAGATTTTGTTTCCTCCCTTATGACAATATAATCATGACAGGCCACAGTTAATAAATTACATAATATAGAGGTAGCAGCCAAGACAAAGAAAGGCTGCCCAGTACCCACTCTCATGGGGGAAAGGCAACGACTTTATTTATTCGTCCAGGTTAATCTTTGAAACATTACAAGTACTGGCAAGGTAGCCAGTTTTAAGTAGCTTTGTGACTGTCCTTTCCATCTCCTACATGACTTGTACTTCACGCACTTGGAAAATCTACTTGAAGCTGACTACAGAAGTGAGGAAAGTGAAAGCAAATGCCATGAAAGCCAAGATGAGTCGGGCTGGTTTTCGGGTAACCGAGCCCCCTTCTCCTTGCCCCTAGACCCCTACTCGAGGTGGGACGCACTCCAAAGGGTTTCCAACATGTTCCCGGGGCGCGGGCACCTTCCACCCGAACGGATCTCGGCAAGATAACCAGCACGCCCGCAGGTGGAGTTCGGCCTGTTTGAGAAGCAAAGCAACCCGGGATGACCGGCCCCGGGGTGCAAGTCAGCCAGACGCGCCCTCCCCTGCGGGTTCGGAGGGCCGCGAGCGCAGGAATCAAATTGGGTCTAACGCGTCTTTATTCTTACAAATACTGTAAAAATCAGTATAAAAAATGAGCATGCTCAGTCTTTCCCTCGTATCTACAGTACAAAGGCTTGTCGGAAAAGTCTCTTTTACGAATGTACCTTAGCTGCATCCTAGGCGTAGGATGTAGAGAAGCTGCCGTCACATTAACTTAGGGTCCACGCGGCAGCTGTCCGAGTCCCGGCCAAGCGCGGGAGTCCGGCCCGGCGGCTCCAGGCAATGCGGCCGCAGCCCGCGCGGCCCCCGCGTCACCGCGCGTCCGCCGCCCCCGCGCCGGGCAGGAAGGGCGCGCCGGGCAGCTGCTTGAAGAAGCGCCGCAGTCCGGCCAGGTCCCGCGTGAGCTGCTCCACGCGCTGCTGCAGCTTCTCGTTCTCGGCCGAAAGCTCCACCAGCTTCTGCTGCATCTCCTGGTTGCGCCGCTTGGCCTTGTCGCGGCTCTTGCGCACAGCGATGTTGTTGCGCTCGCGTCGCTGCCGGTACTCGGGGCTGCCGCGGTCCGGGCCCCGCTTGCCCGCCGCCTTGTCTCGCGCGGGCCCGGGCGCTGGGGGCGCGGGGCTCCGGCGCGGCGGCTCTGGCGACGCGGGGGGTGTGGGTTGCGCAGCGGCCGCGAGGCTCACCACTGTCTGCGCGCACGCGGCCACCTGCGCGGGCAGCAGGGAGCCGGGCGCGTCGCCGTCACCCCAGTCGGGCTCGCGCTTGAGGGGTCGCGGCGCCGGGCCAGGGCCCCCGAGGCGCGCGGGTCCCCCGGGCAGTAGCTCCAGGGCGCCCGCTTTGTGGTTGCTGTTAAAGAGGTCGGCGAAGAGCTCGTCGTGGCACAGCTCCAGGGTGGGCACGGCGGCCATGGAGTCGATGTAGGCGCTGAAGTCGATGGCGCTCTCGTCGTCGTACATGGCGGGCGCGGCCGGCTCGGCTCCGCGACCCGGCTTCCCCGCGCGGCCGGGCTCGTAGAAGGCAGCGGGTTCCGCCGTCCAGGGCGCGCCGCGCGCTGGGCCGTCCAGGCTGAAGAGCGCAGCGCTCATGGCGGCGTCGGGCCGGCGGCGAGCGCGGTCCCCGGGCGGGCCGGGCGCTGCCTTTTCTAGCCCGGCTGACGCGCACGCCCCGCCCCGGCCGCGAACCGCGGGACCCCCGCCCGCGCGCCTCCCCCGCGCTTCCTGCCCGCCGGCCCGGCCCGCGCGGCGCTGCCGGGAACGACCCTCCCTTGGCCGCGCCTCCTTCTTCCTGCTGGTGGGTCGGCGCCTCCGCGCCCGCGGAGCCGGGGCGGAACCAGAACGGGGCACCGGACCGGCTCGCGAACTAGGGCACCAGGGCGCTGCCCCGCAGCTTCAGGGAGTTCGGGCCGCGGTGCTTCCCGATCGCGGGGATGGGGAGGTCGGGACGCTGCCCCCTCGAGGCTCGGCCATGTCTGGGGAGCGCGCCTATTGCCAAGGAGAGCCTCGAACCCCGCGCGCCCTTGAACCCCCAAGAGCGCCCGAGAACTCTGAGATCAGCTCCCGTGAGCCCCGCGCCCCGGACCCTGCTTCCAGGTCCACAGAGCAGTGCCATTTTGCGGTGGTGTCTTAACTTCGGACCTGTCTTTACTTTTTTTTTTTTTTTTTTTCTTCTGTTCAGTGTTCCAAAAAGAAGCTCCTTTGGATCCAAAGCAGTGGGGTAGTTCCCCTTTAGGAGAAAGATGATATTTAGACTAGTAGCTCTGACAAGGTATTAACTTGCTAGCTCTTCACCTTATAAAACTTGAGAAGACTGTCAATTGGCTTTGTTGGTAAACATTTGCTACAATTCAGGTCAGGCATTTCGGGTTAGTTCTATTTTTCACATCACAGTCCGTTTTCAGACTGGGCCTCCGTCCACATCCTTTTTCGTTTTGCTGCTTCCCAACACCAGTCAGTCCACAAGCCCCACAACCCTCCACAGTATTCCAAAAGTAACTTCTAATGTGTGGTTCATGCACACCCTCAGAAAAGACATTTATTTTGGAAGTCAAAAAAAACGCTTTACTAAAGCCCTCCCTAGTCAGGGAATGCAAAATAAATACTTGCACGGAAAACCGTATTCTCCTGAAAATAATTCGGTGACATGATTAGTAGATTCGGATGTCAAATTGGGATTGAGCTTGAGAGATGCTACGCCCATAGTTTTTAGATTAAGTAGTAATTAATGATAACTTTTCGGTAAGAATTTTCTTCCCTTTTCCAAAAATGAGAAAGGAAAGATCATAGACCAACAAAGTAGGAATTTGTTATGACATTTAAAGGCAATCGAAATACAATAAAACAATTTAAAGTTTAGCTTTTGTGTCAGTAGTTCACACTCATTTCTTAAATGTCTCCGCCTACTGTCTTTTCGTATTAATTTATCCAAGGTAAATACAAAGTTGTTCATGATTTCTCATTGTTAGGAATCTTGAGTTTTCTGAGTGATTTTGTGTGGTTTTCTGAGTAGGACTGTCCAAAGGAGGCGGTCACGTAAGAAATTGTTTTCTTGAAAATGTTGGAGCCTTGGATTCCCCCTCCTTTATTTCCCCTGTTTTTTAACTGAATAAAGTTATCTCCTCTACTCTCTCCACCCACCCCCCACCCCCAGTCCGTAGAACGTTGCTATGGACGTTTTTCAGATGCTGTGCTTCAGGTGGACTTTCCAGATACATCTGTCCTCTAGAAATTCCGGGGACTGGGCATGCCTGAAACACACTCCAGCTAAGGGGCACTGTCAGGGCTAGAAAGTGGGACTGGCTTGTTCCTAACTTGGAGGGGTCACATGTCAGTCCTCACAAGGAATCATTTTTGGGTGCTTCATAGGGTGTAAGATACAGGCAAGAAGAGTTGTCCAAATTAAAGTCTGAAATGAAGTTTCTGAGACATACCAGTGTCAAAAGGACAGAAAGTGTGACTTTAGTGCCCTCTACAGGGGATGATTCTCCTGTTCTGTGTCAGACAGTAGTGAAGTTACAAGGACAGACTTTTTAGATAAACCTCTTTCTCATATTTTTTGTGTAAGGACTATAAGAATGAAGCCACTGGGTATTGGGGTCACACATCCATGGCACTGCTAAAGCCTATGTGTTTTATTAAAAACCTACTTTAATGAGTCAGAAATTCTGCATTCACTTCAGCCTCTGGAATTTAGGAGACAGAGCCCCCAGATGACAAAGCATCCAGAGCGGAGAACAGATTTATTCTGTGAGTCAGGTGTCCACCTGCCACAAATTGGCTCATGTTCCCAGTAGTACAAAAGAAGGAGAAGCACTTTACCTCCCCAGCCCAGCCTGTCAGCCCTGCCACAGGTCATCAGTGTGCATTGAATTGGAGTCCACTGAATTGGCAGATGGTCTTGTGTAGTATGGTCCTTTTAACTATATTGATTCTTTCAGTCTGAGAACAAGGCATATCTTTCCATTTGTTTACATCATCTTCAGTTTCTTTCATCAGTGTCTTTTAGTTTTCAGATTATAGATTTTTTTGCCTCCTTGTTCAAGTTGCTCAGTCGTGTCTGACTCTTTGCAACCCCATTGACTATACAGTCCATGGAATTCACCAGGCCAGAATACTGGACTGGGTAGTTGGTCCCTTCTCCAGGGGATTTCCCACCCCAGGGATCGAACGCAGGTCTCCCACAATGCAGGCAGATTCTTTACTAACTGAGCCACTAGGGAAGCCCAGGAATACTGGAGTGTGTAGCCTATGCCGTCTGTAGTGGATCTTCCTGACCCAGGATTTAAAACAGGATCTCCTGCATTGCAGGTGGATTATTTACCAGCTGAGCTACCAAGGAAGCCCTTTACCTTCTTGGGTAAGTTTTTCTGTGTGTTTTATTCTGTCTGTTCAGTTCAGCTCACTCACTCGTGTCCAGCTCTTTGTGACCCCATGGACTGCAGCACGCCAGGCCTCCATGTCCATTACCAACTCCCGGAGCTTGCTCAGACTCATGTCCATTGAGTTGATGATGCCATCCAGCCATCTCATCCTCTGTTGTCCCCTTCTCCTTCTGCCTTCAATCTTTCCCAGCATCAAGATCTTTTCCAATGAGTCAGTTCTTCGCATTAGGTGGCCAAAGTATTGGAATTCCAGCTTCAGCATCAGTCCTTCCAATGAATATTCAAGACTGATTTCCTTTAGGATTGACTGGTATGATCTCCTTGCAGTCCGAGGGACTCTCAAGAGTCTTTTAGAACACCACAGTTCAAAAGCATCAATTCTTTGGCTCTCAGCTTTCTTTATGGTCCAACTTTCACATCCATACATGACTACTGGAGAAACCATACCTTTGACAACATGGACCTTTGTTGGCAAAGCAATGTCTCTGCTTTTTAATATGCTGTCTGGGTTGGTCATAGCTTTTCTTCCAAGGGGCAAGCGTCTTTTTAATTTCATGGCTGCAGTCACCATCTGCAGTTATTTTGGAGCCCAAGAAGATACAGTCTGTCACTGTTTCCATTGTTTCCCCATCTGCTGGCCATGAAGTGATGAGACCAGATGCCATGATCTTAGTTTTTTGAATGCTGAATTTTAAGCCAGCTTTTTCACTCTCCTCTTTCACTTTAATCAACAGCCTCTTAGTCCTCTTGGCTTTCTGCCATAAGGGTGGTGTCATCTGCATATCTGAGGTTATTGATATTTCTCTTGGCAATTTTGATTCCAGCTTGTGCTTTATCCGGCCTGGCATTTCGCATGGTGTATTCTGCACAACTGCACTTATCTCACACGCTAGCAAAATAATGCTCAAAATTTTCCAAGCCAGGCTTCAACAGTATGTGAACCGTGAACTTCCAGATGTTCAAGCTGGATTTAGAAAAGGCAGAGGAACCAGAGATCAAATTGCCAACATCCTCTGGATCATAGAAAAAGCAAGAGTTCATTGGAAGGACTGATGCTGAAGCTGAAGCTCAAATACTTTGGTCTCCTGATGGGAAGAGTCATTAAGACCCTGATGCTGGGAAAGATTGAAGACAGGAGAAGGGGACAACAGAGGATGAGATGGTTGGATGGCATCACCGACTCAATGGACATGAGTTTGAGTAAGGTCTGGGAGTTGGTGATGGACAGGGAAGCCTGGCATGCTGCAGTCTGTGGGGTCGCAAAGAGGTGGACACGACTGAGTAACTGAACTGACTGACTCTACATATAAGTTAAATAAACAAGGTGACAGTATACAGCCTTTATATACTCTTTTCCCAATTTGGAACCAGTCTGTTGTTCCATGTCTGGTTCTAACTGTTGCTTCTTGAACTGCGTATTGATTTCTCAGGAGGCAGGTAAGGTGGTCTGGTATTCTCATCTCTTGAAGAATTTTCTATAGTTTGTTGTGATCCACAGCTTTGGCATTGTCAATAAAACAGAAGTAGATGTTTTCCTGGAACTCTCTTGCTTTTTCTAGGATCCAAGGAATGCTGGCAATTTGATCTCTGGTCCTCTGCTTTTCTAAATTCAGCTTGAACATCTTGGTTCTTGGTTCACGGAGTGTTGAAGCCTGGCTTGGAGAATTTTTAGCATTACTTTCCAAGCGTGTGAGATGAGTGAAATTGTGCAGTAGTTTGAACATTCTTTGGCATTGTCTTTGGGATTGGAATAAAAACTAACCTTTTCCAGTTCTGTGGCCGCTGCTGAGTTTTCCAAATTTGCTGTCATATTGAGTGCAGCACTTTCACAGCATCATCTTTTAGGACTGGAAATAGCTCAACTGAAATTCTGTCACCTCTGCTAGCTTTGTTCATAGTGATGCTTTCTGAGGCCCACTTGACTTCACATTCCAGGATGTCTGGCTCTAGGTGAGTGATCACACCATCGTGGTTATCTAGGTCATTAAGATCTTTTTTGTATAGTTCTTCTGTGTATTCTTGCCACCTCTTCTGGTTCTGTTAGATCCATACTGTTTCTATCCTTTATTGTGTCCATCTTTACATGAAATGTTCCCTCAGTATCTCTAATTTTCTTGAAGAGCCTTCTAGTCTTTCCCATTCTATTGTTTTCCTCTGTTTCTTTGCATTGATCACTGAGGAAGCCTTTCTTATCTCTTCTTGATATTCTTTGGAACTTTACTTTCAAATGGGTATGTCTTTCCTTTTCTCTTTTGCCTTTAGCTTCTCTTCTCAGGTATTTGTAAGGCCTTATCAGATAAGCATTTTGCTTTTTAGCATTTCTTTTTCTTGGAGGTGGTCTTGATCACTGCCTCATGTACAGTATCTCAAACCTCTGTACATAGTTCTTTGGGCACTTGTTCTATCAGATCTAATTACTTGAATCTATTTGTCATTTCCACTGTATAACCACTGTATTGATTTAGGTCATACCCGAATGGTCTAGTGGTTTTCCATACTTTCTTCAATCTAAGTCTAAATTTTGCAATAAGGAGTTCATGATCTGAACCACACTCAGCTCGTAGTCTTGTTTTTGGTGACTCTGTAGAACTTCATCATCTTGCGGCTACAAAGAATTTAATCAATCTGATTTTGGTATTGACTATTATCCTGTCTGATGTGATGGTAAATGGGATTGTTTCTTTCATTTCTTTTTCTGATATTTCGTTGTTAGTGTATAGAACTGCAATAGATTTCTGTATATCAATTTTGTATATAACCTGCAACTTTACCAAAGTCTGTGATTTCTGCTGGCATCTTTAGGGTTTTCTATGTGTAGTAGCACGTCATTAGCAAACAGTGACAGTTTTACCTCTTTCTTTCCTATTTGGATTCCTTTTATGTCTTTTTCTTCTCTGATTGCTGTGGCTAGGACTTCTAAAACTATATTGAATAGAAGTGGTGAAGGTGAGCATCCTCATCTTGTTCCTGATACTAGAGAAAATGCTTTCATCTTTTCATAGTTGAGCAGAAATAAATTGTGGATCATGAGTTTACCTCTTAGTGGAGGAAGTTCATCATTTTCATTGGAAAGATGCTGATAGAAAGTTAAGTATAAAATTTAAACCCTCTTTGTATTTTTAACAAAGTATATTTGATTTGCAATATTTTGTTAGTTTCAGGTGCATAGAATAGTGATTAAGTGCTTTTGCACATTATACTCCAGTTACTACAAAATAATGGCTGTAATTATCTGTGCTATACATTGTATCTTTGTTGACTATTTGTTTTCTACATAGTAGTTTGTATCAATTCCATATTCTTAATTTGTCCTTCCCCCCTTCCCTTTCCCCTTGGGTAACCATGCATTTGTTTTTCAGATCAGTGAATTAGTGAGTTGTATGTTTTGCATGTTAGTTCATTTGTATTTGGGCCTCCTTTGTGGCTCAGCTGGTAAAGAATCCACCTGCAATGTGGGAGACCTGGGTTTGATCTCTGGGTTGGGAAGATCCCCTGGAGAAGGGAAAGGCTGCTGCTGCTGCTAAGTCGCTTCAGTCGTGTCTGACTCTGCAACCCCATGGACTGCGGCCTACCAGACTCCCCTATCCCTGGGATTCTCCAGGCAAGAACGCTGGAGTGGGTTGCCATTTCCTTCTCCAATGCATGAAACTGAAAAGTGAAAGTGAAGTCCCTCAGTCATGTCCTGCTCTCCACGACCCCATGGACTGCAGCCTACTAGGCTCCTCCGTCCTTGGGATTTTCCAGGCAAGAGGGAAAGGCTGCTGCTGCTAAGTCGCTTCAGTCGTGTCTGACTCTGTGCGACCCCTTAGACGGCAGCCCACCAGACTCCACCGTCCCTGGGATTCTCTAGGCAAGAACACTGAAGTGGGTTGCCATTCCCTTCTCCAATGCATGAAAGTGAAAAGTGAAAATGAAGTCGCTCAGTCGTGTCTGAGCCTCAGCGACCCCATGGACTGCAGCCTTCCAGGCTCCTCCATCCATGGGGTTTTCCAGGCAAGAGTACTGGAGTGGGGTGCCATTGCCTTCTCCGGAGGGAAAGGCTACCCACTCCATATTCTGGCCTGGAGAATTCCGTGGACTATATGGTTCATGGGGTTGCAAAGAGTCGGACATGACTGAGTGCCTTTCACTTTATTTCACTTCATTTGTATTATTTTTTGGAGTCTACATATAAATGATATCATACAGTACTTGTCTTTCTCTGACTTATTTCACTTAGCATAATATTCTGTGGCTCCATCCACATTGCTGCAAATGACAGAACTCATGGTTTTTTATGGCTGAGTAATTTTTCATTATATATATATTATATATATCATGATATACTTATATCATGATATGTATATCACATCTTAATCCAGTTGTCTGTTGACAGATCCTTGGGATGCTTCCATGTCTTGGCTGTTGTAAATAATACTGCTGCATACATTGGTGTGCGTTTATCTTTTTGAATTAGTGTTTTCATAACCCATGATTGAAAGTGCTGAGTCACATGGTAGTTCTATTTTTAGTTTTTTGAGGAACCTCTGTGTTGTTTTCCATAGTGACTGTACCAATTTGCATTCCCATTCACATTATACATTATGAGTTCCCTTTCCTCCACCTCTTCTCCAATATTTGTAAATTTTTAGACTTTTCAGTGATAGCCATTCTGCCTGGTATGAGGTGATATCTTATTATTGTTTTGATCTGCATGTCTGTAGTAACTAGTGATGTTGAACACCTTCTCCTGTGCCCATTAGCCATCTGTATTTCTTCTTTGGAAGAATATCTGTTCAGGTATTTTACCCATCTTTTGATTTTTTTTATACTGAGTTGTATTATCTCTTTGTATGTTTTGGAGATTAACACCTTGTCCATCATATCATTTGCACATATTTTCTCACATTCGGTAGGTTATCTTTTCATTTTGTCAGTGGTTTCCTTTGCTGTGCAAAAGCTATGAGGTTTAATTAGGTCCCGTTTGTTTGTTTTTACTTTTATTTCTCTTGCCTTAGGAGACTAGTCCAAAACAAATAGTACTGCTATTTATGTCAAAAACTGTTCTGCATATATTCTCTTTTAGTAGTTTTTTGGTGTCCATCCTTCCTTCTAGTGACTTTGAGCTTTGTGCTGCTTCTTCTAATTCCTTTAGGTGGCTGATTAGGTTGTTTATTGAAGATTTTTCTTGTTTTTTGAGGAGACCCTGTATTGCTAAATACTTCCCTCCTAGAACTGCTTTGCTGCAGCCCCTAGATTTTGGAAAGTTGTATTTCCATTTTCATTTGTCTTGAGGTATTTTCTGATTTCATCTTTATCAGTGACCAATTGTTTTTCTTTTTTGTATCATGTTATTTAATCTCTACATATTTATCCATTTTCCCATTTTCCTTCTGCAATTGATTTTTAGTTTCATACTATTGCAGTTGGAAAAAAAATGATTGATATAATTTCTCTCCTCTTAAATTTTTTGAGGTTTATTTTGTCACCCATACCAAGACACATTACAATTAAAATGTCAAAAATTAAAAACAGGACTATTAAAAGCAGCATGGGAATCCCCATGAAACTATTAGCAGATTTTTCAGCAGAAATCTATAGGCCAAGAGGGGAGTGGCTGAAATATATACAAAATGATTTTTTTTAAAAAAACTTCTAACCAGAAATAGTCTACCTGTAAAAATTATAATTCAGAACTGAAGGGGAGCTAAGGAATTTTAAGACAAGGAAAAGTTAAAGGAGTTGATCATCACTAAAATGGCTTTATAAGAAATGGTAAAATAACTTCTTTATGTTGAAAAAAAGCACTAAATACAAGAAAACATAAAGGTATACATCTCATGCTGCTGCTACTGCTAAGTCACTTCAGTCGTGTCCGACTGTGTGTGACCCCATAGACACTGGAGTGGGTTGCCATTTCCTTCTCCAGTGCATGAAAGTGAAAAGTAAAAGGGAAGTTGCTCAGTCGCGTCCGACTCTTTGCAACCCCATGGACTGCAGCCTACCAGGCTCTCCCGTCCATGGGATTTTCCAGGCAAGAGTACTGGAGTGGGGTGCCATCGCCTTCTCTGTAGGTAAAGGTAAATAGACAGTAAAATTTAGAATAACCTAATGTTGTAAAGCCTTTGACTAGGTGAATCACAACATACTGTGGAAAATTCTTTAAGAGATGGGAATACCAGACCACCTGACCTGCCTCTTGAGAAATCTGTATGCAGGTCAGGAAGCGACACTTAGAACTGGACATGGAACAACAGACTGATTCCAAATAGGAAAAGGAGTACGTCAAGGCTGTATGTTGTCACCCTGCTTATTTAACTTATATGCAGAGTAGATCATGAGAAATGCCGGGCTGGAAGAAGCACAAGCTGGATTCAAGATTGCCGGGAGAAATAGCAATAACCTCAGATGTGTAGATGACACCACCCTTATGGCAGAAAGTGAGGAAGAACTAAAGAGCCTCTTGATGAAAATAAAAGAGAGTGAAAAAGTTGGCTTAAAACTCAGCATTCAGAAAACTAAGGTCATGACATCTGGTCCTATTACTTAATGGCAAATAGATGGGGAAACAGTGGATACTGCAAGTGTCCTGACAAAGTGGCTGACTTTGTTTTTTGAGCTCCAAAATCACTGCAGATGGTGACTGCATCATGAAATTAAAAGATGCTTATTCCTTGGAGGGAAAGTTATGACCAATCTAGACAGCATATTAAAAAGCAGAGATATTACTTTGCCTACAAAGGTCTGTCTAGTTAAGGCTATGGTTTTTCCAGTAGTCATGTATGGATGTGAAAGTTGGACTGTAAAGAAAGCTGAGAGCCAGAGAATTGATGCTTTTGGACTGTGGTGTTGGAGAAAACTCTTGAGAGTCCCTTGGACTGCAAGGAGATCCAACCAGTCCATCCTAAAGGGGATCAGTCCTGAGTGTTCCTTGGAAGGACTGATGTTGAAGCTGAAACTCCAATACTTTGGCCGCCTGATGTGAAGAGCTGACTCATTGGAAAAGACCCTGATGCTGGGAAAGATTGAGGGCAAGAGGAGAAGGGGACGACAGAGGATGAGATGATTCGATGGGCATCACTGACTCAATGGACAAGAGTTTGGGTAAACTTGGAGTTCGTGATGGACAGGGAGGCCTGGCACGCTGCAGTTCATGGGGTTGCAAAGAGTCGGACATGACTGAGCGACTGAATTGAACTGACTGAATGTTGTAAAGGTGGTAAATTAATCACTGATAAAGCTAGTATAGAGATTAAAAGATAAAAGTAGTAAAAAATATATATAACCATAAAATTCATTATAAAAAAATTAGGATAAAAAATGTACAATATCTTTTATAGCAATAGATATTGATACAAAATACCACAAACACAAAATGTTGGTGGGAAATAAGTAAGTAGAGCTTTAGAACAGGTTTGAACTCAAGTTATTGTCATCACAAAGTAGACTATTATAAATATAAATTGTTATATGCAAGTCTCATGGGACCCGCAGAGCAAAAACCTATAGTTGCTATCCAAAAGATAAAGGAAAGAGCATTTACGCATGACCAAAAAAAAGGTCAACAAATCACAAAGGAAGAGAAACAAGAAAAATAACAGAGAAAGATGAAACAATCAGAAAATAATATAGCAATAAGTACATATCTATTAGTAATTACTTTCAATACAAATGAACTAAACAATCTAGTCAGAAGATATAGAGTAGGTCTTAACAGATAAAAAGCGAGACCCATCTATATATTACCTGCAAGAGACTTATTTCAGATTTAAGGACATTCACAGATTGAAAGTGAAAGAATATATAGATATCGTACACTGACTATAATAAAAAATTTAAAGATTTATAGACAATAATTTAAATAATTGGGGAAAAAAGAAAAGGGATGGCAAAAGATATTCCATGAAAATGGAAATGAAAGCTTGGTTAGCTATACTTACATCGGATAAAATAGATTTAAAAACAAAAATTGTAATAAGAGGGCATTACATTATGTAAAGGGATCAATCAAAAGGATATAACATTTATAAATATTTATACATCCAACATGAGTACACACACACACACACACACACACATATACACACACATATGTAACCTATAAGACTGAATCATGAAGAAACAGTAGCTGAATACTCTTATATGCACACACACACAAAGATTAAGTTAGTAATGGATAACTTTCCAAAAAACAAAAATTTTGGACCACATGGCTTCACTGGTGGATTCTACCGAATATTCAAAGAATTAATACCAATACTTCTCAAATCCTTCCAAAATATAGAAGAGGGAATCCTCCAAACTTATTTCACAAAGCCAGCATTAACCCGATAAGGTTCCCTGATGGCTCAGCAAGAAAAGAATCTGCCTGCAATGTAGGTGACGTAAGAGAAATGGGTTGGAGCCCCGGGTCAGGAAGATCCCCTGGAGAAGGAAATGGCAACCCACTCCAGTGTTGTTGCCTGAAAAATCCCATAGACAGAGGAGCCTGGCGGGCTACAGCCCAGGGCTAACCTGATAGCAAAAGCAGGCAGGGTATCACGTGGAAAGAAAAATTCAAACCAGTAATTCTGAAGAACATCAATTCCAAAATCCTAATCCTTTGAATTAGCAAAGCAAATTCAAAAATATATTAAAAGGATCTTACACCATGACAAAATGAGATTTATTCTAGGGCAAGAATGGTTCAACATTTGCAAACCAATCAATGTGATATACCATATAATAAAATGAACAATACAAATTATACGATTATTTCAACAGATGAAGAAAAATTGTTCTACAAAATTCAACATTTATTTATGATTAAAACTCTAAACAAAGCGGGTATAGAAAAGAAGTTACCTTATGGTCCAGTGGTTAGGACCCAGCACTTTCACTGCTGTGCCCTGTGTTCAGTACCTGATCAGGGAACTAAGATCCTGCAAGCTGTACAGCACAGCCAATAAAATAAAACTCAAGAAAAAGTGGGTATAGAAGAAACATATCTCAATATAATAAAAGCCATGTGTGACAAGCTCACAGCTAATATTATACTCAATGGTAAGAATTTGAAAGCTGTTGTCCAAAATCAGAAACAAGAATGACTACTGTCACCACTGTCTTTCAGCATAGTACTGGAAGTCCTAGGCATAGCAATCAAACAAGAAAAATAAATACATTGGGAAAGGAAGAAGTAAAAATCTTAGCACTTGCAGGTGACAGGATATTAACTAGAAAATCCTTAAGACTCCACTCAAAAAACTTATTAGAAATAGTAATTTATATAATAAAAAATAACTGATTCAGACTAGAGAGGATATTGTCTAAGGCTATGAAATACATTTTTATAGCTACTTTACTGGTGAATTAGATGGTATTTTTTAAGATGTGAGTTCTGGTTGAAAACTTGCAATATCCATTATATTTATATGATTTTTCTTCTGTGTGAATTGTCTGATGACTTGTGTGAGCTCTGACTGAAAGCTTTTGCACAGGCATGGCATTTTACAGAGTTCTCTTGACTGAATTCTCTGATATACTGTAAGGTATGAACTCTGACTAAAGGTTTTTCCACATTTATTCCACTTAGAGTTCTTCTCTGGAATGAAATGCTTGCTGTGCTTTTTTAGAAGCATTTTGCACACCAGTTACCTTGGTGGTTTCTCTCCAGGGTGACCTCTGACCTCTTGGATGTGTTGCAAGGTAGGAGCTCTGGTCGAAAGTTTTGTCACAGTCATTGCACCTTTGGGGTTTCTCTCCTGTGTGTCCCCTGATGATCAATAAGTGGGAATCCTGACTGAATGCCTTCTCACTCTCACTGTGTATGTAGGGACTGGATTTCTCTCCACTATGCTTTTTGATGTTCGCTGAGAGCCAAGTGTCCTTGAAAGGTCTTCCCACATTCAAAACATACATGCGGCTCCTCTTCCGTATGAATGGACTGCTGCTGATTGTGTGCTGTGAGGTCACTGAAGCCTTATCCACCCCTACCGCATTTTTAGAGCTTCCCTGCACTGTGAATTCTCTGGTGCTCAGTGGAGGATGAAGCTTTGGCTGAAAGCTTTCCTACAGTCACCACATTCATAGGCTTTCTCCCCAGTGTGAATTCCCTGATGTTGAGTAAGGGAATTTTAAAAACCTTATTTATTTAATTTTGGCAGTGCTGGGTCCTCACTGCTGCATGCAGGCTTTCTCTCATGGTGGGCAAAGGCCATTCTGAGTTGCAGTGTGCGGGCTTTCACTGCGGTGGCTTCTCTCGTTACAGAGCAAGGGCTCCAGGGCATGCGGGCTTCAGTAGTTCTGGCTCGCAGGCACAGTAGTTGTGGCTCATGGGCTATAGAGTGCAGGTTCAGTAGTTGTGGCTTGCGAGCTTAGTTGCTTGGTTGTGGAATCTTTCTGGACCAGGGATCAAACCTCTGTCCCCTCCATTGGTCCACCAGGGAAGTCCTTGAATAAGGAATTGTTCTGAAGTCATTCTCTGAATTTGCTACATTTGTACATTGTCTCTCTAATGAATTAACTGGTGCTGAATGAAACATGTGGTGAGGCTGAAGAGTTTTCCACACTCATTACACTGAGAAGGTTTTCCCCCAGAATGGCTTCTCAGGTACTGAGTACAGTGTGCTCTGCAGATGAGGCCTTGCCGTGTTCTGGGCATTTGGATTTCCCTCCCACGTGAATTATGTGGTATTGAGTTACTGAGGAACTTTTACTGCTGAATGCTTTCCCACATTTTTGCAATCACAAAAATTCTCTCTGGTACCAATTGCCTGCATCTGAATAGAGCATCCTCTGATCAGGGCTGCTGCTTCTGCATCCAAGGACCCTTGTGAGCGTGAATTATCTGTGTTTCAAAAGAAAAACACTGCTCTGGCTGATGGCTGTTTAACATTCACTGAACACAGCTTCTTTCCAGCACGAGCTCTCTTGGGTGCAAAAGTCTGAGACGACCATCAATTTGTTGCCACATTTCTAGCACTCTGGAGTTTCTTCCCTGAGCTGACTGAGCATCCCATTTCAGAACCCTTTTCTGGTAGGGATGCTGGGCTGTCTACACAGAACTGACAATGCTGGTAGCCCCTCTTTCCATCAGTAATAGCCAAGTGGTGTTTGTGACTTGCTCCAGAGTTGTGCTGAGTTGCCTCTGCCCCCCAGCCTTGACCTCCAGCTGCCTTGGCACTTCCAGGCCTCATGTACTCTGGTGTCTGGAAGATGGTTCTTGGTGAGGAAAGATGATCTCTCATCCCAAGTGTCTTTGTGAAGCCTTCAGTCTGAGAGATAAAATCAATTAAAAGTTCTTTTGAGTACTGTGGTGGGAATTAGATAATATGGTAATAATGAGACTGGGATAACAAGACAGTTTAATGCCTGGTGACATTAATCACCATGTTATTAAAATCCACAATTAAAAAAGTTTCCCTTAATTAAATGCTTTTTATGGTCCAGACATATTTTATAGCACCTTTTGTGTAATTAATACATTTAATTCACATCGCTACCTTACCTCTGAAGTAGGTCCCATTATTATCTCCATTTTATAGATGATGAAACTGAAAAGTTGCCAAAGGCTATATAACAAAATACAAACAAAAGCAGTCTGGCTCCACAGATATTGCTTTAAACGACTTCATTTCTCAGAGGAAAACAGGAAACAACTCAAATGTTCAATGGTTACAATATTACATTCCATAGAAATTTTGGAAAATAATGTGGCCTGGGAAGATGTCAGTTTTTATGTTAGATTAATGTAGCAGAACACAATTTACTTATAAGTACACTTTTAAAAGTTACATTAAAAGCCCTTTGTAAAAATGAAACTAGCTCCTACTTTGAGTGTGGTGAGGGATTCAGTTCAGTTCAGTTCAGTCGCTCAGTCGTGTCCGACTCTGCAACCCCATGAATCGCAGCACGCCAGGCCTCCCTGTTCATCACCAACTCCAGGAGTTCACGCAGACTCATGACCATCGAGTCAGTGATGCCATCCAGGCATCTCATCCTCTGTCGTCCCCTTCTCCTCCTGCCCCCAACCCCTCCCAGCATCAGAGTCTTTTCCAATGAGTCAACTCTTCACATGAGGTGGCCAAAGTACTGGAGCTTCAGCTTTAGCATCATTCCTTCCAAAGAAAACCCAGGGCTGATCTCCTTCAGAATGGACTGGTTGGATCTCCTTGCAGTCCAAGGGACTCTCAAGAGTCTTCTCCAACACCACAGTTCAAAAGCCTCAATTCTTCGGCTCTCAGCCTTCTTCACAGTCCAACTCTCACATCCATACATGACTACTGGAAAACCATAGCCTTGACTAGACGGACCTTAGTCAGCAAAGTAACGTCTCTGCTTTTGAATATGCTATCTAGGTTGGTCATAACTTTTCTTCCAAGGAATAAGTGTCTTTTAATTTCATGGCTGCAATCACCATCTGCAGTGATTTTGGAGCCCCCAAAAATTAAGTCTGACACTGTTTCCACTGTTTCCCCATCTATTTCCCATGAAGTGATGGGACCAGATGCCATGATCTTCGTTTTCTGAATGTTGAACTTTAAGCCAACTTTTTCACTCTCCTCTTTCACTTTCATCAAGAGGCTTTTAGATCCTCTTCACTTTCTGCCATAAGGGTGGTGTCATCTGCATATCTGAGGTTATTGATATCTCTCCCGGCAATCTTGATTCCAGCTTGTGTTTCTTCTGGTCCAGCATTTCTCATGATGTAATCTGCATACAGGTGACTTTTTCATTTTAAAAATTAATTGTAATCAATTTGTCTTCTTTTCCTGGAAGTCTGGCAAGCTAGGCTATTCAGACCAATCGTCGTCCCCCCCAAGAAAATGAAAAGTGCTATGTGATATTGTGATTTAGAAGAAATACATATTTGGTTATTCATAGGTCCAATATATTTCTCATGTATTTGGCTTCCGTCTTCAGCTTCTGGCTCCAACTCCCAAACTGCTGGAATGGTCCAGGTGTTGAGAGTGACCAGTTATCTTTAGTTATGCGACTGAGGTGGCTTTTGGAAGCACTTCAGAATGGGGCTGGCTGCCAGGGGAAGCAGCCTGTGAACAGAGGGTTGGGGTTTTCAGGACCACCCCAATTTCTGGGAAGGGGAAGGTGGCTCGGGGGTCTGTCAGTCACCCATGGATAACGATGTAGTCAATCTTGACTATGTGAAAAAGCCTCCATAAAAACCCTGAAGTCAGCTTCTGGCCCCTTTGCAGACAGCTTTAAATGCAGGGAACCCACATGCTTCCACCCATCTCCACATGGGGCCCCAGGCCTCAGAGCACAGATTCTCCTTTGTAGTTCTTCACCTGGCTGTTGAGTCATTTCTTTTAATATCCTTTAATGATAAATCAGTGATCTAGAGAGTCATCAGGATAGCAAGCAAGAAGTAATAAGCAAGAGAAATGAACAAAATATTAAAAAATTTATAGGAGGTTAACAAAGTCAAAACTTGGTTCTTCAAAGAAACGAAGTTCACAAATGCCTACTGAGACCAGTCAAGAAAAAGAAACACCACGAGTCAACATCTCAGATGGATGTGCTGCACACATGAAAAGATGAGTGTGTAATTTTGCCCATGATTCAGTGCTATAGTTTCTGTGAGACAGAAACTTAATTCAGGGATCAGAGGATGTAACCCTCAGGAAGTGACCTGTATGATGAGAAGTGTGTGTGTCTGTGTCTGTGTTGTGTGTGTGTGTGTTATCTGTGTCTGTCTATCTGTATCTGTTGTCTGTGTGCCTGTGTTGTCTGAGTGTGTGTTGTGTGTGTGTGTCTATCTGTGTCTGTGTTTTGTGTTGTCTGTCTGTATTGTGTGTGTGTTGTGTGTGTGTGTTATCTGTGTCTGTCTATCTGTATCTGTTGTCTGTGTGCCTGTGTTGTCTGAGTCTGTGTGTTGTGTGTGTGTGTCTATCTGTGTCTGTGTTTTGTGTTGTCTGTCTGTATTGTGTGTGTGTGTTGTGTGTGTGTGTTATCTGAGTCTGTCTATCTGTATCTGTTGTCTGTGTGCCTGTGTTGTCTGAGTCTGTGTGTTGTGTGTGTGTGTCTATCTGTGTCTGTGTTTTGTGTTGTCTCTGTATTGTGTCTGTGTGTGTGTGGCCCGAGTGCTCTGGTAGAAGGGCAAGAACAGCAGTGGGCTGGAGCGGAGGATCTTTGTGGGCTGATGAGGCACAGCTGTGGACGGGGAGGGGGTGAGCCGCAGTTTCCAGAGCGGCTGCTGCATCTCCACACTCTGGCCAGGCCAGGTGCAGGACTCCTCCCCCAGGCTGCCCATCTGCTCCCAGGATGACCCAAGGCTGCCTCCAGGCTCCGGGCTGCAGCCTCTCCCCCAGCACTTTGTCCAGGGAAAGGTTCCCAAGGGACTGGGAAGACACGGGCTGGGCCAGTCTCTGACCTGAGGAGCTGCTCGGCACCCTCTCCTCTCCTTGGACGGGGAAGAAGGAGCATCCGCAATCCCGGCGCCTACTTCCTTTCCCTTCATCTCCTGCCCACTGAGCAGACATGCAACTCCTCCCCGCTCAGGGTGTGGGCATAGCAGGGAGGGCCCGTTCACACACACACCCCCACCAGACCACCAGCTTACTTCACAGAAGGTGCAAATCTAAGAAGCAAAGGCACAGCTAAGAACACTTCCTGAAGCAAAGGAACCATAGCTGGGGGTTGACGACGTGGTTAGAAGTCATCAAGGCTGTGTCAGGATCATGCAGGCTGGAAGATGTTTGCAAACCCCTGACATCCTGTGTACAGGGATGAGACTGGAGGGGAAGGGACTAGGACTGCCAGGACTAGAAACACAGCATCCGCCCCTGGCTGGGAGCGGTGATGCACAGCTGGGGACCACCCGTGGGTCACCTTGGACTCAACAGAGGGGCATCCTTGTTAGAAGGGACAAGAGCGAGCCCGCGTGGGAGACCGGCTGGGAGAGTCCCTGTCCCCCACTGAGCAAGACTCCCCTCCCCCAGTTGACATAAACCTCCCCCTGTAGCCCCAGGAGCTGGAAGACCTGCCCTTCGGCCGTGCATGCTGCTTGTTAGGCCTCCTGCTTAATCACAGGTAGCTGCTGCTATGCTCTCACCTGGGACACACGTGCATAGCTCCCTGGAGATACTCAGACTCCCTGTTCAGTGTCAGCGCAGGTGACACAGTGACAGCCGCTCTGGGGCCAGACTCACAAAGCCCATGCCTGTATCAGTGGCCGCAGACACATCCTGCCGGTCACTCCCTACCTGAGGCCCAGCAGCGCAGGTGAGTCTGAGTGTCCTCGGGGCTCAGGGCAGGGCTGGGCTGCAGGTGGGCTCGTGCTTCCTGGCGGAGGTGCTCGAGGCTCAGATCTGAGCCCACAAGAGCCTGGCCTCCAGTCTCAGGTGGCGCCCAGTCTTGCCTGGGCCCCGTTTCAGCAGGACTGTGTGGGCTGTGGCAGCTTGTGGTGGGGACTCTGACTCCCCAGAAGTGTGGGGGAGGTGTGTCTGTCCTAAAGGCTCCATGTGTGCTGAATTCCAGCCTGCCTCTGACGCTCTCTACTTTTCTGCCTTCTCAGTGAAGAAAGGGCAGTGCTATGCTTTGGCTCACCACCGCCTGCCTGGACATGGTCTCAGAGACAGAAATGGTTTTGCTTTTAGCATTTGGGGTCATAATGCAGCCCATAAATCATGACAAAATCTTTGTGTGAGAATGTGAGGGTCTCTGCTTTGAATTATGTCATTTCTGATGTCTAAGCAGTGACAGGTTCCCTAACATTCCATGTAATGAGACCACAAAGGGGAAGAAAAGAAAGCAGAGCTTGGGAACAGAAGGAGGTGAGCTGCTCGGTCCCAGCAGCAGCTTATGACCTGATGACTGTGTGCATCACACAACATTTATGACTTTTCTTCCAAGCCTCTTACATACAGATGAGACGTGTAGTTTGCAGCAAATTTGTAGGTTAAGTAAGGTGACTATAAACACTCTCAAGTATTCAGTAAATTACATGGCATTGGAAATCTAGAAGCAGACGTATCCTGACTGCTGACTGTCACCGTGTGTATATGTTTGTATGTCTGCATTTTTATAGATATATTGGTCTCTTTATTATTTTTCTCTTCCCTATCTTTGAATGTATCTCCTGTATCTTCAGTTGCTAAATATTGACCATGTGTATCCAGTAGACCACATGCATGGCTACTGACGACCAGAGCTTCTGTATGTCATGCTCATTTCATTGCTCATTCAGCATTTTCGGTTATCATGCTAATCCCCCTGGCTTTCCCCTTGCTGGTCTCCTTTTCATTCTAAAACCAAATTCAGGTATCCTGGAATCTGGACAACCTTCACATATCTCTTGATGTTACTTCCTCCAGACGTTTGCACATTTCTTATTCTGATAATTTAAATTTAATTGTTAAATGTGTTTATGAGTTTGTTCCTCTAAAATCAGAAATGAAGACTTCACCAATCATTGAGTTGGGAATAAGCAGCGGTTCAATAGAATGGAAGAAAGAGAAGGCCTGAGCCTGGGTGAGCATAAGCCGTCCCTCAGCATGCTCTGCTCATGGTGGGCGGAGGTACTAACCACTGGCCGTCCCGGTGAGCCTGTTGATTTCTTTGGTTGACGAAGTCGCAGGCCTTCAGAGTCCCTTCTCTCTCAGTGAAGATGGTGAGGCCCAGGGTCCCCGTGATCCCTTCTCTGTCTGTGCAGATGGTGAGGGCCAGAGTCCCTGTGATCCCTTCTCTGTCTGTGCAGATGGTGAGGGCCAGGGTCCCTGTGATTCCTGGGCTTACCATGCTATTTTGTTGTGTCCCAGGAGGCCACCTGGTTCCCCAGCCACATGCCTGCACAGACATGCCCAGACACTACTGGTGCCATGGTCCTAAAGGCTGTGTTCCTCTTCCAGGCGGGAGCTGGCATTCTGGGGAACGCCTTCCTCCCGTCCACCTATAGCTCGTCCTTTCTCACTGCACACAGGCCAAAGCCCACAGGTGTGGTTCTGTCCAACTTCGCTGTGGCCACCTCCTTGGTTCTCGTCTCCAAGGGGACACCTCATGTGGTGGGTATGCTGGGACTCCCGGGTGTCCTGGGGGTTGCTGGGTGCAGAGTCACCTACTCCTTGCACAGGGTGCCCTGGGATCCTGCTGAGCTGACTGCAGGCCATCACCATTAGCCCCAGGAGTGCGGCATGGGCAGCCCTCAAGGGCCGGGCATCAAAGAACGTGGGTTCCTCCTGCCTCTTCTGCTGGACCCTGAATCTGGCAACCAACTCTTCTTTCCCATGCAGATAAAGTGTCTCCTGGGACAATAACAGTGTTTCCAGAACAGAGAACCTGCTCTTTTGCCAGTACAAGTTCTCCCTGTCTGGAATATCTGTAATCCCAGTCTGCTCTGTGGGTGCCATGTTAATAGTCCTTATGATCTTGGACGGCGTCCACATGGTGTGTCTCCTGCATAGTCCCCGCCAGAGAGTGCATTACGTCCACCACTCCAGCCTCGCCCGTAGGACGTCTCCTGAGAAAGGGGCTGCTAATACCGTCCTGCTTATGGTGGCTAATTTCATTCCCTTTTACTTTCTCAACTCCATGTATATACTCAAAGTCTTTTAGTTCCTACTTGTGGCTGCAACACACCCTAAAGCTTCTTGCTATATGCTTTCCCTCCCTCAGCCCCTTAGTGCTGTTGCTTCAGAACTCCAGAGTGCTGGGGTCTTGCTTTTAGACCATGGGAGTGTCAGCCAGTCTCTCCTCTCTCTTGCCTGCCTGCATAGCTTTCTTCCTTTCTTCCACAGGCTTTTCATGAAACTCCTGCAAAGTGCTTGTTATTAATACAAATAGATCCAGAACACTCTTACCAATCTTTGCAGGACCTCACAGCCTATCAAAGAGACAAAGTGCAACCCTAATAAATCCAGTACGACACAGTGTGGTTTTAACTTAAGATATTTAGAGGAAAAATAATTTATCTCACACATATCAACATTAATGTTTTTCTTTCTCTTCCATGTGTATGGAAAGAAAGGTAGGTATAATCTGGGAGAACTCTATTGGGATTTCAATAAGTTTCTTTGCTGTTATAGGAAATTGAGTAAAATAAAGCAAGTAAGAGCATAGCATTAGGATTTATCAGATATAGTTTTCATCTGGATCATACCACTTCTTCAGGGCTATGTGATTTTATCCTATTTAGCCATTTTGAGTTTCAGTATATTTTATGTCGTAGAATTATAATGAAGGTAACTGTGACTTTGTGACACTAAGTATCAGTGTCTAATGCTGCATGTCTTTTTAGTTACTGTAATTAGCAAAATAAGTTATTAATAATAACTGACAGACATATGACAATTATGGAAAATTTAAGAATATTGGAACCACAGTTCACATTAAGGTAATACTGATTTCATTAGTTTTAACAAACTCCATGAGTTATGTTTCATTCACTACATATTCTAAGTCAGATATACTGTATACATTGTTATTATTAGTATAACTCTCTAACACATGATATAATTATTGTTCTTTTCCATGTGGATTGTATAACTCCTGTATCATTTCCTAAAGCCCAAGGTTGCACAGCAAATAAGTACAATATTTTTAAACAGGCTATTCGCCAACACTTGGATTCTTTATATAATTTAATATTTTGCAAACAGATACTTAATAAAGAGCAGTAAACTATAAGTTTTAAGGAAAAAAAGGGAGAGAAGATTTCCATTGGCTTACTTAAAAACGAGGGCTTCCCTGGTAGCTCATCTGGTAGTGAATCCACCTACAATGCAGGAGACCCCAGTTCAATTCCTGGGTCGGGAAGATCCCCTAGAAAAGGTATAGGCTACCCACTCCAGTGTTCTTGGGCTTCCCTGGTGGCTCAGATGGTAAAGAATCCATTTGCAATGCAGGAGACCTGGGTTCAATCCCTGGTTTGGGAAGGTCCCACTCCAGTATTCTGGCCTGGAGAATTCTGTGGACTGTATAGTCCATGGAGTTGCAAAGAGTTGGACACTTTGACTTTCACTTTCACTTAAAAAAGAAGTAATCATAAGTTAAATCCTGTGACCTGCCTTGATTGATTAAGCTCACTTTACTTGTTGCTGCAGAAGACTTGTATGTCCTTCAAATGTAATTGAAACAATGTTTGCTCAAGTTGTTTTTGTTGAAGGAACTTGGAGTCAGATCGAGCAGTTTGAACTGAGCTACTAAAGGTGGGGGCTAAGACCACTGACCCTCCAGCTGGGCACATGCAAGCTTCCACTCACTCACCTTCTGACTTCAGAGGGCCAAGAGCAACTCCCGGGGAACACCCTGGTGTTAGCACTTCCTGAGCGTGTATTCTAAAGTGTGCAGCTTAGGCATGCCTGAGCTGGACAATTACCTCACCTTCTTCTCATTGCCCATTGCATTTCCCCATACTTCCCTCATCTCAGCTTTACCCACACAGATCACAAGCCCCTCACCTTCTGGGAGGCTGGGGACGAGACTTGTTCTGTCTCCACACTTGGATGCCTCATGGATAAGCTCCCTCTCAGCTGCATGGCTTGGTTTCTCAGCATTTGGCTTGCTGCAGATGGCTCAGTGGTAAAGAATCTGCCTGTCGATGCAGAATGCAGGATATGCTGGAGATGTGGGGTCAACCCTGGGTCAGGAAGATTCCCTGGAGGAGGGCATAGCAACCCGCTCCAGTATTCTTCCTGGGAAATCCATGGCCAGAGGAGCCTGTTGGACTACAGTCTGCAGGGTCACAAAGAGTCGAACATACCTGAGCACACATGCAATATGGGGAAATCAAACCCGGCTCGGTAACTTATATAACTCAGAGAATTGAAAGTTGCAATATCTGTGAATTTCTAATACCCAGCCTAGTGTGTGTTAAATGCAGAGAAAATGCTCCCATTTGTCACTCAACTCGGGGGGGCTCATTGAAACGTTTTGCTGCCCACACCAAGGGACAATTCAGATGCTCACCTTGGTGTGTAAATAAATAAAGCTCAGATGAATCTATGTTAAATGTTACAGCATAGAGGTATTCACTTTTATTATTTATTTTATGGTTCCAGTAACTATTTGCTCCAGGAAAAGCATAAACAATTCTGAATAATAAACATTGGGTTTCTGATTAGCTATAACTTTTCCAAAACCACGGATTCTCTGATGGCTCCATGTGGCTTCTGAAGGCAGTAAATAGTGAGCCCACAAAGAACAACTCTGAACCACATCCTAGTAAACAGGCAAAGCTAGTGAAAAGTAAAAGAAGAAAAAACAGACCATCGCAGGTCCTGGATATTGACGTAGGAGCAGGCAAAAATGAAGACACAATCACTCGGAAAAGTCAGCTGCGTCTTTGAAGAACAGAGAGGTCGGTGGCACCTAACCTTGGCCCACACCCTCTTTTCCCTGACACGCCCCCTCTCTCCTGCTGAAAACTCGGGTTGACAAGGATTCACTCCATCAGGTGTGACTAGGAGGATGGGGATTCCTCCTCTTCCATCTCCAGGCAGGAGACTAGAAGGAATCTCCCTGAAAGAGTCAGGCTGCCAATCCTTCACATATCCCCAGCATCATGTGAAAAGGGTACAATTCAAGGGTTAAGGTTAAGGGTTCCATGTCCTGTTGGTCTCCTCGGAAGCAGGAATCAATCTCTCCTGTGAAAGGTACACCACCTGAGAGCTGAGGCCTGAGGCTGCAGGGCTGGAGGCGTGCTGGCTTCTGCAGATTAGTTCCTTCTGGAAGCCTTCTGTCATAACTGCTGAGGTGCCATTACTTTTGTGGCAACTGAGGCCAACTCCTCTCTAGGCCTATTTCTGAGAAAAGCTGAGTCTGAGCCTCTGCAGATTCTCTGCATTTCTTGGCCCAGAGACTGACCTGCACCCTCCCATCCTGCCAGACCCCTTGTACAAACACCTCCCCTTTAAGAGCTCATTTTCCTCATCCAGATAATAACACCCAACTCAGCAAACCAGCCGACAAATCTCCAGCTGGTCCCTTTCTACCTCAGCCACTTCAGAGTCACTCTCTCAGAAGTACTTCAGCTCAATGACTTACTGCTGTGTCCCTTTCTCTGGCACAGTGTCATCCCTGGTGAGCCCCATCTCATGTCGCCATGACGGCCTTGCTCAGGGGAGCTGGACACAGTGCCCTGAAGTGGCCTGATGGAAGCACCGTACCTTCAAAATGACCGACGCCCCAAATCCATCATCAACATGGTGGTCCAGAGACTGGGGATGTGTGTGTGCCTCCCACAAAACCGTTGCTCAGGAGACCCTTCTCCATGTTCTCCTGACCCTTTTTCTTCCTCTTCTCTGCTGATATCTTGCTGGGTTGTTCATGGAGAGATTAGATACCAGCCAGCAAGAGCAGACTCATCTCTCCAACACATGAGAAAAGAACAGACACCGGCCTGTACCCATTTTATCCTCCTCTGCCTGCCTGGCCCATCATGGCAGCAGAAGGTGTCCCTTCTCCCAGCAGAAGCAAACCCCAGGTAACGGACTTCGATGTAAAGGAAACCAGATTATTGAGCTTCAGACACTTTGGGGCTCCCAGGTAGCTCAGATGGTAAAGAATCTGCCTGCAATGCAGGAGACTGGGGTTTGATCCTGGATCAGGAAGATCCCCTGGAGAACGGGATGGCACCCCCCTCCAGTATTCTTGCCTGGAGAATTCCATGAACAGAGAAGCCTGGGGTCCCTAGGGTTGCAAAGAGTGAGACATGATTGAGTGACTAACACATACATATACATACAGACACATACTTTAAAAAACAGCAAAAACAAAGAAACCCCCTCAAGACAGCAAGTGCAGAAAGGGTGTGCTGAGCCTTCCCCTCTTTCTTTCTGGAAACAGGAGAAAAAATATCCACCCCCACCCCCACGGAATATGTCCTTCATCTGCTGGAAGGTGAATGACATTGTTACCGTTAAGGGCAGAGAGATTCTGTACAAACAGATCTTTTTGACTACAGTCCTTGTCCTCCTTAGCCTCCCCACATAGTGTACTTCCTTTTTCACAATCACCTCTCTTTGCTCAACTCAACAGAATAGGATTTAGGTTTTGCCGCTTCTCCGGGTCTTTCTTCATTTCCTTAGGAGGGTGCCCTGGGTCACGTAAAACTCAGGGGAAATAAATGTGGAGGCTTCTCTCCTGTGCATCGATCTTGTGGCCACTTCGTTCTCAGGATCAGCTGTTTTGTCTTGGCAACATCTTTCTTGCTGGGATCATTGAATTCTACCTCATTCCTTGGCTTAATTCCTCAGTATGCTGACATGCGGTCAGCTACCATCTTCAGAAATTCTGAAAATGAAACACATTCTCACCATATGATCCAGCCATTGAACTCTTTGGTTCCATGGACCCAAGTGAGTCGAATGCTTACATCTAATGCTTATATAAGTCTATATAGGACTTTAATGGCAGCTTTATTCATAACTGGCAGAACTCGGAAGCAACGAAGATGTCCTTCAGGAGGTGAAGGGACACGTAGACTGGGCTTCATCCATGCAACAGGATGTTCTCCAGTGCTGAAAAGTCATGAGAGAGATGGAGTCATGGGGAGACAGGTGGGGAACCTTCAGTGCATATTATTCATTAAAAGAAGCCAATCTGGGAAAGCGGCAAAGCTCAGGATACCAGCTACCTAGGACATTCCCGAAAAGGCAAGCGACGAAAAGGGTGAAAAGACCAGTGCATAGCCAGGAGCTTGTGGCAGCGTTGGGGTGTGGGGGGTGATAAGCAAGTCAAGCACAGAGGATTTTTAAGACAGGAAATTATACAGTGTGATACATTCATGGTGAGACAAGTTGTCAAAACCCATAAAATGTACAACACTAGGAGTGATGCCTAATGTCGATGCTGGACTCTGGTGACCATGATGTTTTCATGCAGATTCATCCATAGTAACTGACACACAGAATCAAAAGTACCTGGGTGGGGGGTGGGAATAGCAGAGCAGGGAGTTTAAGACACCTCCCTGTACTCTGTCTAATTTTGCTGTGAACTCAAAACTTCCTTAAAAAAAAAACGATAAAGCCTGTTTAAACAAACAAACATTCCAGTAGCATGCCATCACTGCTCCTCTTCAGTTCCTCAATTTGTCTGATCCACTTGAGAGTCAAACTTCAGCAGAGTTTTCCATTCAACCTGCATCCTTTCTAAGTTTCAGGTGACATCTGCTTTTTACTCTCACTAGACTCTTACTTTTTAAAGAGTATTTTTCTTCTTTTTAAATTTATTTATTTATTTAATTTTCGTTTTACATGATCTTGGTTCCCCAACCAGGGATTGAAGCCAGGCTCTCCCAGTGAAAACACTGAGTTCTAACCACTGGATCACAAGAAAATTCCCTTTAAAAAAATGATGTATAAATGACAGGCAATATTATATTGGGTTGGCCAAAATTTTCTTTTGGTTTTTAAGTAAAAATAAAAGACACACTTTTGATTGTCACCAAGAGCTTTACTGAACAATGTATTCACTGTTTTGTTTCACTGCCTTCTGCCATTTTCCAGGCATCTTTATAATTCTGTCCTCCAAAAACTTCTTATCTTTTTGCACAAAGAACTGATGCAGGAGACTTTTACAGTTGTCCATGGAATTGAATTTTTTTCCATTAAGATAATTTTGTAAAGACTAAAATAAATGGAAATCTGAAGGTGAAATGTCTGCTGAATATGGTGACTAAATCAGAACTTCTTAGCCAAGCTGTAATAGTTTTTGCCTGATCATCAAAGAAACATATGCTTTTACATTATCCTGATTGAAGATTATGCATTTTCTGTTGACTAATTCAGGACAATGCGAGTGCTGCTTTCAGTTGGTCTAATTGAATGCACTTGTTGGAATTAATCATTTGGTTTTCTGGAAGGAGCTCAGAAGAGAGGACTCCCTTCCAGTTCCACCATATACACAACATCACCTTCTTTGGATGAAGATTGGCCTTTGGTGTGGTTGGTGGTGGTTCATTTCACTTGCCCCACATTCTCTTCCACTCCATATTTTTGCACAGTATCCACTTTTCATTGTCCATCAAAATTTGTTTTAAAAACGGGATGTTTTGTTATGTTTCAGTAGAGAATTGCATGTGGAAATATGGTCAAGAAGCTTTTTTTTCACTTATGTGGAACCCAAACATCAAGGTGATTAACCAAGTTAATGCAAATAATTTTCAGCGTTTGATTTGGATATTTTGAGTATGTCATCTATCTTCTGTGTGGTATAATGTTGATTGTTCTCAGTTAATGTCTCTATTTGATCAGAGTCAACTTCAACAGGTCTACCTAACTGTGGAGCATCATCCAGCGAGACATCTGCAGCATAAAACTTTACAAACTACTTTTGACATAGGGAAACAGTCACAACAGTTTCTCCATACACTGCACAAATCTTTTTTTTTTTTTTTCGCATTTCAGTTGAGTTTTTACATTTCTTAAAATAATAAAGTATAAAATGCCAAAATATTACTTTTTTCTACCATCTTCAATATTAAAATTGCTATATAAAAATTCACAAATTTGGTAAGTTTTTAAAGTTTTCATTTACTTTAATTGGAGGGTAAGTACTTTACAGTATTGTGATGGTTTTTGCCGTGCATGACTATGAATTGGCCATAGGCATACATGTGTCTCTTTCCTCCTGAACTCCCCTCCCTCCTCCCTCCCCACCCCATCCCTCCAGGTTGTCACAGAGCCCCGGCTTTTGGTGCCCTGCATCATAAATCAAACTCCGACTGGCTATCTGTTTGTATATGTTTCAATGCTATGCTCTCACAAGTCATCTCACCCTCTCCTCCCACTGAGTCCAAAAGTCTGTTCTTTTTGTCTGTGTCTCTTTTGCTGCCTTGTATGTAGGATCATCGGTATCATCTTTCTAGATCCCACATATTTGCATTAATAAATGGTATTTGTCTTTCTCTTTCTGACTTACTTCATTCTGTATAATAGCCTCTAGGTTCATCCACCTTATTAGAACTGACTCAAATGTGTTCCTTTTTATAGCTGAGTAATATTCCTTTGTGTATATGTACCACAACTTCCTTATCCTCCATGTGCTGATGGCTATCTAGGTTGCTTCCATGTCCCAGCTATTGTAAATAGTGCTGCAGTGAACACTGGGGTGCGTGTGTCTTTTTCAGCTATGGTTTTCTCAAGGCATATACCCAATAGTGGGATTGCTGGGTTGTATGATAGTTCTATTCCTAGTTTTTTAAGGAACCTACTACTGTTCTCTGTAGTGGTTGTATCAGTTTGCATTCCCCCCAACAGTGTAAGATAGTTCCCTTTTTCCACACCCTCTCCAGCATTTATTGTTTGTAGACTCTTTGATGATGGCCTTTCTGACCAGTGTGAGATGATACCTCGTTGTAGTTTTGATTTGCTTTTCTCTAATAGTGAGCAACGTTGAGCATCTCTTCATGTGTTTCTTAGCCATCTCTATGTATTCTTTGGAAAAATGTCTGTTTAGGTCTTCTGCCCACTTTTTGATTGGGTTGTTTGTTTTTCTCATATTGAACTGCATGAGCTGCTTATAATTTTGGAGATTAATTCTTTGTCAGTTGTTTTGTTATTATTTTTTCTCATTCTGAGGGTTGTCTTTTCACCTTGCATATAACTCCTTTCATTATGCAAAAGCTTTTAAGTCTAATCAGGTCCTATTTGTTTATTTTGTTTTTATTTCCATTACTCTAGTGGGTGGGGCACAGAGGATCTTGATGTGATTTGTGTCAGAGGGTGAGTTTTTCTGGGGGGGGGGCTTTATTGTGATATAAAACACAGCTTATAATCACTCATCTAAAGTATACAATTCAGTGGGTTTTAGTACATTCCCTGTTGTTTAGTCACTAAGTTGTGTCCAACTCTTTTGCAACTCCATGGACTGTAGCCCGTCAGGCTCCTCTGTCCATGGGATTTCCCAGGCAAGAATACTGTTAGGCAGCTATTAATTATAGAACATCTTCATAACCTCAGAATGAAAACCCATACTCATTAGAAGTCATTTCTCATTCTCTACCTCACATTCTCCCACACCCCAGACTTAGACAGCAAAGTAATGCTCAAAATTCTCCAAGCCAGCCTTCAGCAGTAACGTGAACTGTGAACTTCCAGATGTTCAAGCTGGTTTTAGAAAAGGCAGAGGAACCAGAGATCAAATTGCCAACATCCGCTGGATCATTGAAAAAGCAAGAGAGTTCCGGAAAAACATCTATTTCTGCTTTATTGACTAAAGCCTTTGACTGTGTGGATCACAATAAACTGTGGAAAATTCTGAAAGAGATGGGAATACCAGACCACCTAACCTGCCTCTTGAGAAACCTATATGCAGGTCAGGAAGCAACAGTTAGAACTGGACATGGAACAACAGACTGGTTCCAAATAGGAAAAGGAGTACGTCAAGGCTGTATATTCACCCTGCTTATTTAACTTCTACACAGAGTACATCATGAGAAATGCTGAGCTGGAAGAAGTACAAGCTGGAATCAAGATTGCTGGGAGAAATATCAATAACCTCAGATATGCAGATGACACCACCCTTATGGCAGAAAGTGAAGAGGAACTAAAAAGCCTGTTGATGAAAGTGAAAGAGGAGAGTGAAAAAGTTGGCTTAAAGCTCAACATTCAGAAAACAAAGATTGTGGCATCTGGTCCCATCACTTCATGGGAAATAGATGGGGAAACAGTGGAAACAGTGTCAGACTTTATTTTTTTGGGCTCCAAAATCACTGCAGATGGTGACTGCAGCCATGAAATTAAAAGACACTTACTCCTTGGAAGGAAAGTTATGACCAACCTAGATAGTATATTCAAAAGCAAAGATATTACTTTGCCAACAAAGGTCCGTCTAGTCAAAGCTGTGGTTTTTCCAGTAGTCATGTATGGATGTGAGAGTGGGACTGTGGAGAAAGCTGAGCGCCGAAGAATTGATGCTTTTGAACTGTGGTGTTGGAGAAGACTCTTGAGAGTCCCTTGGACTGCCAGGAGATCCAACCAGTCCATCCTAAAGGAGACCAGTCCTGGGTGTTCATTGGAAGGACTGATGCTGAGGCTGAAACTCCAATACTTTGGCCACCTCATGCGAAAAGTAGACTCATTGGAAAAGACTCTGATGCTGGGAGGGATTGAGGGCAGGAGGAAAAGGGGACGACAGAGGATGAGATGGCTGGATGATATCACTGACTCAATGCAGGTGAGTCTGGGTGAGCTCCAGGAGTTGGTAATGGACACGGAGGCCTGGCACGCTGCAGTTCATGGGGTCGCAAAGAGTCAGACACAACTGAGAGACTGAACTGAACTGAATCATAAATGGGTGGCTGAATTTTGTCAGAGGCTTTTTTTGCACCTATTGAAATGATCATATGGTTTTCATCTTTCAACTTGTTAATATGGTGTATCACATTGATTGATTTGCATGTATGGAGGAATCCTTGCATCCCTGGAATAAACCCAACTTGATTATGGTGTATGAGCTTTTTGATGTGTTGCTGAAGTCTGTTTGCTAAAATTTTGTTGAGGATTTTTGCATCTATGTTCATCAGTGATATTGGTCTGTAGTTTTCTTTTTTTGTGTTCCCTTTGTCTGGTTTTGTATCAGGGTGATGGTTGCCTTGTAGAATGAGTTTGGAAGTGTTCCTTCCCCTGCAATTTTTTGAGCATTTGAGGATAGACATTAGCTCTTCTCTAAATGTTTGATAGCATTTTCCTGTGAAGCCATCTGGTCCTGGGCTTTTGTTTTTTGGGAAATTTTTTATGACAGCTTCAATTTCAGTGCTTGTATTCGGGTTGTTCATAATTTCTATTTCTTCCTGGTTCAGTCTTGGAAGATTGAACTTTTCCATCTGTCCATTTCTTCCAGGTTATCCATTTTATTGCCATATAGTTGTTCATAATAGTCTCTTATAACCCTTTGTATTTATGCATTGTCTGTTGTAACCTCTGCTTTTTCATTTCATTTCTAATTTTGTTGATTTGATTCTTCTTTTTTTCTTGATGAGTCTGGCTAAAGGTTTATCAATTTTGTTTATCTTCTCAAAGAATCATATTTTAGTTTTATTAATCTTTACTATTGTTTCTTTCATTTCTTTTTCATTTATTTCTGCTTGGATCTTTATGATTTCTTTCCTTCTACTAATTTTTGGGGTTTTTTGTTCTTTTTCCAGTTGTTTTAGGTATAAAGTTAGACTGTCTATTCGATGTTTTTGTTGTTTCTTAAGGTAGGATTGTATTGCTGTAAACTTCCCTCTTAGGACTGCTTTTGCTGCATCCCATAGGTTTTGAGTTGTCGTGTTTTCATTTCCGTTTAAGAATTTTTTTTTATTTCCCTTTTGATTTCTTCAGTAACCTGTTGGTTATATAGAAACGTGTTGTTTCATCTACAAGTGTTTGTGTTTCTTACAAGTTTTTTCTTGTAATTGATATCTAGTCTCAGAGATAACGATTTCAATTTTCTTATTTACTGAGGTTTGATTTGTGACCCAAGATGTGGTCTATCCTGGAGGATGTTCCATGTGCACTTGAAAAAAAGTGCATTTGGATGGAACGTCCTGAGGATATCAATGAGATCAATCTCATCTAATGTATCATTTAAGACTTGTGTTTCCTTTTTAATTTTCTATTTTGATGATCTGTCCATTGGTGTGAGTGGGGTGTTAAAGTCTCCTACTATTATTGTGTTACTGTCAATTTCTCCTTTTATGTCTGTTAGTGTTTGTCTTATGTATTGAGGTGCTCCTATGTTGGATGCATAGATATTTACAATTGTTATGTCTTCCTCTTGGACTGATCCCTTGATCATTATGTAGTGTCCTTCCTTATCTCTTGTAATCTTCTTTATTTTAAGGTCTATTTTGTCTGATATGAGGATTGCTACTCCAGCTTTCTTTTGCTTCCCATTTTCATGGAATATATTTTTCCATCCTCTCACTTTCAATTTATATGTGTCTTTAGGTCTGAAGTGGGTTTCTTGTAGACAGCATATAAATGGGTCTTGTTATGGTATCTATTCAGCCGGTCTGTGTCTTTTGGTTGGAGCATTTAATCCATTTACATTTTAAGTAATTATTGATATATGTGTTCCTTTAGCCATTTTCTTAATTGTTTGGGGTTGATTTTGTAGATCTTTTTTCTTCTCTTGTATTTCTTAACTATATAAGTCCATTTAACATTTCTTGTAGAGATGGTTTGGTGGTAGTGAATTCTCTTGACTTTTGCTTGTCTAAAAAGCTTTTTATTTCTCCATCACTTTTGAATGAGATCCTTGCCAGGTACGGTAATCTTAGTTGTAGATTTTTCCCTTTCAGTACTTTAAATATATCCTTCCATTCCCTTATGTTCTGCAGAGTTTCTGCTGAAAGATCAGCTATGAAGCATATGGGGTTTCCCTTGTATGTTAGTTATTGCTTCTCCCTTGCTGCTTTTAATATTCTTTCTTTGGGTTTAGTCTTTGTTAGTTTGATTATGTGTCTTGGTGTGTTTCTCCTTGGGTTTATCCTGTATGGCACTCTGTGCCTCTTGGACTTGATTAACTATTTCCTTTTCCACGTTGGGGAAATTTTCAACTGTAATTTCTTCAAAAATTTTCTCATACCCTTTCTTTTTCTTTCCTTTTTATGAAACCCCTGTTATTTGAATGTTGGTGTGTTTGATATTGTCCCAGAGGTCTCTGAGACTATCCTCAGTTCTTTTCACACTTTTTACTTTCTTCTGCTCTTCAGAAGTTATTTCCACCATTTTATCTTCCAGCTCACTGATTCATTATTCTGCTTCATATATTCCATGATTGAGTCCTTCTAGAGTATTTTTAATTTCAATAATTGTGTCGTTTGTCTCTGTATGTTTATCTTTAATTCTTCTAGGTCTTTGTTAATTGATTCTTGCATTTTCTGCATTTCTCCAGGTTTCGATCATCTTTACTATCATTATTCTGAGTTCTTTTTCAGGTAATTTGCCCTATTTCCTTGTCATTTATTTGGACTTCTGTGTTTCTAGTTTGTTCCTTCATTTGTGTAGTATTTCTCTGCCTTTTCATTATTTTTTTTTAATTTATTGTGTTTGAGCGTTTTCCCAGGATTCAAGGTTGAATTCTTTCTTCCTTTTGGTTTCTACCCTCTAAGGTTGGTCTAGTGGTTTGTGTAAGCTTCTTATTTGTAAAAAATCTTATGTGCAAGATGTGTGCTGAGTTTTTGTTTGTTTGTTTGTTTTTCCTCTCTTGGGCAAGGCTGAGTGAGGTGGTAATCCTGTCTGCTGATGATTTGGTTTGTATTTTTGTTTTGTTTGTTGTTTAAATGTCCTGCACAGGGTGCTACTAGTGGTTGGGTGATGCCGGGTCTTGCATTACAGTGGTTTCCTTTGTGTGAGTTCTCACCATTTGATCCTCCCTAGGGTTAGTTCTCTGGTAGTCTAGGGTCTTCGAATCAGTGCTCCCACTCCATAGTCTCAGGACTTGATCTCTGGTCAGGAATGAAGATTCCATAAGTGGTTTGTTATGGCATTAAGTGAGATTAAACCAGAAACCAAAGATGAACTCCAGACAAATAGCAGTTACAAAATCAGGCAAATAATAATCATAATAATGGAATATACACATATACATATACATCCATGAGCAAAGTCAAAACAGTCCAACAAAAATAAAGGACAATAGATTGACCCAGTGAACAAAGGAAATAAAAAATTTTATTTACCAGTTAAGAGCAAAGCTAACTAAAGCATGAACTGGAAAACAAAACTAAAGCAAGGTGCCAAGTGGGGAATAAAGCAATGAAAACAAAACTTACAAATATGTTGAGAGGAAAGGAAAAAAAGAATAGATATGCAAAGTTAAATAGAAGTAGATGAAGAAGATTTATATATATTAAAGATTAACTGGAAGGGGAAAAGAACAGTAGGAAGGGCAAACAAAGGAATAAATGTAGAAAAATAGAATAGGTTTTAAAAAATTAAAAGTTAAAATTATAAAAAAAGAGAAAAGATTTTAAAAAATGGAAGAAGAAAAAAAAAAAAGGAAAACTCGACAGAACTGCAAAAGCCCAACGTAGATGCAGAGGTTTATAACAAGAATAAAAAGTGTGACTGAATACACACACACACACACACACACACACACACATATATATACACCTATAAGCAAAATCAAAACAGTTCAACAAAAATAAAGTACAACCCAGTGAACAAAGGAAGCCTAAAATTACATCTACCAGAACAAAACTAAAGTACAAACTGGAAAACAAAACTAAAGCAAGGGGCCAACTGGGGACTAGAGCAATGAAAATAAAACTAACAAATATGTTGAAAGGAAAGGAAAGAAAGAAAAAGAATAGCTATGCAAAGTTAAATAGAGGTAGATGGAGATTTATATACTTTGAAGATAAACTGCAAGTGGAAAAGAATAGTAGGAAAGGCAAACAAAGGAATAAATGTAGAAAAAATATAATAGGTTTAAGAAAATTAAAATTATAAAATAGAGAAGAAAAAAATATGGAAGAAGAACAAAACTAACTAAAATGCAAACTGGAACACAAAACTAAAGCAAGGTGCGAATTGGGGTAAAAAGCAATGAAAATAAAACTAACAAATATGTTGAGGCTAAAGGAAAGAAAGAATAGATATGCAAAGTTAAATAGAGGTAGATAAAGAAGACTTATATAAAAAAAATTAACTGAAAGGGGGGAAAGAACAGTAGGAAAAGCAAACAAAGGAATAAATGTAGGAAAAAAATAGTAATAGATTTAAAAGATTAAAAACAACAACAACAACAACAACAACAACAATGACTCCTCCCCAGAACTGCAAAAGCCCAATATAGAGGCAGAGATTTATAACAACAATAAAAAATGTGACTGAGAAAGAAAAGAAAAAAAGCTCAAGTGCTTAGTTAGACTTCATAGTGCCAATAAAATGGACAACTACAGCAAAGGGGGGAGAAAAGAAAAAAAAATCCAAACGAATCTACAGAACAAATCAAAACATAGGAATATTAAATGTTTTTCTTGAGTCACTGCTGTCAGAGTTCTTTCCCTCGCTGGGAGTCACAGTCCACCTCACCTCCATGTATGCCCTCTAACACTGTGCTAATCTCTGGACCTGCTGTGGGTGCAGCTCAGATTCTAATCTGCTTTATGCCTCTGTGTTCTTGCCTCCAATGTCCACAGCTATCAGAACTAGCGCGTCTTCTTTTGTGGGAGCTCTCAATTAACTTTTATATATTCCACAGACACAGAGTCTGCCTAGTTGATTGTATGGATTTAATCTGCAGCTTGTACAGCTGATGGAAGGGTTTCAGGTCTTCTTCCTTAGTCACACTGCCCCTGGGTTTCAGTTGTGGTTTTATTTCCACCTCTGGATATGGGTCATCCACTGGGGTTTGCTCCTGAGGCTGCCCTGGAGGACTTGGGTTTGCCCCTGTGACTGCCAGGTGTGGAGGTGGTGCAGCTTCTTGGGTCGCAGGGGTTCTGACAGCACCAGGTACTCAGGGGAGTTGGCAGCTAGGGCAGCAGGAAATATACTGTTCTAGAAGGGTATGGTAGCCAGTATTGGCCAATACGCTCCAGTATTCTTGCCTGGAGAACCCCTCTCTCTGACAGAGAAGCCTGGCAGGCCACAGTCCACAGGGTCGCAAAGAGTTGGATGCTACCGAAGTGGCCCTGCATGCCTAGGCGAAAGCTGCCTGTGGCAGCTCTGCCCCAGTGAGAGTTGAGCATGAAGGTAGCACAGCTCTTGGCTTGTGGGTACCCTGGCGGTGCCAAGAGTGCAGGGACACGGACTGCCTCTGCCGCAGGAGTTATGGCCCTATCAGAGTCTTTTTTCAAGCCTCTTGTAGCTGGCAATCAAAAGGCCTCTTTGACCAGTCTTTCTCCATAGCTCCACTCATTCAGACACTTAGAGGGTTTCATTATCTGGGGTCCTTCTCTGTTGTTCGGTGCCAGGGTCCTACTCTATAGATCAGCGCATCAAGCACTTAAAGGGGCACCCTGGTTGGGGTCCTACTCTGTTGTTCAGTGCGTCAGGCTTTTGATGGGCCAGCCTCTCTATTGTTCAGCTGCCAGTGCTGGCTTGTGGGAAGAGAGAGGCTGTGGTGATGACTCCACCCCCTACACATGACTCAGCACAGGCATTTCCCCCAACAATCTCTTCCCCCCACAATCTCCTCCCTCACATCCCTTCAATCCATCTCTCCACAGTTAGCAGCAGCCCTTGCCCTGGGATTGCTCCACAATCTCTCAACTTCAACTCCCAGCCACTGCGACATCTAAGGTATGTATGGCTGTGGCGAGGACCGTCTGATTCTCATTCCATTTAGGCTGCCACAGATCAGCTGTTTCCCTGTCAGCCTTCAGTGTTTCTCCTCTGACTCACACAATTGCCCCGATGTGGGGATCGGACCCCTGATTCAGTTCCCTCATGTGCCGAGGGCAGGCCCAGTCCTGCTAACACTCCCGTTTTCCCCCTCTACTTCCTTCATCCTACCGAGTTTTGTGTGGCTCTATATATTCTTTTCCGCTGGTCAGGTACTCCTGTCCACTCTCAGCTGGTGTTCGGCATGCACTTCTGTGTCTGAAGGTGTGTTCCTGACGTGTCCGTGGAGAGAGATGTATTCCATGTCCACCTACTCCTCCGCCATCCTGTCATTCAGAGGGTGAGTTTTTAACAGATGCATTCTGACAGTTGTCAAAATACAATTGAAAAAGTTGTTTCCAACGAAGTTAAAGACAACTAAGCCCACTAGAATACTAGAACCCACTCCAGTATTCTTGCCTGGAGAATCCCCGTGGACAGAGGAACTTGGCGGACTTTAGTCCAAGGGGTCTCAAAGAGTCGGACACAGCTACGTGACTAAGCGCAAGCACAGAGCCACCTCACTGAGAAAATGAACAAAGCGTTTGGCCAGCCCAGTGTTAATGTTCTGGTATACAACGTAGTGATTTTATGTTTTCATACATTACGCAATGATGACCAAGATGCACCCACTCCAGTGTTCTTGCCTGGAGAATCCCGGGGACGGCGGAGCCTGGTGGGCTGCCATCCATGGGGTCGCACAGAGTTGGACACTACTGGAGCGACTTAGCAGCAGCAGCAGCAGCAGACCAAGATACATCTAGTCACCATTCATCACCATACAATGTTAGTACAATATCATGGACTCTATTCCCTAGGCTGTATGTTACATCCCCATGACATTTGTTTTACAAGTGGAATTCAGTACTTCTCAATCTTTCTCACCCTTTGCACTCATGCCCCTACCCCTCTCCCCTCTGTCAACCACCAGCATGTTCTTGGGATCTATGAATCCATTTCTGTTTGTGCTTGTTCGCTTGTTATATTTTCTAGTTTCTACATGTAAGTGACATGATCATAAGGTGTTTCTCTTTCTCTGTCGTATCTCACTTTCTCTGTCGTATCTCACTTTCTCTGCCATTTCTCCCTCTAGGTCCATTCATGTTGTTGTAAGATATCATTTTTTTGTGTGGCTTAGTCATATACCAATGGGGCTTCCCTGGTGGCTCAGTTGGTAAAGTGTCTGCCTGCGATGCGGGAGACCCAGGTTCGATCCTTGGGTTAGGAAGATCCCCCGGAGAAGGAAATGGCAACCCACTCCAGTACTCTTGCCTGAAAAATTCCATGGATGGAGGACCCTGGTGGGCTACAGTCCATGGGTCCACAAAGAGTTGGACACGACTGAGCGACTTCACTTCACATATAGCATTGCGTGTGTATGTGTATATATGGAAACTTCCTTATCTATCAGTTGATGGACATTTTGCGGCTTGCGTGTCTGGGCTATTATCAACAAAGTGCCATGAATATAGGGGTGTGTATATCATTTTGGATCGTGGTATTATTTCATCAGAAAGATACTCCCAAGTGTAATTCCTGCATCACATGGTAGTTCTAGTCTTAATTTCTTGAGGACCTGTATACAATTTTCTGTAGGTGTACCAGTGAACATTCCCAACAAAATGCATGAGGGTTCTCCACATTCTCGCTGATACTTCTTATTTATTTTGTTTGGATGTTAGTCTTTTTTATTTTAGGTGTGAGGTGGTAACCTAAATTCCATGTTCTTTTGATGTGCGTGTCCCAGGGGACAGGTGATATCGATGATAGTTGCATGTGTCTCTTTGCCATCTGTACTTACTCCTTGGAAAAATGTTCAGTCCCAGGTTTTAACTGGGTATTTGGAGGTTCAATTGTGTCCGTTCTTCATCCGTTTTGGATATGAACCCCTTTTCAGATAATATTTTTCGCAAATATCTTCTCACGTTCAGGTTGCCTTTCATTTTGTGCATGGTTTTCTTTGCCATTGGAAAGCTTTTCAGTTGGATGGAGTCTCATTTGTTCAGCTTTTGTTTCTCTTGCTTGTGGGGAAAGATCCAGAAAATATTTCTAGGACTGATGTCAAAGGGAGTACTGCCTGTGTTTTCTTCTAGCAGTTTATAGCTTCAAGTTTTACACTGAAGTGTTTGATTCATTGTGAGGTTCCTTTTGTAGATGGCAAGAGAAAGGATTCCAGTGTGATTCTTGTGCATGTATGTGCAGTCACCGAAGAGACTCTCTTTTCCCCACTGTGTAGTCTCACCTCCTTTGTCATAGATGAATTGACTATATTACTTCACTTCACTTCAGTCACTCAGTCGTGTCCGACTCTTTGGGACCTCGTGAACTGCAGCACGCCAGGCCTCCCTGTCCATCACCAACTCCCAGAGTCCACCCAAACCCATGTCCATGGAGTCAGTGATGCCATCCAACTATCTCATCCTCTGTTATCCTCTTCTCCTCCTGCCCTCAATCTTTCCCAGCATCAGGGTCTTTTCAAATGATCCGCTTCCCTGGTGGCTCAGAGGTTAAAGCGTCTGCCTGGAATTCAGGAGACCCAGGTTTGATCCCTGGGTCGGGAAGATCCCCTGGAGAAGGAAATGACAACCCACTCCAGTACTCTTGCCTGGAGAATCCCATGGAGGGAGGAGCCTGGTAGGCTACAGTCCATGGGGTCGCAAAGACGACTCAGTGATTTCACTTTCACTTTCACTTTCAGCTCTCTCTATATATGCTTATTTCTGGGCTCTCAATTCTGTCCCATGGGTCTATGTGTATATCTTTTGTTCTCATACCATACCATCTTGATTATTATTATTATTGTAGTATATTTTGAAATCAAGGAGGGCTTCCCTGGTGGCTCAGATGGTGAAGAATCTGCCTGAAATGCAGGAGACCTGGGTTCAGTCCCTGGGGCGGGGAGATCCCCTGGAGAAGGTAATGGCAACCCACTCCAGTATTCTTGCTGCTAGACCATGTTGAATGAAAGTGGTGAGAATGGTCAGGGTTAGTTAGGTATGAGCTCAACTGGCTCTCTTCCCCTTGCTCCCTCTCTGCCTCTCTGAGGCTTCCAGGAGGGACAGGACTAGTTCAAGGTCACACATGGCTCGAAGAGTCAGCTGGAGCCATGTGTAGTTATTTTTCTACTCCCCAGTCCTGGGCACAGTTTTGTGTACTGTGTACCTCCTTTGACCCAGTGTCCATTTAGAGCTTTCCTAATTTTAATGGGGCTGTGTTAGAGTTCTTTGTATATTTTGTGATAAAACCTTTATTAAATATGTGTTTGCAAATATTATTTTTTCCCCAGTTGTGTTGTTTTTTTGATTTTTTTGAATGAGGTTTTCACAACAGTAGCAGTCTTTAATTTTATAAAGTCCGAGGAATCTCCTGCCTTTCTTTCTGGAATGGTGTGTTTTGTGTTGTGTGTTACAACTACAAAGCTTGTGATCTACATGACCAAACCCAAGCTCACATCAATTTTATGTTTTCTTCTATAATTTTGAATAGTTTTGCATTTAAAATTTGTGAGAAGGTGACAGGAAGGCCAGAGGTCCCCAAGCAGCAGGGGGAATCAACTGCAAGCGGCAGACATCTTTTGTTTTCTTTTGTTTTCCCCTTCTCTGTTGACCAAACAGTTTCTGCCTGAGACTAACTTTTTTTTTTTTTTTTCTTTTCTCAAACCTTGGGCTGATAATGGCTCAACAAACCAGTATTCATGTCAATTGTTTTATGGCCAGGGATGACATCCTGGCCATCCTATCTCAAAAATGCATATTGTGAGAGGGGGGCCTGGTGAAACTCCCCTCACCCTTGAGGTGTTTCTTTTATCTGATTAGAAGCTCGCTAACAGACATAAAACGCCTTGCTAAAAACTAGCAAGTGGGCATTCTATCTGCCCCCTTCTGATGTCTATGTCAGAAGCTTTCTCTATCTCTCTTATACTTGAATAAAATTCTGTTACACAAAAAGCTCCAGTGGTCAAGCCTCGTCTCTGGCCCCGGATCAAATTCCTTTCCTCTGGAGGTGGCAAATCTCAGCGTAGCACGCGGATAGCAGCTGCAACCTTTCAAGTTGTCTATAAATAATTTTGAGTGAATTTTGTGTACCTCATAAAGTTTGCATCTACATTTATTTCATTCTATATGGTTTTCAATTCTATGTTCTTTACCTATTTTTGAAAAGTTATGGGATATTGTCTTCATTTGAGTTTGAATTTACAGTTTAATGGGCTTCCCTGGTGGCTCAACTGGTAAAGAATCCGGCTGCAATGCGAGAGACTTGGGTTCGATCCCTGGGTTAGGAAGATCCCCTGGAGAAGGGAAAGGCAACCCACTCTAGTATTCTGGCCGAGAGAATTCCATGGACTGTATAGTCCATGGGATCGCAAAGAGTCCGGCACGACTGAGCGACTTTCGCTTTCCAGTTTAACAGACTCAGCAGCTCTGCCCGCAGGGGCCGCTGTGCCCCGTGACCTGTGAGTGAGGCGTGGCCGGCACTTTCCTTATTGACCACAGGGTGGCGCTGAGCCCGCGTCACTGACTCACAGCGCATGCGTGTTCCCTGCCGCTCCGGCTTAGCTTAGCTGCGGGAGTTTTGCCTGCTCGGGCACGGCAGGGCTTCGGCTGGGGCTCCCAGGTGAGCGCTCAGTTCGGCTGGGACTCCCAGGTGAGCGCTCAGTCTCCTTGGAGGTCGCTGGGGTTTCGGCTTCAGGACAACACGAGGCGGCGTCCACACTGATGGGAGCTGGGATTCCTGATGACTCAGGCGACATCGAGAGGAAAAGGTGAGGAAAATTCAGGAGATGTTTGGTGAAGTTTCCTGGGTGCGAATGACTAGTTATCAGACGACCCAGAAGGCCGTGGTGGGAAGTGGGGGTTTTAGTCAGTTTGATGTGCGGTGTAGACGGTGTCCAGGGCCCGTCTTTGGATGTGGTGTCGTTTTCCCAGCTCTGTTTATTGTGGGGACTGTCCTTGCCCTTGGTGAGTCCTCGGCCCCTTTGTCCTGGATAATGGACCATCCGTGTGGGCTGAATTCTGTGCCCTCTGTCCTGTTCCTCTGGCCGTGTGCCTGTTTTTTGTGCCAATTCCACAGTTTTGGTGACTGTAGCTTCACCAGATTTAGTGTGGAGTCAGGGAGGGAGATGCCTACAGACTGTTCTTTCTCGGGGTCACCTTGGCTATTTGGGGTCCTTTGTGATTCACGCAAATGTTAGGAGGATTTGCACTTTCTGTGAAAAATATTGGAAATTTAGGAAGGATTGCATTCACTGTGTGCTTTGGGTAGAATGGACATTTTTACAACGGTATTTGTTCTGTTCCATCATGAACCCAAGTTGTTGTTCCGTGGCTCAGTCATTTCAGACTCTTTGCAATCCCATAGATTGCAGCAGGCCAGGCTTCCCTGTCCATCATCAACTCCCAGAGCTTGCTCAGACTCATGTCCATCCAGTCAGTGATACCATCCAACCATCTCATCCTCTGTCAGCCCCTTCTCCTCCTGCCCTCAGTCTTTCCCAGCATCGGGGTCTTTTCCAATGAGTCAGTTCTTTGCCTCAATATTTTGGCCACAAAGTATCAGAGCTTCAGCTTCAGCATCAGTCCATCCCATGAATATTCAGGCTATCAATGAATATTCATGGTGAGCAGAAGTATCTTTAACTAATTCTTCTGTTCCATGAGCACAGGTATCTGCAGTGATTTGTGTCTTCTTTGGTTTATTCATCATTGTCTTAAAGTTTTCAGTGTATGGGTCTTTGACATTCTTTGTTAAATTTATTCCTTGGTATTTTGTTCTTTTTGATGCAGTTGTAAATAGAGTTTTTTCACTTTCGGATGGTTCATTATTATTGTTTAGGAGTGCAGTTGATTTCTGTGTGTTTATTTTGCGTCTTTGCTGAATTCATTTATTATTTCTAGTAGTTTTTTTGGTGGAATGGTGTAGAAAATTGGAATTTAAAATCCCAGTTTCTGCCACATCCAGGTTGTCCACAACAGGGAGGAAAGGGCAGTCCTTTATGTTGCTGTTGTTTAGTTGCTCAGTGTGTCCGACTCTGTGACCCCACAGACTGCAGCACACCAGGCTTCCCTGTCCTTTGCCATCTCTAGGAGCTTGCTCAAACTTGTGTCCACTGAGTCAGTAATCCCCTCCAACCATCTCATCCTCTATTGTACCCTCTCCTCCTGCCTTCAATCTTCCCCAGCAGCAGGGTCAGGCTTCCCTGGTGGCCCAGATGGCAGAGAATCTGCCTACAATGCAGAAGGCCCAGGTTTGATCCCTGGGTTGGGAAGATCCCCTGGAGAAGAAAATGGCAACCCACACCAGTGTTCTTGCCTGGGAAATCCCACGGACAGAGTAGCCTGGAGGGCTGTAGTCCATGGGGTCACTCAGGGCCTCTATAGGAAAGCCCTAATATAGTCTTCTCACAGTGCCTTCTGAATTCCATGTGGATTTTGAGGCCACTGGATCTGGATAAGGCTTGGCCTCTATATGGAGGTTTAATATTTTCTTTGCTTTTCTGGCATGGTTTTGACATGGTGTTTTGAAAAGTATTTTATTTTCCAGTAATTTCAGATGGATAGACAACCTTATATACATGAGAGCAAGTTTTGTGTCTTGATTAGATATATCCCTAAATATTAATGTTAACATTTAAATGGAATTATTTTTATAAGCTCATTTTGACATTATTTATTGCTAGTATATATGTATAAGATAGGTTTTTGTAAAGTGATATTTTGTCCTGTGACTGCTGAATTAGTTGACTAGTCAAATAATTTTTCGTTGTTATAGGAAGTTTTGCATATAAGATAGTGTGATCTGTGTTCTGTGAGCAGACACAGTTTTAATTTTTCTGTTCATGTATGAATGCATTTTGTTTCTTTCCTCAGACATCTGGGTAGCACTTCCAGTACCCTATTGAGTAACAGTGGTGAAGGCCGGCTTCCTGTCCTTGTTCCCAATTTCAGGAGTAAATCTTTCACTGTTTTACGTTGAGCATGAAGCTTGACGTGGCTTTGTATGCTGCTCTCACATTGGACAGATTTCCTTTTATTCCTGCTCTCTGGAGTGTTTGTATCATGAGATAGCACTGGACTTTGATTATAGCTTCTTCTGCAGGAATTGAAATGATCATGCGTTTCTGCCTCACAGTTTATAGTGGTTCAATACACTGCTTAGTTTTAATATGTGGAACAACCTGGCATTTCTGGTGTAGAGATATTGCTTATGGCACCGTCCATTCAATGTTTTGATGGTTCCATGTTGCTCTAATTTTATGGAGAATTCTTGCTTTTCTGTGTATACGGTATACTGGTGTAGTTTTCTTATTATTACGTACTTGTGTGATTTGATTATATTTGGCTTGGTGTTGGTGGTTTGAAGGGTTAGCATTAGGGCTGAGACTGGTGTGCGGGCTGGGTTATGGGTTATGGTTGCTGTTAAGTGACACCCACGTTGCAGACCGGGCTGCCTGCCTCTGACATCCCCATCCTGCCAGCTCCTGCCTGGCCCTCTAGAGACTGCTCACCACCCAGAGGGCAGGGGTGGTCCCCTACTTGGCCTTCCTCCTGCCTCTGCCTGTCCATCTGTCCTCCCTGAGTCAGGACACTGCTTCCTCCATGAGGCTTCTGGGTTCCGGCCTTGGAACCCCGCCCCCCGCCCCGCACCACATCCCCACAAGCTGTGTTGACCACCAGGACTTGTCACCTCAAGAGGCCCAGGAACTTGGACTTCCCAGGACCTCAGAATGGGACTTTGTGTGCAGATGGGCCACTGCAGAGCTGTCCAGGTTGAGATGAGGTCACTGACCTCTATGTGAGAGGGGAGCAGTCCTCATGGGGAGAAGGCCAGGTGAGAGCAGAGACAGAAATGGGCAAAGAGAGACCTGGAACCAGCTAACCACAGAACCTGCAGCAGGAGCAGGCCCCTAGCACCTGGATCTAGGGCTCCAGCCTGAGGGCAAGTGTCCCCTATTACACCCCTCACACCTCCCCCCACACGCATCTGGTGTTCTGTGTTGGGGCCGCAGGAATCCCAAACCTGGCCTGTGGAGGCCTGAGCGTCGTGCTTGTTAAAACCCAGGGCAGTCACTAGCTGCCTCCCCTCTGCACATAACCCTGTCCCTTCCCGGAGGAGGGACCCGGGGTCCAGGAAGACCCACTCTTCCCTGTGGTACGGCTGCCTGGCCCCCGTCCACTGGGCACCTCAGCCCCGAGAAAGTAGCCACAGTGGTGTAATGACCACGGTGAGTGCCTGCAGGCCACCCTCACCCCCCTCCTGCCCTGAGTGTGGCCATCTGAGAAAGGACCCTCCAGCCCCCGACGCAGGCGCCTCGTTTCACAGGGTCGGCCCTTGCACCTTGTTCTCGGAGGAGGGTGTTGAGAGCCGTGGTGACTGACGCCTGTGAGTCTGTGGGCCGGAGAGGTCTTCCCCAAGAGCCCAGGCGCAGCTGGGCCAGGACGGATCCACCCCTCCCCTCCGGGTATCCCATGGAGTGAGGATCAACTCCGTTGACCCCAAAACCCCCAGAGGGCTAGACCTTCCACAGGTCGGGGACTGGGTGTGCGCCTCATTCGCTCAGAGAGAGCAGTGTCTTCACCACGGCTGCCAGATGGGCCCGTGTCCCCACCAACATCCAGCCTCGGGGACCCTCCAGACAGAAACCCCCTTCCAAGGGCAGAGGCCCCTGTGCTTACAGACCCCGCCTTCAGGAAGGGGGCCAGCCCGAAGGACGGTGGACGTGCCCCAGTGCCGAGCGCTCACTGACCATTGCCCCCGTCCCCCTGCCCCTCCTGCTCCCTGTGGCCTCACCCCCTCACTGGGAGACCCTCCCCTCTAGGCTCCAAGCACCCACGCTTCCCACCTCATCCCCATCTCTCTCCAGTTCAGTTTGCCCTTTTCCACGCCGGGTGAAGAGGAGAGTGAACGCCTCATGCCAGTGTTTGCAGCTATGTCAATGGGCTTCCCTTGTCTTCCTGGCTGCGGTCTAGCTGGACACCGGGTGGTTTCCAGGGGTGCAGAGCTCGGCGTCGCCCAGCAGCGAGCAGCTCTGACACCCGCGCCCCACACCCCTTGTCCAGCCTCAGGGTTGACCCATGACCCTCCCTGGGCTTCCCTGACCCTTGGTCAGTGTCCTCAGTCATGTGCTGACAGGCGAGGGTTCCCTCCAAACGCTCCTAAATGCTTCACCCCAGCACCCTTCCCGCAGTCGGCCCCTTGCCTGTTGGGATGCTCCACCCTCACCAGGTCTCGACTGCATGGCAAGGGCAGACGCCAGGCCTGCTGTATGCACTGCTGTGCATCCTGCTGTGTACACACGTATGACCCTGCCCCAGGACTGGGAAACGCAGCCCTACAGGGGATGTGGGGAGACGTTACTGACCAGAGGGTGGATGTCAGCTCTCAGCTCATGAGCAAGGGCAGCTGGCTTCTCGCTCCTGGGACCCTTTCTCACCCAGCCTGACCATGACCTGGCTTTGTTCCGCCCTGTTGTCCCTCCATCGGCCTCGCTCTGTGAGCAGAGCAGGCCAGTGTGGCCAGTGGCCACAGATTGAGGCCCACAGACACTAGCTGACCTTGTGCGCCCCTGCTGGCCACGCGGGATAGGCGCTGCCCTGTGTGCTGGGGGCTCTACTGTGCACAGAGCCCAGGCCTCTGCTTCTGGCTCTGGAGTCACCTGGAGTCTGCTGGGGGTGTCTCTGCTTCCTGGGCCTCTCTTCCAGGCTGGTCTGTCGTCATGGCATGGTGCGTGGTGGGGCTTCCCGAGTCCCCAGGGAGCTGGAGGCTGAGGTCGGGCACATCGTAAACCCTGCACCTCAGAGCTCAGGTGGGCTTCCTGGGCTGCTACAGCCGAGGAGGCTGGACTCTGCTCCACACCTGTCCTTGCTGAGTTTAACTGCATCCTTCATCATAACTAACCCTGAGTATAACAGCTTCAGGGACTTCTGGGAGCCTCCAGGAAAAGCATCTGGGAGGCAGTCTCTGGATCCCTGGCTCTGCAATCAGGGTCAAACGTGGTGGAGGGTCTTGGGGCCCTGGAATCGAAGAGCCCTCTACTGGGGGTGGGAGGGTGGGGAGGAGACCCCAGGTGGTACTTAGCTGAGTCCAAGGCCCTCCCAGGTATGAGGCATCCTAGCCCCCGTGCATCACAAAGAGGCCTGGTCCCTGCTTCTGAGAAATTCCCCAGGGTGGGTCTTGATGCCAGAGGTGCCCATATGCTGTGGCTCCTGAGTTTCCAGGGAGGATAGAGGAGTGAGGAGAGACTTGTCCGCAGAAAGAGAGCTTCTGTCAGAGCAGAGCCTGGGGCTGCCACACCTCCACTTCCACCACCAGCCCCAGGTGCACCGGGGCATGACTGTGAGAGCGAGGCTCCTTCCCCTCGCAAGACACGCAGAACACATGGGGCACTGGTCATTGGACCCCCGCTCAGTGTTAAAACCTCCCACTCAGGCCTGTTGATTTAGAGATACCATTTGAAGACTATTAAGGGGGTGAGGTGGGCTGGGAGTGAACGCCCAGGGGGGTGAAGCTGAGGTGGGGCAAGTTGGAAGGTCACCCAAGGCCAGGCTCTCCCTGCAGCAGCCCCCCACATGAGCCCAGGTGGAGGTGGGCCCCTCGAGTCAGAGCCCCGATGGCTCAGACACCACATTCTGGGCCTTTGGGGCACAAGTGCGCAAGTAGCCCCTGTTCTTGTCTACACTTGCTGCAGTCAGGGTCAGCCCTGTCTTCGTCTTCTTACTAGTATTTTATTTGTATTTTTGGAGAAGATTTTTTCACAAGAAACACGGATTTTTTTTTTTTTTTCCAAGCAAAAGGTTTACACATTAAGAATCTATTGTCTTGGAAGAATAGAAAAAGTCTCTTCGGCTAGCAAGAGGCAATTCAGATTAGAGGAACTAGTGAAGCAAGTTATATCCTGGAAGTTCTGATTGATCCAGTTTTAGGAATAAGATTGACTGTCTTCTTATCTAGTTGTGTAAGGCTCCTGTTGTGCTGTCTCAGCTTGAGACTGGTAACACTCACAACCGAGCCTCCATGGTCCCATCTGGTGTGGACACGGGGCTGGCTCACTCTCCAGGAGGCTGCATCTGTTCGCAGAAGCCACCAAGCTGCTCCCCAGGCGCCCCAGTCCTGTCGTTGCTATTGAGGGCACAGACCTCTGTCTGTTCCCACTCTTGCTGGGCTGACTTCTGTCTGGCCTTCTCCACTCTGCTGACAGGCTCTTTAACTCTGGGTTTTTCTTTACATGCAGGTGGATCCATGGCTTGGCTTCTGCAGACTTCTTCATCAGCGTTGACCTGGATGGGACAGAAGAAGGTTGATCCCCGGGTCCAGAGTCCAAGCCCACCACTGCCCTGTTCTTCATGGCCAAGTTCTCACCCCTCCCAGCAGGCCTCTTGGGGGCCACTGGGATGGGGTGTCCCTGGCAGGAGCAGGGGTCCACGACTGGATGAGGGTGTCCACACCAGGGCTGTAGGGCCTCTGGGGGGCTGGAGGCCATAGGACAGGCAGGAGGGCTCCCAGCGTTCAGGCGGGTCCACACATCATGGTCTTAGAGGCCCGCACACAGTGCACCAGGCTATCGATGTGGTAGAAGGTGCAGTGGTCCAGGGACCAGTCCAGCCCGTGCAGGTGCCTGACCACCAACTGGTCAGCGTAGAGTATGCACAGGCAGCCCTGGCCATGCTCTCGCACTTCCGGGAGGACACTCAGCATGGTCCCTGGGATCGCCAGGAGGTCCGCCAGCAGGGCCCCCCAACGCAACCTCGTGAAGTTACAGTAAGAAACAAAAGACACCTCCCTGCAGGAAGACGGAAAGAAAGTCAGCAGCCTGAGTGCTGTCCTGAGGAAGGCAGGCTGGCGTCTGGGAACTGGGGGCTGTAGTGGGGTGAATGGGTGGCTCCCAGATGCTATGTCCATGTCATGACTTTAGAATCTGAAAATGGAACCTTATTTGGAAGTAGGTCTTTGCAGGTGTAATTGGTTACGAATCTGGAGAGGAGGTCATCCTGGATTGGGGTGGCCCTAAATCATTGAGAGCGTCCTTCTAAGAGACACGGACACAGAAGAGATACCAGGTGAAGATGGAGCCAGAGGTGGGAGGGAGGGGGCCACAAGCCCAGGAACACCTGGAGCCCAAAAAACTGGAAGAGGCAGGAAGGACCCTGTGCTGGAGCCTCTGGAGGGAGCGCAGCACTGGGACACCCTGACCACAGACGGCTGGTCTCCAGCCTGAGAGGGCACAGGCTTCTGTTGTTCAGAGCGTCCGTGTATGGTCATTTGCCACCGCTGCCTCAGGAAGCTCATGTAGCTGGTGGGAAGCTCCCTGCCCTGTTCTAAAGCCTCTCTCCCATTAGGGGCAGGCCCCTGCACCTATGCTATTTGCACTAACCATGAGGTTCTCGCTGAGCCCTGGCTCCCCTTCTGGGCACTGGCATTTTGGAGAGGGAGAGCAGAAACCATCACGTGACCAGCCCCCAGCCGGGTGCCAAGTCTCCAGTGAGCTTCCCTGGGGAGTTGGGGTGGGGGTGACTGTCAGGGCTCTGCCCTTTGTCACGGGGGAAGAGACACCCTAGACACCCTCAAGGAGGGAGAGACACGATGGGTGAGTGACCAGCTCAGGGCCCCCACTGGTGCCTCCCCACTGTGCCCTGAGGCCTGTCTCAGCTGTGAGCACCCCAACCAGTGCTGAGCCCTGGAGCCCCCCAGCGGGCTCCGCCCCTTCCTCCACCTCTAGTAGGTGGGACACCCCTTCCCCTTGTCACTTCTAGAGCACTGCAGCCCCTGCCCCCTTTGTCCTCTTCTAGTTGGTGGGACACCCCTTCTTGTCATTCCAGGAGCGCTGCAGGCCTCACCCTCTTCCTCAGTGTCTAGTAGGTGTCACACCCCTTCTCCTTGTCACTGCAGGAACAGCTCTGGAGCTGGTGTGTGAGTGGTTCTGGGCTTTGCAGGCTGAGCCCCTGGTTCTGTGCCCCCTTCACCTCATGAGCACTAAGGCAAGCTGTCTGCCCTGCTGCCTGAATGCTCTCACCCCAACTCAGTATTCTCAGGGAAGGATTAGGGGCTTCTGTAGCAGCATCTGAACCCTCCTATAATAGGGGTGTCCTTGTGCACAACCCTTTAACCCCAACCTTTAGCAAGAGGTAACAAAAGTCTCTAAGGTAGAGGTTCCAGAGAGAATGGTAGCTACACAAGCAAAACTAGATGGAACCAGCTGGGACCAAGCTGGCAATGAATCTGACTTCCAGCAGACATTGTGTGTTGATTTTACTGTATTATTGATGTAGGAGATAGATGGGCTCCAGATTAGACATAACTGGCCTCCTGTTTGCATTTCATGGGACACGAATAAGTGTACTTCATTTCACGGTGGATACTTACAACTGTTAGCATTTCTGAGGGAAGAGTTGGATAGGCTTCAGTCTAGGTATTTACAATCAGCCTCCTGGTTGCCCTCTGAAATGGAAATAACAACAGAGAGTAAATAGCCAGTGTTTGTCTCTTGCAAACACCTTAAGGTAATAGTCATGGCAAGGATAAAGAGGGGGGCGCAAAATCCTGTATGAGTAGAGCTCAGGGATCTCTGCCCACCACTCTTTTGGGACAAGGGAGACACTGCGCGTGCACAGAAAGTCTTCTTATGGGTCAAAACTCAAGAGATAATGCCAGGAGCAGTGAGTCTTGCTTTTCCCAAAAGACTTCACTTCAAGATTCATCCTGGCTCAAGAGTGAGTGTGCACCCAGGGGAGGGTCCCAGGGTAGGTCAAGTGTGGACAAAGAAGCCGGATAATTAGCCTGAAGGAAAACAAAGACCCGGAAGAAATGCCCCATGTAGATGACTTAACCATCTCTTTTCTCTGCTCCTCCTCACTAGGGGGGACGCCCACACCCTTTCTCTGCTGGGCTTCTATCTTAACAAGCCATTGCTCCATGTGCTTCCCCACTTGTTATTCTCTTTATGTCTCTAAAAAATTTATACCTGAATTTACAGTTTCTATTTCTGTGATAAATACACTTTTCACTGTGGGCAAAGATCCAGGGAAAAATGGCTTCTAGCTTCTAGCCCTTGCCTATCTGGTGGCTAGGATTCACGGTTCTCATCCAGGCTTCCCAGTTTCAATTCCTGGGCAGGGAATTAAGATCTCCTTTCATGTCACCACTGGCTGCTAACTTGATCTTTATATTAAGTGACACACCTACCAGTGGCCGTACCCAACGTGAAGAACCAAAAAAAGGTAAACATGAGGTGGCCCCCTGCTAATTTGGAAAAGCCCTGCCCTTCCCCTAAACGCACCTGCCTCCCCAGCATTAGCCTCACTCCTCCTCCCAGTGTCTTTACTGTTTAAAATCGAACCACTTTCTCCAGGTGGGCGAGAAGTTGAGCTGAGAACTTAGTGCCTGCTTCTCTGTTCTTTGGCGTCTGAGTAAAGCCCATGCTGTGTTGCTCTTGGCTTTGATTTCATAATTGCCTACTTGAGCCCAAGTGGAAAAAGGAAGCCTTCCCTGTTGAGGCAGAGCCTTGGCCAGGCCAGGGCCTGAGCAGGGTCCATAGGACAATTGGTGAGAGTCTGTGAGGGGACGGTGGTCTCTGTCGGTGGGGTGGTGGAGGGCACGCCCACAGCTACAGCACTGGCTCCGTGGATGAGCGTCAGGGCGCAGAGATGATGTGAGCCAGGCCCTAGTGAGGGCCACATTCAGGCTGTCGTGATGACCAGAGTCAGGGCCCAGTGAGGGCCAGAGCCAGGCCTAGAAAGGGTGAGATTCAGGCCCTAATGAGGATGAGTGTCAGTGCCTAGTGAGGCCCTGAGTAAGGCTGTAGTGAGGACCAGACTCAGGGTCGGGTGAGACCCACAGTCCTATCCCAGTGGGGCAGAGTCAGGCCACAGTGAGGACCAGAGTCAGACCGTAGGAAGGACCAGATTCAGGGCCCAGTGAGGACGCAAGTCAGGGCCCAGTGAGGCAAAGGGTCAGGCTTATTGAGGCAAAGAGTCAGGCCATAGAGAGGACCAGAGTCAGGCCATACGAGGACCAGATTCAAGCCATAGAGAGAACCAGACTCAGGACTTAGTGAGGACAAGAGTCAGTGCGTAGTCAGGATCAGAGTCAGTTTTTAGTGAGGACCGTAGTCAGGCCATAGAGAAGCCTTGTCAGGGCATCGTGAGAAGCTGTGTCATGCAATAGATAGGAATAGAGTGAGGCTGTAGTGAAGACCAGAAGGAGGCTGTAGTGAGGGGCATAGTGAGGACATAGTGGGCCAGAGTGAGACCATAGTGATGACAAGAGTGAGGACACAGTGGGGACCGGCGTGAGGCTGCAGTGAGGGTGAGAGTCAGGCCCCAGGAAGCAGGTCAGAACCCAGTGAGCGTGAGAGTCTGCGCCAAAGCGGAGCAGAGTCAGGCTGCAGTGAGGACCTGAATCACGGCCCAGTGAGCAATCGCGTCAAGGTCCAGTGAGGACAGGAGTCAGGCCCAGTGAGGAAAGAGTCAGCCCACAGAGAGGACCAGAGTCAGGCCACAGAGAGCATCATTGACAGGGCAGAATCGGTGCACAGTGAGGAGCAGAGTCAGGTCCTAGCGAGCATGAAAGTCAGGCCCTAGTGAGGACCAAAGTGAGGCCATAGCGAGGACCAGAATCATGGCCCAGTGAGAAAAAGTGTCAGCATCCAGTGAAGAAAAGAATCAGGCCCCAGTGAGGCAAGGAGTCAGGCCATGGTGAGGATGAGAGTCATGCCAGGGTGAGGCATGTCAGGTCCTAGTTAGGACAAGAGTCAGGCCAAAGTGAGGATGAGAGTCAGGCCCTAGTTAGGACTGGAGTCAAGCCACAGTGTGGACCAGAGTTAAAACCCCATGATGACCGGATTCAAGGACTAGTAAGGAAGAGTGCCTGGCCCTACTGAGTACAAGGGTCATGTCATAGGATCAGATTCAGGGCCCAGTATGGAACAGTGTCAAGCTCCAGTAAGGACAAGAGTCAGGCTCCAGTGAGGTAAACAGTCAGCCTGTAAGTAGACAAAATTCAGGCCATGGAGGACAGTCAGGACATAGTGAGGACGAGAGTCTGACCGTGGTGAGGATGAAAGTCAGGCCAAAGAGAAGACCAGTGTCAAGCTGTAGTGAGGACCAAAGTTAGAGCCCAGTGAGGACCAGACTCAGGGCACCGTGAGGACCAGAGTCAGCATCTAGTGAGGACAAGTGTTAGGTCCTAGTGAGGATGAGAGTCAGGACCTAGTGAGACCAGAGTCGGACTGTAGGGAGGACCAGACTTAGGGCCCATTGAGAACCACAGTCAGGCCTACTGGGTACCAGAGTCGGACCCCAGTAAGGCAGAGTCAGGTTGTAGAGAGGACAAGTAATGTCATAGTGAAGGCCGGAGTCGGACCAGAGTGAGAACCAGTGAGGACCGATCTCAGGGTGCAGTGAGAACTAGAGTCAGCGTCTTGTGAGGACAAGAGTCAGGCCCCAGTGAGGACGACAGTGAGGCCCTGGGGAGCACCACAGTCAGGTCCCAGTGAGGCCAAGAGTCGGGTAGTAGAGAGGACAGAATAAAGTTGAAGAGAAGACCAGAGTCAGGCCATAGTGATAAAGACAGGCCACAGAGAGGACCATAGTCACAGCATATTGAGAAGCAGTGTCAGATAATAGAAGTGTGAGGAGGCTGTGGGGACCAGAGTCAGGCCATAGTGAGGACCAGAGTGAGGCCATACTGAGGATGAGTCAGGCCCTCGTGAGGCCAAGAACCAGGCCCTAGTAGCATAAAAGTCAGTGCCTTGAGAGGATGAGATTCATGCCATAGTGGGGCAGAGTCAGGCAGAGTGAGGACCAGAATAGGGCCAGGTGAAGAATCATCTCAGGCTCCAGTGAGGACCAGAGTCAGGCCCTGGTGAGTCAAAAAGTCAGGCTCAAGTGAGACAGAGTCAGGCACCTGATAAGGCAAAGAGTCAGGCTGAAGAAATGATCGGAGTCAGGGGCCATTCAGGAACAGACTCAGGGCCCAGTAGGACCAGAGTCAGGCGGTGTGGAGGAGTAGAGTCAGGGCCCAGTGAGGCAAAGAGTCAAGCAGTAGAGAGTAAAGAATCAAGCTGTAAAGAGGACCAGAGTCAGGCTGTAGTGAGGCAAAGCATCAGGTCATAGTGAGGCAGAGTCAGGCAGTAGAGCCGACCAGATTCAGGCCACAGTGAGAACCAGAGTCAGGCTGTGTTAAGGACAAGTGTCAGGCCATAGAGAGGACCATGTCAGCGCTCAGCGAGGGCAGACTCAGGGAACACAGGACCAGACTCCGTGCATAGTGAGCTCCAGAGTCAGGGCATATTGAGAAGCATTGTCAGGGCCTAGTGAGAAGAAATATCAGGTAATAGGAAAAGTGTGAGGATGTAGTGAGAAGCAGAGCGAGGCTATAGTGAGGAACCAGAGTGAGGTTGTAGTCAGGATGAGAGTGAGGCCAGTTTGAGAACAAGAGGGAGGCTGAAGTGAGGACAAGGGTGACGACATAGTGGAAGACCAGATTCAGGCTGTAGTGAGGACCTGAGTTAAGGCCTATTCGAGATCAGACTCGGCCCAGTAGGACCAGAGTCAGGACCCAGTAAGGACCACAGTCAGTGCCTACTGAGGACCAGAGTCAGGCCTCACTGAGGCAAAGAATCAGCCTGTAGTGAGGCACAGAGTCAGGCAGTTGAGAGAAGAGTGTCAAGCCATAGAGAGGACCAGGGTCTGGCTGCAGTGAGGACCAGACAGGCTGTAGAAAGGACTAGAGTCAGGGCCCGATGAGGACCAGAGTCAGGCCCAGTGAGGCAAAGTATCAGGCTGAAGTGAGGCAAAGAGTCAGGCCATAGAGAGGCCTAGAGTCAGGCCGTAGGGAGGACAAGAGTCAGTCAGTTAAGAGGACCAGTGACAGGGCCCAGGGAGGGCCGGAGACAGGCCCTAGTGAGTATGAGAGTCAGGCCCTGGTAAGGATTTGAGTCATGCCATAATTAGAACTAGAGTCAGGCCACCGAGAGGACCAGACTCATGGCCCAGTGAGAAACAGTCCTCCAATGAGGACGAGAAACAGTCCCCAGTGAGGCAGAGTCAGGCCATATTGAGGCAAAGGTTCAGGACAGAGGAAAGAGTCAGGTCATAGGACGAGAGTCAGGCCACGGTGAGGAGGAGAGTCATGTCAGGGTGAGGACGAGAGTCAGGCTAAAATGAAGACGAGAGCAGGCTTTAGTGAGAACCAGAATCAGGCCGTATTAGGGACCACAGTCAGTTTGTAGTGAGGGCCAGATTTAGTGCCCAGTGGGTCCAAAGTCAGGCCCTTATGAAACGAGAGTCAGGCCTTAGTGAGGACCAGAGGCAGGCTGTAGTAAAGACCAGCATCAAGGCCCAGTGAGGACCAGATAAAGGGCCTAGGGAGGACCAGAGTCAGGCCATAGAGAGGACAAGACTCAGGGCCCAGTGCAGACCAGAGTCAGGCCCAGTGAGACAAAGTGTAAGGCTCTAGTAAGGCAAAGAGTAGGCCCTAGAGAGGACCAGAGTCCAGCTGTAATGAAGACCAGTGGCAGGCCATAGAGAGGACCAGAATCAAGCCATAGTGAGGACCGAACTCAGGGCACAGTGAGGACCAGAATCAGGGCATAGTGAGGACCAGAATCAGGGCACAGTGAGGACCAGAATCAGGGCATAGTGAGGGCCAGAATCAGGGCACAGTGAAGACCAGAATCAGGGCATAGTGAGGACCAGAGTCAGGGCACAGTGAGGACTAAACTCAGGGCATGGTGAAGACCAGGGCCAGTGTGTAGTGAGACCAGAATCAGGGCATAGTGATAAGCTGTGTCGGGTAACAGAGAGGAAAAGAGTGAGGATGTATTGATGACCAGGTGAGGCTGCAGTGAGGCCAGAGTCAGGCCATAGAGAGGAGCAGGGTCAGACTGTGGTTAGGACTAGGTCAGGTCCTTTGGGGGACCAGACTCAGGGCTCAGTGAGGACCAGAGTTAGGCCATAATGATGACCAGAGTCAGGGCCCAGTGAGGACCTGAGTCAGGCACCTGTGACAAAATAGTCAGGCCCAAGTGCGGGAGAGTCAGGCCACAACGTGGTCCAGAGTCAGCCACAGTGAGGACCAGAGCCATGGCCCGGTGCAGACCTGAGTCAGGCCCAGTGAGGATAAGAGTCAGCTCAAGTGAGGACAAGGTCAGGACAAACTGAGGACCAGAGCAGAGCACAGTGAGGACCAGAGTCAGGCCATGGAGGACAGACACAGGCCATGGTGAGAATGAGAGCCAGGCCCTAGTGAGGCCCAGACTCAGACTGTAGTGAGGACCAGTCTCAGGGAGCAGTGAGAACTAGTGTCAGCATTAGTGAGGACGAGAGTCAGGCTCTAGTGAGGATGAGAGGACCATAGTCCGGCCCCAGTGAGGCAAAGGGTCAGGCCATAGAGAGGGCCCCTAGAGAGAGCCAGAGCCAGGCCCTCAGGGGGAAGAGAATCACCAGGGAGTGAGCACCAGAGTCCGGCCGGAGTGAGGACGAGACTCAAGTCACAGTGAAGACCAGAGTCAGCCGCAGAGAGAAGAGCAGTCAGGCTGCAGAGAGAGAGTCATGCCATAGACAGGACCAGTGTCTGGGCCCAGTGAGGAGAAGACTCGGGGCTCAGCAAGGACAAGAGTCAGGGCCTAGTGATAGATAGTAATAGGAAAAGAGAGGGCATAGTGAGGGCCAGAGTGTGGCCTTAGTGAGGGGCATGGTGAGGCCCTAGTGTGTACGAGAGTCAGGCGTTAGTGAGGACGAGAGGCTGAGACTGGTGAGCCAAACAGTCAGGCCCCTTTGTGGCAAAGAGTCAGGCCACAGTGATGCAAAAAGACAGGTTGTAGTGAGGCAAAGTGTCTGACTCTTCGCGACTCCATGGACTGTAGCCTGCCAGACTCCTCCATCCATGGGATTTTCCAGGCAAGAATACTGGAATGGGTTGCCATTTCCTTCTCTAGGGGATCGTCCCAACCCAGGGATTGAACCTGGGAGTCTGCACTGCAAGCAGACTCTTTACCATCTGAGCCACGAGGGAAGACCAGAGCCATTATAAGAGCTATGCAATTGGATATTTGAACAATTTATCTCCAATGTGAAAATAAAAGTGAAGTTTCTCAGTTGTCTCACATTCTGTGAGACTCCATGGACTGTAGCCTACCAGGCTCGTCCATCCATGGGATTTCCCAGGCAAGAGTACTGGATTGGGTTGTTATTTGCATCTCCAGGTGATCTTCCCAACCCAGGGATCGAACCTGGTCTCCCGCATTGCAGGCAGAAGCTTTACCATCTGAGCCACTAAGGAAACCCATATCTTCAATATAGAGGTTGTTAATGCTGTTCTGTAAACCTCTCACACTTGTCACCATCTTTGTTTAGTTCAGTAATATCTTGTGGTTTAGCTTCTGTCTTCTGTGTGTAGTAAGCTAATCACTGATCGAAAATATGTATAACTTTGCTTTATGCTATTTTATATTTCACAACAATATCCCTGTTAACATCTGTGAAAGAACTTGCTATGGAAACCGAACCATAACATACCATATTATACATGCAGATTTAACATTTTGTTTCATATCCTCTCTGGTGTATTTCAGTGTTTTAATTTTCTTTTCAATAACAGTAGAAGTTATTTGATATACTAATACTACACTGTCATACATAGGGAATTTCTTTCAGCCTTTAAAACTAAACTATTTTTGCTGTATGATTTTAGAAAATAGAGTATATGGGAAAAGACAGCTAAAGCAAATTATGCTTTAGAACACTTTCCCATACCTAGAAATTAGAAAACTTTAAATATTGAAAATTAATAATCATTTAGAAAACATTTGAATTATTAAGAAGATTATATTATTCAAAAAGGGATTATGATATTGTTTAAGAGATAAAATGATATTTAACCTTCATAAGTAAAATAAAAGTATTGTATCTAAAATACTTTATGGTAATATAGGAATCAGGTATTGATTCCTTTGATATTTTATTGGAGTATAGATGCTTTAACATGTTGTGTTAGTTTTTGCTGAATAGCAAAGTGAATCAATTCTACCTATACACATATCTACTCCTTTTTAGATTTCCTTCCCATTTAGGTCACCACAGAGCATTAAGTGCAGTTCTCTGCTATACAGCAAGCTCTTATGAGTTACCTGTTTTATATATTGTTATTGTTTAGTCCTTAAGTCATGTCTGACTCTATTGCAACCCCATGGACTGTAGCCCGTCAGGCTCCTCTGTTCATGGGATTTCCAGCAAGAATATTGGAGTTGGTTGCTATTTCCTTCTTCAGGGCATCTTCTCAACCTCAGGGATCGAACCCATGTCTCTTGAGTTGGCAGGTGAATTCTCTACCACTGAGCCACCAGGAAAGCCCATTTTATGTATAGTAGTATATATTAATAAATGTCAGTCCCAATCTCTCGATTCACTTTAAAGTAAAATAAAATGCAGGTAGAACAGAGGAAATAAATTAGACTTATAAAACAATCATTTAAAATTATTTAACTGGGTGCGTTGAGTTGTTTCACTCAAGATATTTACTGATTACTGAGTTGATTTCTTAGTGGGTTAGTGTTAACATTGCACTTTGCAGCATAGGTCAAAACTCTGGCCTTTCAGGCTATTTCAACCAGTTTTAGGTCTTTGTGGAGGACAGGAAACTGAAGGTGGGGAGATGGTCTGAATTGAATTACCTATCTGGTGTATTACAAAGCATTCCACATTGACATTTATTGTATCATTGAGCAGTACATTTGTAATCAATAACATTGCAATTTTGCTTCAAAAATAATAAAACAACTGTTTAAATGCTAACTCCCATTTTAAGAAAAAGAAAATATATCCTATTAGATTTTAGCTAAATTCTACTTTAAACTGCTTGTGCCTTCGTTTATTATTCCTGAGTTGTTTCATATCTATGTTCGTTAAGTACTCAGTTCCTAATCTCCAGATCAGAAACTTCTCTTCTATGCATTCCTCTGATACACAATAGGCCTTGCTTTTGACACTGTATTAAAAATCTCCCTGTAACCATCGTGTGGAAGGCAGAATCTGGATGGCCCCCTAATTCCCTCTTGTTGATGCACAAGACCTGCACAACCTGGAGAATGGAGAAGACCTATGAATGTAAGGGTTATTATTCCCTTGTGCGGAGGTATGTTTTCCTACTGGCTTTCAAGAAGCTGCCATATTGTGACAGGGCCAAGGTAATTAGGATCTGAGGGTTGTCTCTAGAATCTGAAATCAGTCCCTGGGGACCTCAGTCCTAAAACTGCAAGAGACCGAGTTCCGCGAACGACTTGAATGAGCTTGGAAGAGGACTCTGAGCCCCAGATGGGAACGCAGCCTAGGCCAAAATCTTGGTTACATCCATGTTAGACCCCAGCAGAGAACCCATCTCCACTGGGCCTGGACTTCCGACCTACAGATACTGTGAGACAGTAAGTGGATGTTGTCTTAAGTCTCCAAGTTTGTGGTAATTTGTTTATAGCAATAGAAAACTAACACAATCTGAGTTCCTTTTCTATGCTCTTTTCACTTATTTTCTGCCATAGATTAGCTAGTAGCAAGTGGGCCCTACATGATTAATCTCAAAATGGGCAATTAAGATAATGAATGTAATGGAAACCTGGCTAATCAAAGCTGGTTTACCTTGTGTTAATGGAGAAGGAAATGGCAGCTCACTCCAGTACTCTTGCCTGGAGAATCCCATGGACAGAGGAGGCTGGCAGGCTACAGTCCCTGGGGTTGCAAGAGTCGGACATGACTTAGCAACTAAACCACCACTGCCAAGGCAACATTCTGTAAGTGCTGCTTACCTGAGCCACTTCTATATTTATACTTGTGTGTTTTCTGAATTCAGATATAATGTTCTTTAAAATCCCTTGTTGTTCATACTGTTAATGCTGTTTATGGCGTTCTCAAGGCAAGAATATTGAAGTGGTTTGCCATTCCCTTCTCCGGACCACATTTTGTCAGAATTCTCCACCATGACCCATCCGTCTCGGGTGGCCCTACATGGCATGGCTCATAGTTTCACTGAGTTAGACAGGCTGTGGTCCATGTGATCAGTTCTGTGATTGTGGTTTTCATTCTGAATACCCTCTAATGGATAAGGATAAGTGGTCTATGGAAGTTTCCTGATGGGAGAGACTGACTGAGGGGGAAACTGGGTCTTATTCTGATGGGTGGGGCCATGCTCAGTAAATCTTTAATCCAGTTTTCTGTTTTGGGGCAGGGCTATGTTCCCTCCCTGTTGTTTGACCTGAGACCAAACTATGGTGGAGGTAATGAAGATAATGGTGACCTCCTTCAAAAGGTCCAGTGCACGCACTGCCACATTCCCAACCCGCACCTCCTCTGGGGACTCCTGGACACTCACAGGCAAGTCTGAGTCAGTCTCTTGTAGAGTCACTGCTTCTTTCTCCTGGGTCCTGGTGCACACAAGGTTTTGTTTGTGTCCTCCAAGGGTCTGTTTCCCCAGTCCTGTATAAGAACATTTCATTCAAAGATGGGCACAATAAAGGACAGAAAAGATATGGACCTAACAGAAGCAGAAGATATTAAGAAGAAGTGGCAAGAATACACAGAAGAACTATACAAAAAATATCTTCATGACCCAGATAACCATGATGGTGTGATCACTTACCTAGAGCCAGACATCCTGGAGTCCAAAGTCAAGTGGGCCTTAGGGAGCATCACTATGAACAAAGCTGGTGGAGGTGTTGGAATTCCAGTTGAGCTATTACAAATCCTAAAAGATGATGCTGTTAAAGTGTTCCACTCAATATGCCAGCAAATTTGGAAAACTCATCAGTGGCCACAGGACTGGAAAATGTCAGTTTTCATTCCAATCCCAAAGAAAGGCAATGCCAAAGAATGTTCAGTTTACCACACAATTGCACTCATCTCACACACTAGCAAAGTAATGCTCAAAATTTTCCAAGCCAGGCTTCAAGAGTACGTGAACTGTGAACTTCTAGATGTTCAAGCTGGATTCAGAAAAGGGAGAGGAAGTAGAGATCAAATTGCCAACATCTGTTGGATCATCAAAAAAGCAAGAGAGTTCCAGAAAAATATCTACTTCTGCTTTATTGAGTACAGCAAAGCCTTTGACTGTGTGGATCACACAAACTGTGGAAAATTCTTCAAGAGATGGTAATAGTAGATTACCTTACGTCTCTCCTGAGAAACCTGTATGCAGGTCAAGAAGCAACAGTTAGAACCAGACATGGAACAACAGACTAGTTCAAAATTGGGAAAGGAGTATGACAAGGCTGTATATTGTCACCCTGCTTATTTAACTTCTTTGCAGAGTACACATCATTCAAAACTCCAGGCTGGATGAATCACAAGCTGAAATCAAGATTGCCAGGAGAAATACCAACAACCTTAGATACACAGATGACACTACCCTAAAGGCAGAAAGCAAAGAGAAACTAAAAAGCCTCCTGATGAAAGTGAAAGAGAAAAGTGAAAAAGCTGGCTTAAAACTCAACATTCAAAAAACCAAGATTGTGGCATCTTGTTCCTTTACTTCATGGCAAATAGATGGGTAAAAGTGGAAACAGTGATTTCTTGGGCTCTAAAATCACTATGGACAGTAACTGCAGCCATGAAATTAAGAGATGCTTGCTCCTTGGAAGAAAAGCTTTGACTAACCTAGACAGTGTATTAAACAGCAGAGACATCACTTTACTGACAAAGATCCTATGGTTTTTCCAGTAGTCATGTGTGGATGTGAGAGATGGACCAAAAAGAAGTCTGATGCTTTAAAACTGTCATGCTGGAGAAGACTCTTGAGAGTCGTTTGGACAGCAAGGAGATCAAACCAGTTAATAATAAAGGAAATCTACCCTGAATATTTATTGGAAGGACTGTTGCTGAAGCTGAATCTCCAATACTTTGAATACCTTATGTGAAGAACCAACTCATTTTAATGAGTCTTTTATACCCTGAGGCTGGGAAAGATTGCGAGCAGGAGGAGAAGAGGGTGACAGAGGATGAGATGGTTCATGGCATCTTTGACTCAGCGGACGTGAGTTTGAGCAAATTCCAGGAAACTGTGAAGGACAGGAAAGCCTGGCATGATGCAGTCCATGGGGTCACAAAGAGTCGGACATGCCTTAGTGACAGAACCAGAAAATTTCAAAGCCCATGAGAGACATCTTAAAGAAGGAGGGGAAAGGAAAACATTTTACTCATCTGTTCCCTTTAATTTATGGAGAAAAGTTTGCAAATGATGGCCATATACCAGGCACTGCGTCTGATGCTGGGCCTGAAATGGGGCAAGTCATGTCTCTCCAATGAGCTGAGTAAGCCAACTATTCAATACTTGGGCCAATGTATGTCTAAAAGGCTACTGAGAATGAGTAAGAAAGATGTGTAGCTTGGGAGATGAAACTTGAACTATACCTGAAAGAATGGGCTAGGGAGCAGAAAAAGACAGGTAGGTGGAGCATCTGCAAAATCAGGAAAAGATGAAAGGACAAAGCCACAACCATGCTGGGAGCAGAGGGCAGGTGGCTTCTCAGGGACAGCGCTTATGTACCATGATGGGACTAGTGGACTTCTCTGGAGGCCATAGACAGTAATAAAAGGAACTTAAGCAGAAAACTGAAAGATGGCTGCAGAGCTCCTACCGAGACCACCAGAGACTGATCACATGAAGCTGAGTTTATTCAACTTTCTGAGCAAAAGTGAGCGTCACCTCTAGGAAATCTTGCTAACATCTCAAAGGGAGAGTGAGGGCAGGGTGCTGAAAGGTTTCAGATGGTTCTGGGGCAGGTTTGGGCAGTGAGGACCTGCCAGAATTTGTAAACCAAGGGAGTTGCTGGCACAGGCTCATTTTTGGAATCCTTGAGTCTTTGTGGAACGCCTGAACTAAGGGCTTATCTTGAATATACAGACCTGAAATAGCTTGTGTTAAGCCAGTTTGAACTTGAGGTAGTTTTTCATGTCATGTCATAGTTTGAGACAGTTTATCAGTTTTGAGGTTCACACTATTAGTTTTATAAATTGTGGTTTCTGTTTCATTTCTCATTATTTTGCATTTTAAAAAGATCATCAAGAAGTAGTATGAGGAAAGGATCACATAGGGATAGATAAGAGGCAAGGAGACTTTGAAATTGTAGAGTAACACGTGACACTTTAAGGACAAGGTGGAACCATGGAGCAGCGAGAAGGTGACGGGTGAGGAGTAATACAGAGCAACTGTAGCAAGTTGTGGAAACCAAATAATTTGGGGGAGAGGAATAGGGCAGGATGAGAGAGAGGGAGAATTTGGGAGTGATACCCACCTGCCAGCTTCAATGGATGGGGAGGGAAAAAAACTTGGAAAAATATAAATAAGTTCAAGGTGGAATTGTTACCTGTGGACATCTGGGTGCTGCTCGGAGGACACTCACTTATTTTCCAACAATCATTTCTTGAGAACTCTCATGTGCCTGGTTCACTTCTAGTTACTGGGATAGATTAATGCTTTTTCTCCTGCAGAACAACCAGATCTCTGTCCATGTGTAGCTTATACTTGAATAAGAGGAGATAAATATAAACAATAAACACAACCAGTGAATTATCTGGTGTGTTAGAAGGTGACGAATGTTGTAAGGAAGAGAGTAAGAAAGGTAAAGGAATTTGGGTGTGGTAGGGAAAGACCCAGAGAAGGCAATGGCACCCCACTCCAGTACTCTTGCCTGGAAAATCCCATGGACGGAGGAGCCTGGTGGGCTGCAGTCCATGGGGTTGTGAAGAGTCGGACACGACTGAGCGACTTCTCTTTCACTTTTCACTTTCATGCATTGGAGAAGGAAATGGCAACCCACTCCAGTGTTCTTGCCTGGAGAATCCTAGGGACGGGGGAGCCTGGTGGGCTTCTGTCTATGGGGTTGCACAGAGTTGGACACGACTGAAGCAACTTAGCAACTTAGCAGTAGCAGAGAAAGACCTAGGTGGTAATTTTAAATGGGTACTAAGGGTGGGCCTCACTGGGAAGGAGATCCTTTCTGAGAAAAGACTTGATAGAAGTTAGGAGCACTCCAGGACCTGCTGGCAGGCAAAATAGATGATACCCAGTCACAGCTGAATTTCAAATAAGTAGCGAGTAATTTTTTCATGTCAGTATGCCCCATGCAATATTTGGGAGATAGTCAAATTATTTGTTTATCTGAAATGAAAATTTAACTGGGCATCTTGTATATTTATTTGCCAAGTCAGGCAGCATGATTCCAGGCAGAGAGAATATTCCATGCAAAGCCTCTAAGAAAGGAGTGTGCCAAGGAAAATCAAAGGCCTGTGTGGCCAGTTCCATGTGGGTGGGGATGGGGTGGGTATGTGGGCTGAAACGGCCACTATGGGCTCATGGTTTTAAAAGGGATAAAATGGGCAGCTGCTGCAGGGCTGAAAGCAGAGGGGTCAGAACTGCCCTGCTTGTTAACAGAATCACTCTGGCTCTTGAGTGAGACTAAACTGTAGAGAAGACAGGGAGGAAGCAGGATAACCCCTGGGTGACCTCTGGAAAGGGACTGTGTGTGCAGAAAGGTGGGTGGTCAAGATTCCTTAGCTTTTTTGTACTTCAGAAGAATATTTTAAATTTAAGAAAAAAGAAATGAAGAGACTAGGTTTGTTTGCGATTTCATGGGCATTTGTCTTGCCGTCTCAAAATAAATAAATAAATAGACACAGACCAAAATCTCCTCTCCAGGACTCTGCAAACACTTTTTATAAAGAGCTAGATGGTAAATCTCTTTTAGGCTTTACAGGCCAAGTTGCAAAATTGAAGGTATTAAGTATATATCTACATGACAAGAGAGAAACAAATTTCCATAAGATTTCATAAACAAAAACTAAGCATTATATTTTACAATACAGGAACACTAATGGAAAGAATGGTAGTATTTGGGGGATGACATTTTGCTTAGTTGGGGTTAAAAGTTACTGTTTCCTGTCATCAAAATTGATTGCAAGTGTTCATCTATTACTGCCAACCTGTAATAACATTTCACATATTTTACCTTTGAAAAAATTTTTTTCACGCGGGTGAATACTAGCAAATACTGACCCTAAAGATATGGTATTAATTGAGCGTATTTACCATTTGGGAGACTGTTCAGAATTCTGCTAGATTCTCCTCGATATCTGCCTTTTAGCATTTCATTACAGTGCAGATTATCACTTCCATCCAAAAGTTAGGTGGAAGCCCATTAATTTCTCAGGTAAATGGACTTTGCAATAAGGACATGTCCTTTGCACTTTCATTGCAGTCCAAAAAAATATTGTTACAACTGTAGTTTCAGTTCAGAATGTATACTCACACAAATTTGTATGGGAATAGAGTTTGGACCTCTTTTTCTTTTTTTGGTTTTTAAAATTTATCTATCTTTAATTGAAGGATAATTGCTTTACAGAATTTTGTTGGTTTCTGCCAAACATCAGCATGAATCAGCCATAGGTATACATATGTCCCTTCCCTCTTGAACCTCCCTCCTACATCCCTCCCCATCCCACCCCTCTAGGTTATTACAGAGCCCCTGTTTGAGTTCTCTGAGTCATACAGCAAATTCACATTGGCTATTTATGTTACATATGGTAATGTAAGTTTCTATGTTACTCTCTCTATACATCTCACCCTCTCCTTCCTCCCCCTGCAACCTTGACTGTGTCCATAATTTTTGATAGCACAGAAGGTACATAAAGCAACTTGCGTTTACTTGTGATTTAAACATTAGCTGTTGTCTAATTTGCTTTACTACAGTATAAATTTTACACACAAACTCTATATTTCCTTAGAGTTTTAGGTTGATTTCACTAAGAAACATCAAATTTGTAACCGGAGCTAACTTTCAAATTCAACCCATGGTTGATAATAGTGATTATCTTAGAAAAAAATTCAATTCAGCCTTGAGCGCAAAAAAAAAAAAAAAAAAAAGAAAAGAAATTAACACTTTATAATTGCTAACCTATTGAATTGCTATGCGGTTGAGAAAGTTAAGATATTCAGGTTTTTTTCTGACAAAAATTCACGAAAGTAATAAACGTTAATCCAAATGAGGGTCACTGCTGACTCTACTGGTTCAATAACACATGATAGATTCCAATGTTTTTTGCAAAGTCCCTGCTATTGAATAACAAAATGACTAACCATTCACATTAAAGGGTTTGTATTTTCAGAAGTTTTGCAAATTTGTCCAACTAAGCCTTTTTTTGTTCCACAAATGTTTTTTTTTACCATCATTTACTGTAAAGTAGCTTAACAATTTGCATTCAGGTTGTACTGAGTTTGTGTTTTCTGAACCTCTTTGAAAATGTCCTTGCTCCACACACACACTAGTTACAGTGTAACTCAGGTGCTTCAAACTCAGTATTGGTTTCTCAAATAAGCAACACCTATCAAGCAACCCCATTAGGTTTATCAAAGGCCAAAGAATATCACTTGAAAACATTTGTCCTATTTTAATTAGCTGTTTATGTTGCTCACAATGTCCTCAGCTCTTCAAGAAAGTTATAGTTGAATGACCAATAGTCTTAAACTAGTTTATTTTCAGGTACTGCAGTAAATCAATCTAATTAACTCACCATTAGTAAAGGACTCTTCTTGTTTGTCCAACACTTGGAGACTTACTTTAGTTGCAGCCTCATTTTTATTTTTGTGAAGAAACTGCTCTGATGAGCTATTTCATTTTAAAATATATAAGTTTTTCTGACTGGTCTTCCTGTAACTTGGGAATGCTGTGGTGAGTGCTTAGTCTCATAAGGTCAACACTTTATTCTTTTTAGCCCAGTTGCTGTTGTATAATAAACACAATGCTTTGCCATCTAATTGGATAACAAAATAATTGACACTTCAATGTGCTTTAAAAATAAAACATGATGTCCACGCTTCTTTCTTTCTTTTAATGTGATGGGTATGTACCAATAATAAAAGCAAATATAATGTCACAGTACGTGGCACTGGGACAAATGTCTAGTTGCAACTGAGTTGGTTACATTTTGAGTGCACCAGGCAGCTTTCCAAAGTGGGTAACTGAGACATTCTGGCTCTGTCTCAATTACCCAACTCTGTGTAATTTTCAATTCTAAAAATTTCCTTTACCCTCTATTTCTTTGCTGGAGATTTTCCTTTTTAAAAAAATGTATCTTGATCATGTTGATGACTGGTCCTTGAAATATTTTCAGGATGACTCCTTTAATATCCTTGTCAGATAATATCCTGTCATCTTGGTGTTGGCATCTATTGTCTTTTCTAATTCAGGTTGAGATTTTCCCATTTTTTGGAAAGAGGAGTGATTTTCAACTGAAACCTGGACATTCTGGGTATTATGAGACTGAGTCTTTTTAAAAAAAATTCATTTATTTAGTAATTTTTGGCTACTCTGGGTTTTCATTTTTGCTCAGGAGTTTCTCTAGTTGCAGTGAGCAGGGGTTACTTTCTAGAGCACATGGGCTCAGCAGTTTCAGTTCTCAGGCTCTAGAGTGTGGGCTCAGTAGTTCTGGTGCTTGGGCTTCATTGCTGTGCAGTATGTGAGATCTTCCTGAATCGAACCAGCATCCCCTGCATGCAAGGAAGACTCTTAACCACTGGACCACCAGGGAAGACTGAGACTGTCTTTTTACATCTTGCATTTTAATTGGCCTCCTGACACCACTCCAGTAGTGCCATCTCCTTCAGTCAGTTCAGTTGCTCAGTTGTGTCCGACTCTTTGCGACCCTATGAATCACAGCACGCCAGGCCTCCCTGTCCATCACCAACTCCTGGAGTTCACTCAGACTCATGTCCATTGAGTCAGTGATGCCATCCAGCCATCTCATCCTCTGTCGTCCCCTTCTCCTCCTGCCCCTAATCCCTCCCAGCATCAGAGTCTTTTCCAATGAGTCAACTCTCCACATGAGGTGGCCAAAGTACTGGAGTTTCAGCTTTAGCATCATTCCTTCCAATGAACACCCAGGACTGATCTCCTTTAGAATGGACTGGTTGGATCTCCTTGCAGTCCAGGGGACTCTCAAGAGTCTTCTCCAACACCACAGTTCAAAAGTATCAATTCTTTGGTGCTTAGCTTTCTTCACAGTCCAACTCTCATGTCCATACATGACCACTGGAAAAACCATAGCCTTGACTAGACGGACATTTGTTGGCAAAGTAATGTCTCTGCTTTTGAACATGCTATTTAGGTTGGTCATAACTTTCCTTCCTAGGAGTAAGCGTCTTTTAATTTCATGGCTGCAATCACCATTTGCAGTGATTTTGGAGCCCCCCAAAATAAAGTCTGACACTGTTTCCACTGTTTCCCCATTTATTTCCCATGAAGTGATGAGACTGGATGCCATGATCTTCGTTTTCTGAACGTTGAACTTTAAGCCAACTTTTTCATTCTCCTCTTTCACTTTCATCAAGAGGCTCTTTAGTTCCTCTTCACTTTTTGCCATAAGGGTGGTGTCATCTGCATATCTGAGGTTGATATTTCTCCCAGCAATCTTGATTCCAGCTTGTGCTTCTTCCAGCCCAGCAATTCTCATGATGTACTCTGCATAGAAGTTAAATAAGCAGAGTGATAATATATAGCCTTGACGTACTCCTTTTCCTATTTGGAACCAGTCTGTTGTTCCATGTCCAATTCTAACTGTTGCTTCCTGACCTGCATATAGGTTTCTCAAGAAGCAGGTCAAGTGGTCTGGTATTCCCATCTCTTTCAGAATTTTCCACAGTTTATTGTGATCCACACAGTTAAAGGCTTTGGAATAGTCAATAAAGCAGAAATAGATGTTTTTCTGGAACTCTCTTGCTTTTTCCATGATCCAGTGGATGTTGGCAATTTGATCTCTGGTTCCTCTGCCTTTTCTAAAACCAGCTTGAACATCTGGAAGTTCACGGTTCACATATTGCTGAAGCCTGGCTTGGAGAATTTTGAGCATTACTAGTGTGTGAGAGGAGTGCAATTGTGTGGTAGTTTGAGCATTCTTTGGCATTGTCTTTCTTTGTGATTGGAATGAAAACTGACTTTTTCCAGTCCTGTAGCCACTGCTGAGTTTTCCAAATTTGCTGACACATTGAGTGCAGCACTTTCATAGCCTCATCTTTCAGGATTTGAAATAGCTCCACTGGAAATACATCACCTCCACTGGCTTTGTTCGTAGTGATGCTTTCTAAGGTCCACTTGACTTCACATTCCAGGATGTCTGGCTCTAAGTGAGTGATCACACCATCGTGATTATCTTGGTTGTGAAGATCTTTTTGTACAGTTCTTCTGTGTATTCTTGTCACTTCTTCTTAATATTTTCTGCTTCTGTTAGCTCCATACCATTTCTGTCCTTTATCAAGCCCATCTTTGCATGAAATTTTCCCTTGGTATCTCTAGTTTTCTTGAACAGATCTCTAGTCTTTCCTATTCTGTTGTTTTCCTCTATTTCTTTGCACTGATCGCTGAGGAAGGCTTTCTTATCTCTCCTTGCTATTCTTTGGAACTCTGCATTCAGATGGGTATATCTTTCCTTTTCTCCTTTGCTTTTCACTTCTCTTCTTTTCACAGCTATTTGTAAGGCCTCTCCAGACAGCCATTTTGCTTAGTGCTAGGTGATGAGGCAGGATGTGTGAAGTCTATGTTCCCACTGTCTTCCTGCCAATGTCAAGACCCAAATAAAATTCCTGTTCACTGTTATTTTTTAATTTTGGAAAATTGATTCATGGATATAGGAAATTATATAATTTCCAAGAGTAATAGGCTAGTTGTACTGGAGTTATTCCAGGCTTTCACAGTGGATTTATCAGAAGTCTTTCCAAGCTTTGTGGAAATTTCAGAGAACTAATTGTGCTGCCAGGAACTACAGTGGACCCACTGTAGACAGGTGGGGCACACTGACTTTGGGATGAGTCATAATCATCTTTCTGAAGCAAAGGACCTTTTCTAAAGCAACAGGATAGAGAAACAAGAACTGACATTTTCATTCTTTCAAGAGACATGAAAGTTAGGACTTCAATATGGTAGAAATTTGTTAAAAGGACATAAACTTGGACCTAGATGCAAGTATATTCAACTTCATAAAACAAAACAAAAAAAAACTTGCAATGTAAACCAAAACATCAAAAGTACTTAACAGTGTTCCTACCAGTGCTAGTCTTTGTAGGAAGGCATATCTGTCTTTCACTATTCTCCAACTGTGTTGTAAGGTGCATGGATATTTTTAAAATGAGAAAGATACAATAATCTGTACATTTAAAATCCACACACAGTGTGTAGTTTGTGTAAAGAAATGCTCAGGTCTCACAGAAAGTGAGAGAGAAGAGATGATGAGGCCTGATCTGAGGTATACTGGTCCCATTGGTAACAGACAGGCCTGGGTAGCAGACAGTGCATTACACTCCTCCACATCATTGCACTATTTAAAAGTCTTTTATTTTCAAATTTAAATGCTGTATGTTCATTTTTTTACATTTACACAACAGAACTGAGTAAAGTTGGGGAGCCCAGCCTGGGACTCTGTGATGACCTAGAGGAGTGAGATGGGAGAGGAGAGGGAAGTTCAAGAGGGAGGGGATATATATTATGACTGATTCACATTATTGTATGGCAGAAACCAGTGTAACATTGTGTATCAATTATCCTCCAACTAAAGAAAAGTGTGTAAAGCAGTAAAGTTTTGCTTCTCATGCACACAATCCATTGTCCCCCTTTTTACCCATGAAATAGTCTAAAATAGGACTTCTTTTGTGGCTCACCTGGTAAAGAATCTGCTGGCAACGTGGGAGACCTGGATTCAATCCCTGGGTTGGGAAGATCCCCTGGAGAAGGGAAAGGCTACCACTCCAGTATTCTGGCCTGGAGAATTCCATGGACTGTATAGTCCAGGAGATTTCAAAGAGTCAGACATGACTGAGTGACTTTCACTCACTTTAGTCTAAAATAAACATTTTAAAATCTTTTAGCAGGATAGCAATTTTTAGCAAATAAAAATTTAAGTTGACCACTCAACATGTAAAAGATAAATTGGGGAGATCTAACGACCCCTCCAGGCTCCCCACGTAGCGCTAGTGGTAAAAGAATCTGCCTGCCAATGCAGGAAACATAAGAGATGTGGGTTTGATCTCTGGGGGAAGATCCTCTAGAGGAAGGCATGGTAACCCACTCCAGTATTCTTGCCTGAAGGATCCCCATGGACAGAGGCACCTGGCAGGCTACAATCCATGGGTCGCGAAGAGTTGGATACAACTGAAGTGATTTAGCACACACAGTGACCCCTCCACTCCTTCTGGATAGTGTCAGAAAGACCTTGGGGAACATTCATCCAATTAGTATGAATTAATTACAGGCTCTGTGCTATGTGATAGAGATGCACAGAGAACATTGTGTACAGTACCTTCTAGCAGAGAGACACATAAATAAACAGCTACATGCATATATTTCAGCTGGTGAAAACACTCGGGGCAAAAATAAACCTGGGTGAATGAGACAGGGTGAGATGATCTGGGCAGTGGCAGTACACGGGAGCTTCTTCAGGGAGGGCCTCTCTTACAGTGATGTTTGAGCAAAGACTGAGAGGGTTGGGGCAGCAATTCCACGGACATCTGGGGAGAAATGTCTCAGGTGGAAAACACAAGTGCAGAAGCTCTGGTGAGAAGGTTCTCTGCATTTAAGGGACAGCAAAAGGACAGGCCTAATGAAGGCGAATTCTGAGAGGAAGCCCAGGCACATGGTGGTGGGCATGAAGGCCACATGAGGGCTTTGGCCTCTATTCCTACAGAGTTGGGAGCCGGAGGACAGCTTTGAGTTGAAGAGAAATATAATGCCTCTTATATCCTGAAGTGAACCACCTGGCCACTGTGTAGGGATCAGTATATGGGTTGAAGTCAGGCTGAGAAAATGAGCCTGTGGAGGGCTGGTGCACTACTCGAGTGATGGAAGGTACGACTGCCTTACCCAGGCCAAGGGAGCACTGGAGGAGGCACTGAAAAGGGGGTAGATTCCATAGTATGTGCCACCAGACTGGATGTGAGGGTAACAAGAAAGAGAAGAGTCTGGGATGACTCCAAGGTTTGGGTGTTTCCAAAGTGCTGGTTGATGATAAAAGCTGGCTGGTGCACAGTTCACAAGAGCAGGCCCCACCACTGAAGAGACACACACACACACACACACACACACACACACACACACACACACCACCTTTTATATGTCTGTCACTAACTCTCACTCTCTGATTAATACAAAATGCTTAACAGAAAAGAAGCATGCCACAAGTAAGTCAACAAGTGAACAGTAGTGATTGTTTTGTTATTTTTACTTTATACATATGATATTGTTGACCTGTTACTTTCTGTACTCAGTTGATGCATTAGCCTTTATTCCTAATCAAGAGAACTAAGTTTGAACTACGCAGTTTTCTCTGCTGGTGCTGCTGTTGCTAAGTCACTTCAGTCGTGTCCGACTCTGTGCGAACCCATAGACGGCAGCCCACCAGGCTCCCCCTTCCCTGGGATTCTCCAGGCAAGAACACTGGAGTGGGTTGCCATTTCCTTCTCCAATGCATGAAGTGAAAGTGAAATCACTCAGTTGTGTCTGACTCTTCACGACCCCATGGACTGCAGCCTACCAGGCTCCTCTGTCCATGGGATTTTCCAGGCAAGAGTACTGGAGTGGGGTGCCGTTGCCTTCTCTGACACAGTTTTCTCTAACTTTCATTAAATCAGAGAAAAAGAATAGAACTCTAACTCAATGTCTATCTCACTGAGATTAATTTAAATGGGAAAAAGTACTAAATAATAGAACACTTCACTTGAAGTCAATGGCAACCCACTTCAGTACTCTTGCCTGGAAAATCCCATGGACAGAGGAACCTGGTAGGCTGCGCTCCATGAGGTCACTAAGAGTCGGACACGACTGAGCGACTTCCCTTTCTTTATTCACTTTCATGCATTGGAGAAGGTAATGGCAACCCACTTCAGCGCTCTTGCCTGGAGAATCCCAGGGACGGCAGAGCTTGGTGGACTGCCGTCTATCGGTTTGCACCGATAGAGTCGGACACGACTGAAGCGACTTAGCAGCAGCAGCCACTTGAGGTAGCTTAAAGAATAAGGGCACATGATATTTCTCATTACAAGGAATTTGGGAACAGGCAAATTACAGGAGGGTTCATCATTAGCATGACCTTGTTACCAGACCAAACTTGGGTCTGCTTGCATGTGTATAATAAAACTAATCTACAAATATGGGGGTTGTGGTAAAGGAAAGAACAGCAATTATTGCAAGACTCCCAAAATGGGGCCAAGCAAAGAGAATGGGCAGCTCACCCACAAAAGACCTGAGATCCTCGAAGTCTTTCAGGGAAAGGTTTCTAAAGGTAAGGTAAGCTAAGGGAGAAGTCAAGGGGTATGTGGATTTCTTCTGATAGGTTGGTGGTGTGGTAACAAGGAGGTATTTTGGGAGTTAACATAGTCACCTTTCTGATTCCAAGCCATTTGGGGTCTATGTGCTTGTATTCAGCATATAGCTAACTCCTATCTGATGGAGGTTTTAGTATCTGCAAAACAACTCAAGAATATGACTCATAAGGTTATCAGCTGATTTTTCAGTAGAAATTATGTACTTCAAAAGTGAGTTGCAGAATATATTTAAAGTGATGAAGGGAAAACTTACAACCAAGAATACTCTACCAGCAAGGCTCTCATTCAGATTCAACAGAGAAATCAAAAGTTTTTCAGACAAGCGAAAACTGAGAATTCAGCACCACCAAGCCAGGTTTACAAAAAATGCTAAAGGAACTTCTCTAGGTGGGAAACACAAGAGAAGGGAACTAAAGAGGAAGGGAAGAAACAAAGCCTACAAAGCAAACCCAAAGCAATTAACAAAATGGCAATAGGAATATAATATTGATAACTGCCTTATATGCAAATGGATTAAACTCTCCAACCAAAATATGTAGGCTGGCTGAATGGATATATAAACAGGAACCATATATATGCTGTCTACAAGAGATCCGCTTCATATCTGAGGACATACACAGACTGAAAATGAGGGAATGGAGAAAGATATTCAGTAGAAATGGAAATGAAAACAAAGTTGGAGAGCTTGCATGTGTGGCTCAGTCATGTCCAATTTATTGCAACCCACGGACTGTAGCCTGCCAGGCTCATCTGTCCATGGAGTTTTCCAGGCGAGAATACTTGAGTGGGCTGTCATTTCCTTCTCCAGGAGATCTTCTCAACTCAGGGATTGAACTCACATTTCCTGTGTCTCCTGCACTGGCGGGCAGATTCTTCACTATTCCACCACCTGCAATACTCATATAAGACAAAAGAGGGGTGGGATGGGGTGGGAGATGGGAGGGAAGTTCAAAAGGGAGAGGATATATATATATATATATATATATATACATATACATATATATATATACCTATAGCTGATTCATGTTGAGGTTTGACAAAATTCTGTAAAGCAATTATCCTTCAATTACAAAATAAATTAAAAAAACAAACAAACAAAAAACAGACTTCAAAGTAAAGACCATTCAAAGGCACTATATACATTCATCAAGGGATGAATCCAAGAAGACATAACAATTATATATGCACCCAAAATAGGAGCTCCTCAATATATAAGGCAAATGCTAATAGCTGATGCGAAGAACTGACTCATTTGAAAAGACCCTGATGCTGGGAAAGATTGAGGGCAGGAGAAGAAGGGGATTACATAGGATGAGATGGTTGGATGGCATCACTGACTCAATGGACACGAGTTTGGGTAAACTCTGGGAGTTGGTGATGGACAGGGAGGCCTGGCATGCTGCAGTTTATGGGGTTGCAAAGAGTCGGACACGACTGAGCAACTGAACTGAACTGTACTGAACTGAACAGCTGCAAAAGGGGAAACTGACAGTAATACAATAATAATGGGGGACTGTAACACTTCACCTTCTGGTGGCTCAGTGATAAAGAATCTGCCTAGAGACTGAAGAACAACCAAAATCCAAAGTTAGTGGAAGGAAAGTAATCCTAAAGTTCAGAGCAGAAAAAATAAAATGGAGACAAAGGAAACAATAGCAAAGATCAGTTAAACTAAAAGCTGGTTCTTTGAGAAGATAAATCTTTAGCCAGATTCATCAAGAAAAAAAAAAGTGGGAGAGGAATCAAATCAATAAAATTAGAAATGAATAAGGAGAAGTCACATTTGACACCATGGAAATACAAAGGATCATAGACAACTACAAGCAAATACATGCCAATAAAATGGACAACCTAGAAGAAAAGGACACATTCTTAGAAAGGTACAACCTTCTAAGACTGAACCAGGAAGAAGCTGAAAATATGAACAGACCAATCACAAGTAGTGAAATTGAAACTGTGCTCTAAAATCTTTCAACAAACAAAAGCCCAGGACCAGATGGCTTCACAGGTGAATTCTGTCAAACGTTTAGAGAATTAACACCTACCCTTCTCAAACTCTTCCTAAAAATTGCAGAGGAAGGAACACTCACAAACTCATTCTATGAGGCCATCATTATTACCCTGATACAAAAACCAGATGAAGATATCACACAAAAAAAGAAAATAACAAGCCAATATCACTGATGAACATAGATGCAAAAATCCTCAACAAAATACTAGCAAACTGAATCCAAAAGCACATTAAAAGGATCTTACACCATGCTCAAGTGGGAGTTACTGCAGGGATGCAAAACAATGTGATACACCATATTAACAAATTAAAGAATAAAAACCATATGATCATCTCAATAGATGCAGAAAAAGCCTCTGACAAAATTCAACAAAAATTTATGATTAAAAAAACCTCTCCAGAAAGTAGGCCTAGAGGGAATCTACCTCAACCTAATCAAGGCCATATACAACAGATCCACAGTAAACCTCATTCTCAAAGATGAAAACCTGAAAGCATTTCCTCTAAGATCAGGAACTAGACAAGGATGTTGACCCGCTCCACCTTCATTCAGGATAGTCTGGAAATCCTAGCAATGGAGTAAGAGAAGAAAAAGAAATAAAAGGAATAGAAATTGGAAAAGAAGAAATAAAATTTCACTGTTTGCAGATTACTTGATACTATACATAGAAAATTCTAAAGATGTCACCAGAAAACTACTAGAGCTAATCACTGAATTTGGTAAAGTTGCCAGATACAAAATTAATACACAGAAATCTCTTGCATTTCTATACACTAACAAAAAAATTCAGAAATAAAAGGAAACAATCCCATTTACCATCTGATTAAAAGGAATAAAATGCCTAGGAATAAATCTAGCTAAGGAGGTAAAAAGCTATACTCAGAAAACTGGCAGACACTGATGAAAGAAATTGAAGATAACACAAACAGATGGAAAGATGTGCTGTGTTCTTAGATCGGAAGAAATAATATGTTAAGATGACCATACTACCTAAGACAATCTGCAGATTCAATTCAATCCATATCAAATTACCAGTGGCTTTCTCACAGAACTAGAAGGAAAAAAAAATTGTATGGAAATACAAAGACCTTGAATAGTCATAGCAATCTGGAAAAGAAAAATAGTGCTTGAGAAATCTGGCTCTGACTTAGACTGTGCTACACATCTACAGAAATCAAAACAGCATGGTTCTGGCCCAAAAAAGTAAAACCAGAAATGTAGATGAATGAAACAGGATAGAAAGCCCAGAAATACACCCATGTGCATTTGGTCAATTAATTGATGACATATGAGGCAAGAATATACAATGGAGTAAAGACAGTCTCTTCAATATGTGGGAAATTCTGGGAAATACTGTGAAAACTGGAAAGTTCCATGTAAAAGAATGAAATTTGAACAGTGTCTCACACCATGTATACAAATAAACTCAAAATGAATTAAAGACCCAATTGTATAACTGGACACCCTGCAACTCCTAGAAGAAAACATATTTCCTTTGAAATAAGTCTTAGTAAACTTTTTTGGATCTATCTCAGGCAAGGGAAAGAAAAGCCAAAATAAACAAGTGTGACCTAATTACACTGAAAAGCTTTTGCACAACTATGGAAACCCTCAAGAAGAAGAAGAAAAAAAAAAAATCCAAAGGGCAACATACAGAATGGGAGAAGATATTTGTTTTTTTTTTTAAGTATAAATTTATTTTAATTGGAGGCTAATTATAATATTGTAGTGGTTTTGCCATACATTGACATGAATCTGCCACATGTGTACATGTGTTCCCCATACCAAAATGCCCTCCTATCTCCCTCCCCATCACATCCTTCTGGGTCATCCCAGTGCACCAGCCCTGAGCAACCTGTCTTGTGCATCGAACCTGGACTGACGAGTTGTTTCATGTATGATTATTATACATGTTTCAATGCCATTCTCCCAAATCATCCCACCCTCACCCTCTCCCACAGAGTCTCCCAAAAGACTCTTCTATACATCTGTGTCTCTTTTGCTGTCTTGCATATAGGGTTGTCATTACCATCTTTCTAAATTCCATATATATGCATGAGTATGCTATATTGGTGTTTTTCTTTCTGACTTACCTCACTCTGTATAATAGGCTCCACTTTCATCCACCTCGTTAGAACTGATTCAAATGTATTGTTTTTAATGGCTGAGTAATATTCCATTGTGTGCATGTACCACAGCTTTCTCATCCATTCGTCTGCTGATGGACATCTAGGTTGCATGCATGTCCTGGCTATTATATACAGTGCTGTGATGAACATCAGGGTACACGTGTCTCTTTCAATTCTGGTTTCCTTGGTGTGTATGCCCAGCAGTGGGACTGCTGGGTCATATGGCAGTTCTATTTCCAGTTTTTAAAGGAATCTCCACACTGTTCTCTATAGTGGCTGTACTAGTTTGCATTCCCACCAACCGTGTAAGAGGGTTCCCTTTTCTCCACACCCTCTCCAGCAGTTATTTTTTGTAGACTTTTGGATAGCAGTCATTCTGACTGGAGTGAGATGGTACCTCATTGTGGTTTTGATTTGCATTTCTCTGATAATGAGTGACGTTGAGCATCTTTTCATGTGTTTGTTAGCCATCTGTATGTTGTCTTTGGAGAAATGTCTGTTCTTTGGCCCATTTTTTGATTGGGTCATTTATTTTTCTGGAATTGAGCTGCAGGAGCTGCTTGCATATTTTTGAGATTAATTCTTTGTCAGTTACTTCGTTTGCTATTATTTCAGAATGGGAGAAGATTTTTGCAAATGATATGTTTGACAAGGGGTTAATAGTTTATATATGTATAACAAATTAAAAAAACAAACAATCTAATTAAGAAATGAGCATAAGATCTAAATAGTTTTCCAAAGAAGACATACAGATGGTTAATAGGCACATGAAAATATGCTTAATATCAAAAATCATCATGGAAATGCAAATCAAAACACTGAGAAATCATTTCACACTTGTCAGAATGGCTACCATTAAAAAAGTCTACAAGTAGCAAATACTGATGAGAATGTGGAGAAATAGGAACCTTTGTTCACTGTTGGTGGTAATGTTAGTGCAACCACTATGGAAAACAGTATGCTGCTGCTGCTGCTGTCACTTTAGTCGTGGAAAACAGTATGGAGGGTCCTTAAAAAAAAAAAAAAAAGGCTCAGTGGTAACAAATCTACCTGCTAATGTAGGAGACTCAGGAGATGCAGGTTCAGTCCCTGGATCAGAAAGATTTCCTGGAGGAAGAAATAGCTTTGGGAACTCATGTACACCCGTGGTGGATTCATGTCAATGTATGGCAAAACCAATACAGTATTGTAAAGTAAAAAAAAAAAAAAAGAAAGAAAGAAAGAAAGAAAGAAAGAAATAGCAACTCACTCCAGGATTCTTGCCAGGAAAATCCCATGGAGAGAGGAGCCTGGCAGTCTACAGTCCATGGGTTGCAAAGAATCAGACATCACTGAGCGACTGAGCATGTATGCATGCATGCTAGACCATAATGGAAAAGAATATAGAAAAAGAAGAATGTATACAGTGAATCACTTTGCTTTACAGAAGTAATTAACACAACATTGTAAAACAACTATACTTCAATTAAAAAAAAAAACCAGAAAAAAAAAATAGAGCTACCATGTGATCCAACAATCCCACCTCTGGGCACATATCTGGAGAAAACTCCAATTTGAAAAGATATATTCATACTGATATTCATAGCAGCACTATTTACAATAGCCAAGACACAAAAGTAACCTAAATGTTCATTATAGATGAATGAATAAAGAAGTTGTTGTAAATATATGCAATGGAGTATTACTTAGCTATAAAAAAAAGAATGAAATAATGTCACTTGCAGAGATTATAATATTAAGTCAGACAGAGAAAGACAAACGTATTACTTATATGTGGAATGTAAAAAAATGTGATAAAAAAGAACTTCTTTCAAAACAAAAATAGACTCATAGAGACAGAAAGCAAACCTTATAGTTACCAAAGGGGATAGAGGGGATGAGGGAGAGACATAAATTAGGAGTTTTGCATTAACATATACAAACTGCTGCTGCTGCTGCTGCTGCTAAGTCGCTTCAGTCGTGTCTGACTCTGTGAGACCTCATAGGTGGCAGCCCACTAGGATCCTCCGTCCTGGGATTCTCCAGGCAAGAACACTGGAGTGGGTTGCCATTTCCTTCTCCAACATATACATACTACTATATATAAAATAGGTAAAAAACAAAACAAAACAAAACCTACTGCATAACACAGGGAACTCAATATCTTGTAATATCCTATAATGGAAAGGAATCTAAAAAATATATGTGTGTGTGTGTGTATGAGTCACTTTGCATTGTAGTTGAAGCTAACATGACATATAAAAAGGAAGATACTGGAAGAATTTATTAAAATTTAAAAAACACCATCTACCTGTGAAACACTCACTATAGATACAAAGACAAAATACGTTGAAATTTAAAGGATGGAAAAAGATATTGCACACAGATAGTAACCAAAGAGAGTAGGAGTGACTGTATTATCAGACAATATATATTTTAAGAAAAAAATGTGCAAGAGACAAGAAGGATATTATATATTGATCAAAGTTCAAGTTCATGAAGAAGATATTACAATTCATAAACATATGAACAAGTTCCATGAAGTGAAATTGACAGAACTGAAGGGCAAAATAGACAATTCTACAATAATAGTTGGAGACTGTGATATCCTATTTTCAATAATAGATAGAACCACCAGGCAAATGACAGGTAAGGAAACAGAAGACTTGAACAACTACTAACTAATTAGACCTAAAAGATATATACAGAACACTCTATTCAACACCAGCAGAATATACATTTTTCTCAAGTGTATATGGGCCATTCTCCAAGGTAGACCATACATTAGTCCATAAAAATTCTTACTGCATTTTAAAGACTGGAATTGTACAAATTGCCTTTCCAATCACAATGGAATGAAAATAAAAATCACCAATAAAGGGAAAACCAAGAAACTCACAAATATGTGGGAAGTAAACAACAAACTCTTAAACAACTAATGGATGAAAGGAGAAGTCACAAAAGAATTCTGAAAATATCTTGAGACAAAAATAGAAACAACTGTACCAAAACAGAATGTATCAAAAACAGTACTGAGGGAAATTTATAGGTGCAAATATTTACTTTGATAAAGAAGAAAATCATTAATCTTTCTCAAACTCTCCCTAAATATTTAAGAGAAGGAACATATCTTAATTCAACCTATAGATTAACTGTTACCCTAATACAAGGCCAGAAAAAGACACTAAAAGAAGAGAAAAACTACAGACAAATATCCCTTATGAGCTTTAATGCAGAATCTTCAATAAAATACTTGCAAACTGAATTCAACAGTTAGCATCTTGTTTAATATAATAAAAGAATAGTGTACCATAACCACATGGGAGTTATTCTTATAGTGAAAGGATATTTTAGTGTTCAAAAAATCAATCAACATAGTATGCCCTGTTAACAGAATGAAAGGAAACAAACCACATGATCATCTCAATTGATACAGAAAAAGCATTTGACAAAATTCAACACACTTTCATATTAAAACAAATAAACACAACTCACCAAAATAGGAATAGAAAGAAACTATCTCAATACATAAAGCCCAAACATGAAATACTCACATTTAACATCATAAGCAATGCTGAGAAAAAAGATTTTCTCCTAAGATCAGGAGCAAAACAAGGATGCCCACTTTTACCACTTCTATTCAACATAGTACTGGAAATTCTCATCAGAGCAGTTGCATAAGAAAAAGAAATTAATTGAAGAGGAAGAAGTAGAACTATTTTTGTTTGTTGCATGACCTTAAAACATAGAAAACCCAAAAGATTCAACAACAAAAAAGCATTTATACCAAATGATAAATTCAACAAAGTTGCAAGATACAAAAATCAACAGTCAAAAAATTAGTTTGTTTATACTGATGAAAGGAATCAGAGTTGACACAAATAGATGGAGAGATATACTGTGTTCATGGATCAGAAGAATCAATATAGTGAAAAGCAGTGTACTACCCAAAGTAATCTACAGAGTCAATGCAATCCCTATCAAGCTGCCAATGGCATTTTTCACAGAACTAGAACAAATAACTTTCACAATTTTTATGGAAATACAAAAAAACCTCAAATAGCCAAAGCAATCTTGAGAAAGAAGAAGGGGACTGGAGGAATCAACCTGTCTCCCTTCAGACTACACTACAAAGCTACAGTTATCAAGAAAGTATGGTAGTGGCACAAAGACAGAAATATAGATCAATGGAACAAAACAGAAAGTCCAGAGATAAATCCACGCACCTATGGACACCTTATATTTGACAAAGGAGGCAAAAATATACCATGGAGAACATACAATCTCTTTAATGAGTGGTGCTTGGAAAACTGGTCAACCACCTGTAAAAGAATGAAACTAGAACACTTTCTAACACCATACACAGAAATAAACTCAAAATGGATCAAAGATCTAAGTGTAAGAACAGAAAGTATAAAACTGGTAGAGGAAAACATAGACAAAACACTCTCTGATAAATCACAGCAAGATCCTCTATGACCCATCTCCCAGAGTAATGGAAATAAAAGCAAAAATAAACAAATGGGACCTAATTAAACTTAAAAGCTTTTTCACAAAGAAGGAAACTATAAGCAAGGTGAAAAGACAGCCTTCATAATTGGAGAAAATAATAGCAAATGAAGCAACTGACAAAGAATTAATCTCAAAAATATGCAAGCAGCTCCTGCAGCTCAATTCCAGAAAAATAAATGACCCAATCAAAAAATGGGCCAAAGAACAGACATTTCTCCAAAGACAACATACAGATGGCTAACAAACACATGAAAAGATGCTCAACGTCACTCATTATCAGAGAAATGCAAATCAAAACCACAATGAGGTACCATCTCACTCCAGTCAGAATGACTGCTATCCAAAAGTCTACAAAAAATAACTGCTGGAGAGGGTGTGGAGAAAAGGGAACCCTCTTACACTGTTGGTGGGAATGCAAACTAGTACAGCCACTATAGAGAACAGTGTGGAGATTCCTTTAAAAACTGGAAATAGAACTGCCATATGACCCAGCAGTCCCACTGCTGGGCATACACACCAAGGAAACCAGAACTGAAGAGACACGTGTACCCTGATGTTCATCACAGCACTGTATATAATAGCCAGGACATGCATGCAACCTAGATGTCCATCAGCAGACGAATGGATGAGAAAGCTGTGGTACATGCACACAATGTAATATTACTCAGCTATTAAAAAGAACACATTTGAATCAGTTCTAACGAGGTGGATGGAACTGGAGCTTATTATACAGAGTGAAGTAAGTCAGAAAGAAAAACACCAATACAGTATATTAACGCATATATGTGGAATTCAGAAAGATGGTAATGACAATCCTATATGCGAAACAGCAAAAAAGACACAGATATAAAGAACAGACTTTTGGATTCTGTGGGAGAAGGCAAGGGTGGGATGATTTGAGAGACTAACACTGAAACCTGTATATTATTCAGTTTGGTTCAGTTCAGTCACTCAGTCGTGTCCGACTCTTTGTGACCCCAGGTATCGCAGCACGCCAGGCCTCCCTGTCCATCACCATCTCCTGGAGTTCACTCAGACTTGTATCCATCGAGTCCATGATGCCATCCAGCCATCTCATCCTCGGTCGTCCCCCTCTCCTCCTGCCCCCAATCCCTCCCAGCATCAGAGTCTTTTCCAATGAGTCAACTCTTCACATGAGGTGGCCAAATACTGGAGTTTCAGCTTTGGCATCATTCCTTCCAAAGAAATCCCAGGGCTGATCTCCTTCAGAATGGACTGGTTGGATCTCCTTGCAGTCCAAGGGACTCTCAAGAGTCTTCTCCAACACCACAGTTCAAAAGCATCAATTCTTCAGCATTCAGCTTTCTTCACAGTCCAACTCTCACATCCATACATGACTACTGGAAGACCCATAGCCTTGACTAGACGGACCTTAGTTGGCAAAGTAATGTCTCTGTTTTTGAATATGCTATCTAGGTTGGCCATAACTTTTCTTCCAAGGAGTAAGCGTCTTTTAATTTCATGGCTGTAGTCACCATCTGCAGTGATTTTGGAGCCCCCCCAAATAAAGTCTGACACTGTTTCCACTGTTTCTGCATCTATTTCCCATGAAGTGATCGGACCAGATGCCATGATCTTCATTTTCTGAATGTTGAGCTTTAAGCCAACTTTTTCACTCTACTCTCACTTTCATCAAGAGGCTTTTTAGCTCCTCTTCACTTTCTGCCATAAGGGTGGTGTCATCTGCATATCTGAGGTTATTGATATTTCTCCTGGCAATCTTGATTCCGGCTTGTGTTTCTTCCAGTCCAGTGTTTCTCATGATGGACTCTGCATAGAAGTTGAATAAGCAGGGTGACAATATACAGCCTTGACGTACTCCTTTTCCTATTTGGAACCAGTCTGTTGTTCCATGTCCAGTTCTAACTGTTGCTTCCTGGCCTGCATACAGATTGCTCAAGAGGCAGGTCAGGTGGTCTGGTATTCCCATTTGTTTCAGAATTTTCCACAGTTTATTGTGATCCACACAGTCAAAGGCTTTGGCATAGTCAAGAAAGCAGAAATGGATGTTTTTCTGGAACTCTCTTGCCTTTTCGATGACCCAGCAGATGTTGGCAATTTGATCTCTGGTTCCTCTGCCTTTTCTAAAACCAGCTTGAACATCAGGAAGTTCACAGTTGACATATTGTGAAGCCTGGCTTGGAGAATTTTGAGCATTACTTTACTAGCGTGTGAGATGAGTGCAATGGTGTGGTAGTTTGAGCATTCTTTGGCATTGCCTTTCTTTGGGATTGGAATGAAAACTGATCTTTTCCAGTCCTGTGGCCACTGCTGAGTTTTCCAAATTTGTTGGCATATTGAGTGCAGCACTTTCACAGCATCATCTTTCAGGATTGAAATAGCTCCACTGGAATTCTATCACCTCCACTAGCTATGTTTGTAGTGATGCTTTCTAAGGCCCACTTGACTTCACATTCCAGGATGTCTGGCTCTAGATGAGTGATCACACCATCGTGATTATCCGGGTTGTGAAGATCCTTTTGTACAGTTCTTCTGTGTATTCTTGCCCCCTCTGCTTAATATCTTCTGCTTCTGTTAGGTCCATACCATTTCTGTCCTTTATCGAGCCCATCTTTGCATGAAATGTTCCCTTGGTATCTCTAATTTTCTTGAAGCAATCTCTAGTATTTCCCATTCTGTTGTTTTCCTCTATTTCTTTGCATTGATCACTGAAGAAGGCTTTCTTATCTCTTCTTGCCATTCTTTGGAACTCTGCATTCAGATGCTTATATCTTTCCTTTTCTCCTTGGCTTTTGCCTCTCTTCTTTTCACAGCTATTTGTAAGGCTTCCCCAGACAGCCATGTTGCTTTTTTGCATTTCTTTTCCACAGGGATGGTCTTGATCCGTGTCTCCTGTACAATGTCACAAACCTCATTCCATAGTTCATCAGGCACTCTATCTATCAGATCTAGGCCCTTAAATCTATTTCTCACTTCCACTGTATAATCATAAGGGAATTGATTTAGGTCATGCCTGAATGGTCTAGCGGTTTTCCCTTCTTTCTTCAATTTAAGTCTGAATTTGGTAATAAGGAGTTCATGGTCTGAGCCACAGTCAGCTCCTGGACTTGTTTTTGTTGACTGTATAGAGCGTCTCCATTTTTGCTGCAGAGAATATAATCAATCTGATTTCGGTGTTAACCATCTGGTGATGTCCATGTGTAGAGTCTTCTCTTGTGTTGTTGGGAAAGGGTGTTTGCTATGACCAGTGCATTATCTTGGCAAAACTCTATTAGTCTTTGCCCTGCTTCATTCTGCATTGCAAGGCCGAATTTGCCTGTTACTCCAGGTGTTTCTTGACTTCCTACTTTTGCATTCCAGTCCCCTATAATGAAAAGGACATCTTTTTTGGGTGTTAGTTCTAAAAGGTCTTGTAGGTCTTCATAGAACCGTTCAACTTCAGCTTCTTCAGCATTACTGGTTGGGGCGTAGACTTGGATTACTGTGATATTGAATGGTTTGCCTTGGAAACGAACAGAGATCATTCTGTTGTTTTTGAGATTGCATCCAAGTACTGCATTTCGGACTCTTTTGTTGACCATGATGGCTACTCCATTTCTTCTGAGGGATTCCTGCCCGCAGTAGTAGATATAATGGTCATCTGAGTTAAATTCACCCATCCCAGTCAATTTTGGTTAGCTGATTCCTAGAATGTCAACGTTCACTCTTGCCATCTCCTGTTTGACCACTTCCAATTTGCCTTGATTCATGGACCTGACATTCCAGGTTCCTATGCAATACTGCTCTTTACAGCGTCGGACTTTGTTTCTATCTCCAGTCACATCCACAGCTGGGTATTGTTTTGGCTTTGGCTCCATCCCTTCTTTCTTTCTGGAGTTATTTCTCCACTGACCTCCAGTAGCATATTGGACACCTACTGACCTGGGGAGTTCCTCATTCAGTATCCTATGATTTTGCCTTTTCATACTGTTCATGGGGTTCTCAAGGCAAGAATACTGAAGTGGTTTGCCATTCCCTTCTCCAGTGGACCACAATTTGTCAGACCTCTCCACCATGACCCATCCGTCTTGGGTTGCTCCGCAGGCATGGCTTGGTTTCATTGATTTAGACAAGGTTGTGGTCCTAGTGTGATTAGACTGACTAGATTTCTGTGAGTATGGTTTCAGTGTGTCTGCCCTCTGATGCCCTCTTGCAACAGCTACCATCTTACTTGGGTTTCTCTTACCTTGGGTGTGGGGTATCTCTTCACAGCTGCTCCAGCAAAGCGCAGCCACTGCTCCTTATCTTGGACGAAGGGTATCTCCTCACCACCGCCCCCGTGAAATAGATGACCAGTCCAAGTTCAATTCATGAAACAGGGCATTTAAAGCCGGTGCCTTGGGATAACCCAGAGGGATGGGTTGGGGCGGGAGGTGGGAGGGTGGTTCAAGATGTGGGACACATATATACCCATGGCTGATTCATGTCAATGTATGAATCACAAAACCACCACAATATTATAAAGTAAGTATCCTCCAATTAAAGTAAATTAATTAATTAAAAAAATTAGTTCCTATACTCTAGCAATGAATGATCTGAAAAGAAAATTAAGAAAGCCGTCCCATTTACAGTAGTGTCAAAAAGAGGTAAGTTTATCCAAGAAAGTAAGTATTGTCTACTGAAAACTATAAAACATTGCTGAAAGAAATTTTTAAAAACTTAAGTAAATGGAAAGACATTAGTGTTTATGCATTAAAGACTAAATATTGTTAAGATGACAATATTACCCAAAGTGATATTCAGATTCAAAGCAAGTCGTATCAAAATTCTAACAGTGTTTCTTGCAGAAATAGTAAAACCCATTTTAAAATTAAAGGGAATCAAATAGCCAAAACAATCTAAAAAAAAAATAGGGACAAAATTGGAAGACTCACACTTTTCAATTTCATCTCAATACTACGCTGGAGTAATCAAGATACATGGTACTGGCCTAAGACTAGATAGACCAGTGGTATAGAATTGAAACCCCATAAATAAACTTCTAATCTATGGTCAATTGGTTTTTAATGAGGATACCAAAACCATTCAAAGAGAATAATCTCTTCAACAAATGGTCCTAAGAAAATTGGATATCCACATGCAAAAGAAAAAACAGTTGGGCCCTTACCTTATACCACATACAATATTAACCAAGTGAATCAAAGATACAAAGTTAAGAGCTAAATCTATAAATCTTTAGAAGAAAGCATAGTAAATCTTCATGGCCTTGGATTTGACAATGGCTTAAGTATGAGCCCAAAAGGAAAGGCAACAAAATTTTTTAAAAAATTAGATAAATTAGACTTAAAAATTTAAAACTTTTGTTCATCAAAGTACATTAACAAGAAAATGAAAAGATAATCTATAAGATAGGAGAAAATATTTGCAAATCATATTTCATATAAGAGGCTTTTAGCCGGAATATGGAAAGAACTCCTGTAAGTCAACAACAAAAAGAAAAACAACTCAAATTTAAAAATAGGGAGAACTTCAATAGACACTTACCTGAAGAATGTATATAAATGCCAATGCTGCTGCTGCTGCTAAGTCACTTCAGTCGTGTCCGACTCTGTGCGAGCCCAGAGATGGCAGCCCACCAGGCTCCTCCATCCCTGGGATTCTCCAGGCAAGAACACTGGAGTGGGTTGCCATTTCCTTCTCCTGTGCACGAAAGTGAAAAGTGAAAGTGAAGTCGCTCAGTCGTGTCCAACTCTTAGCGACCCCATGGACTGCAGCCTACCAGGCTCCTCCGTCCATGGGATTTGCCAGGCAAGAGTACTGGAGTGGGGTGCCATTGCCTTCTCCGATAAATGCCAATAAGTACTTGAAAAGATGGTCAACTTCACTAGCTATTAAGGAACTGCAAATCAAAACCGTAATGATTAATCCCTTCAAATCCATTAGAATGGTTATTATCAGAAAAAAGAAAATAACAAATGTTGGTAAAGATGAAGAGAAATTAGAACATTGCTGGTTGGTATGTAAAATAGTGCAGCTACTGTGGAAAATAGTTTGGCAATTCCTCAAAAAGTTAAATATAGAATTACCATATGTCTCAACAATTCTACTCCTAGGAATATACTCAAAAAATAAAAAACAAGGTCTCAAACAGGTATTTTTACACCAATGTTCATTAAAGTGGGCTTCCCAGGTGGTGCTAGTGGTAAAGAACCCACCTGTCAATGCAGGAGACATAAGAGATGTGGGCTCATTAAATAATTATTCCCAATAGTTAAAAGGTGGAACGAAACCAAGTGTCCATCAACAGAAGACTGGATAGGAAATTCCCTGGCAGTCCAGTGGTCAGGACTCAGTGCTTTCACTGCCAGAGCTTTGGGTTCCATTCTTGGTTGGGGAACTAAGATTCTGCAAGCCACAGGAAGCAGCCAAAACCAGCAACAATAACAACAGCAACAACAACAGCAAAAACCGAGAACAATGGATAAATAAAATGTGCTATATGTGTGTATAAATGTATATCTATATATATGTATACAGTGAAATATTAGCCATCAAAAGGAATAAAGTTCCAACACATGCTACAACATGGATGAATCTGACTATATTATGCTAAGTGAAACGAGCCAGAAGAATAAGGACAAATAACCAATGATTCTGCTCACATGAAATATCTAGAATTAGTATTATTCATAGAGACAGAAAGTAGATTAGAGGTTACCTGTGGCCAGGTAGGCAGGCAATGGTGAATTATCGCTACACAGGTACAGTTTCTTTTGGGGTAATGAAAATGTTTTTAATTAGTGGTGATGGCTGCACAATATTATGATTGTAGTATATATGGTAAAATGGCAAAATTTTCTATGGACTGAATTATACTATGTGTGTGTGCTTAGTCGCTTGTCCAACTCTTTGTGACACCATGGACTGTAGCTCACCAGGCTCCTCTGTTCATAGGGATTCTCCAGGCAAGAATACTGGAGTAGGTTGCCATGCCCTCCTCCAGGGGTCAAACCCAGGTCTCCCAAATTGCAGGCAGGTTCTTTGCCATCTGAGCCACCAGGGAAGCCCAAGAATACTGGAGTGGGTAGCCTATCCCTTCTCCAGGGGATCTTCCTGACCCAGGAATTGAATCAGGGTCTCCTGCATTGCAGGTGGATACTTTACTAGCTGAGCTACCAGGGAAGTCCGAATTATACTATGGTCTCACCTAAATTTATACTTTGTAGTGGTAACTCCCAATGTAATGGTACTTAGAAATGGGGCCTTTGGGAGGTTCAGATCATATAATGAGGGAGGGACCCTCAGGGTGGGATTAGAGCCTTTTTATGAAGAGACCAGAGAGCTTGCTTTCTGCCCTCCCTTGTGCCACATGAGGTCACAATGGGAAGACAGCTGTTTGCAAGCCAGGAGGAGAGCTATCACCAGGAAGCAATTCTGTCAGCACCTTGATCTGGATTTCCCAACTTCTAGAACTGTGAGAAATACATGTCTGTTGTTTTGTTACAGCAGCCTGAGCTAAGACTTCTTGTGTTTATATATGTTTTACCACATATATAGCAGTCCCACTACTGATCATATATCTTGAGAAAACCAGAATTCTAAAAGACACATGTACCCCAGTGTTCACTGCAGCACTGTTTACAATAGACAGGACATGAAAGCGAACTAGATGTCCACTGACAGATGAATGGATAAAGAAGTTATTGTACTTATATCCAATGGAATTTTACTCAGCCATAAAAAAGAACAAGTTTGAGTCAGTTAAGGGAGGTGGATGAACCAGAGACTGTTATACAGAGTGAAGTAAGTCACTCTGAAAAACAAATATTGTATATTAATGCATATATATGGAATCTAGAACAATGGTCCTGACGAACCTATTTGCAGGGAAGGAATGGAGACGCAGACACAGAGAACAGGCTTGTGGACATGGTGGGGGAAGGAGAGGGTGGGAGGAATAGAGAGAGGGGCACTGACATATACACACTATCATGTGTTAAATAGGTAGCTGGTGGGAAGTTGCCGTATAACACGGGGAGCCTAACCTGGCGCTCTGTGATGGCCTGGAGGGGTGGGACAGATGGAGGAGATATATGTATAATTACGACTGCTTCACATTGCTGTACAGCAGAAGCCAACACAACACTGCAAAAGCAATTTTCCTCCAAACAAAAAAAAAAATTAATAAAAAAGCTTAACTATATTCCTGAATACAAGCAACAAAAAGTTAAATAACAAAAACATACCATTTACAATGAAATAAAAATATAAAAATCACCTAGGATTAATCTAAAAGTATGACAAATTGACAGGTGACAGGGGCTCCTGCGTTCAGTGGTCTTCAGACACTGTCCTATGCAGGCTGCTTCTCCTAACATGTGTGCAGTTCATGTTTCCCAAAAATCTGTCTTAAACTCTGCATTGCTTGCCTCAATTTTTACATGTAGGATGATAACGGACTTGGTTGAAAAAAACCTAATCATCATTTCATTTTCATTCTTATTAAAAAAAATACATTTATCCACTTATTTGGCTACATTGGATCTTAGTTATGGCATGCAGGCTTAGTTGCCCTGAGGCTTGTGGGATCTTAGTTTCCTGACCAGGGATCAAACCTGCATCACCTGCACTGCAAGATGCATTCTCAGTCTCTGGACCATCAGAGAAGTCCCTTAATAGTCATTTCTGACCAATGACAACATGAGTGATTTTTATCTTCTCTGTCGTGTTTTTCTGTACTTCCCAAATTGGCTAATATCAGAATATATTACATTTTTCATAATCAGAGGAAAAGGACATTGGTTGTTAAATATGTTTACAATTTACTCTTTTTTCTCAACTGCCACTTAATCCCTATTTAGGTATGCATGAGTTCTGGGAAAATCATCCAGGTTCCTGTCATCTGACCTGCAAATGTCTCCACCCATACCCTCTCCTCTCCTCTCCTCCTGCCCTTCCACCCTTGTGTCTGCTGTCAGTCCTCTGAGGTCCTCTTACCTCCAGCAGTCAAGGCCTTCCCTCTTCCTGCAGCCAGTTCTGTCTGTGCTTTCTGTCTTCTAAAACCTTCCCTTACTGCAGGAGGGGCCAGTGTCTCTGAATCCGTTCTCCTCCGCTGTGTCCCATGGAAGCCCTCAGCCCAGTTCAGATGGGCACACAGGAAAGATCAGGAGCAGTAGTTCGGCTCTGACTGCTGGTCACTGTTGTGAAGCACTGTGCAAGTCCTCAACACTTGAAATCTCATTTTTCTCACCTGCAAAATGGAGAAATTATGTGTCATAATTTTGCATAATGTCATAATGTTGCAGGAAAGAAAGTGGAGCACAAGAAGATGGTCACGTGCCATGTCTCAGGCAAGTCCTTGGGATAGCCACTGAGTGTGAGTTCTTGGCTTCGCACAGAAAAGAATTCACAAGCCAGCCATAGTAAAGTGAAAGGTTTATTCAGGAAGAAACACATTCCATAGACAGAGTGTGCACCATCTCAGAAGGAAAGAGGTGCCAGTGTATGGCACTGTCAGTTTTTATAGGGGTGGGTAATTTCATAGGCTAATGAGTAGGAGAATTATTTCAAATATTTTGAGGAAGAGACAGGGATTTCCAGGAATTGGGCCACCACCCATTTTTTGCCTCTTATGTTGGTTTTGGAACTTTTATGGCCCATTAGGATATGTCATTTAGCTGATGTATCACAATGAGCTGAGACTCAAGGTCATATGGGAGTCAATCGCCCACCATCTTGGGCCTAGTTGGTTCTAACTAGTTTATGTCATGACCTCAATAACTGTCATTTGTCTAAAGAGTGTGTCCTGCCCTCTTCCTATATCATTAAGGATGTGATGACCATATAACAAAACAATCTGTGTAGCTAGTGAGTGTATTATACCTGTATGTGTGTTAGTTGCTCAATCATGTCCAACTCTTTGTGACCCTATGGACTGTAGCCCGAGAGGCTCCTCTGTCTATGGAAATCTCCAGGCAAGAATACTGGAGTGGGTAAGCCCTTCATTTATCCAGGGAATCTTCCTGACCTAGGGACTGAATTCTGGTCTCCGCATTTCAGGCAGATTCTTTACCATCTGAGTCACCAATACCTACATTAAACACTCAATAATTCTAAAGCAGCTTGAATCAAACACAGATTTTAGATCAGATGAACTTGGGTTCAAGGCCAAACATGGCTGTTTGTTAGTCATTTATCTCCAAGACAGTAACTTTTTTAAAAAAAAAATTTTTATTTTTACTTTATTTTACTTTACAATACTGTATTGGGTTTGCCATACATTGACATGAATCCACCACGGGTGTACATGCATTCCCAAACATGAACCCCCCTCCCACCTCCCTCCGCACAACATCCCTCTGGGTCATCCCCGTGCACCAGCCCCAAGCATGCTGTATCCTGCATCAGATATAGACTGGCGATTTGATTCTTACATGATAGTATACATGTTTCAATGCCATTCTCCCAAATCATCCCACCATCTCCCTCTCCCTCTGAGTCCAAAAGTCCGCTATACACATCTGTGTCTTTTTTGCTGTCCAAGACAGTAACTTTTTAAATCTCATTTTCCTCACTGAAAAGTGGATATGTGCGCTAGTGCATTGACTATTGTGTGGTGCCATGCACCAAGCACTGTGCTAAAAGGTAGGGGCACCTTCCCATTTTAGGAAGCACACAGCCAAGTAGGATTTGGATAAATCCCAGTTTTGGCTATAGGCTGGACCCACCTTGTTGTTGTTGTTCAGCCACTAAGTCGTGTCTGACTCTTTGTGACCCCATGGACTGCAGCATGCCAGGCTTCCCTGTCCTTCACTGTCTCCTGGAGTTTGAGTTCGGTGATTCCATTCAACCATCTCGTCCTCTGTCATCCCCTTCTTCTCCTGCCCTCAATCTTCCCCAAATCAGGGTATTTTCCAATGTGTCAGCTCTTTGCACCAGGTGGCCAAAGTATTGGAGCTTTGACTTTAGCATCAGTATTTCCAATGAATATTCAAGGTTGATTTCCTTGAGGATTGACTGGTTTGATCTCCTTGCTGTCCAAGGGACTCTCAAGAGTCTTCACTAGCACCACAGTATGAAAGCATCAGTTCTTTGGCCCTCAGCCTTCTTTGTGGTCCAACTTTCACATCCACACATGACTGCTGGAAAAACCATAGCTTTGTCAGCATTGACTCTGCTTTTTAATATGCTGTCTAGGTTTGTCATTGGAGAAGGCAATGGCAACCCACTCCGTACTCTTGACTGGAAAATCCCATGGATGGAGGAGCCTGGTAGGCTGCAGTCCATGACTGAGCAAATTCACTTTCACTTTTCACTTTCATGCATTGGAGAAGGAAATGGCAACCTACTCCAGTGTTCTTGCCTGGAGAATCCCAAGGACGGAGGAGCCTGGTGGGCTGCCGTCTCTGGGGTCGCACAGAGTCGGACACGACTGAAGCGATTCAGCAGCAGCAGCAGCAGCAGCAGCAGCAGGTTTGTCATAGCTATTCTTCCAAGGAGCAAGCGTCTTTTAATTTTGTGGCTGCAGTCACTGCTAAGTTTGAAAGTTGAGTTTTAAGCCAGCTTTTTTTACTCTCCTCTTTCACCTTCATCAAGAGGCTCTTTAGTTTCTCCTAGATTTCTGCCTTTAGAGTGGTCTCACTTGCATATCTGACGCTGTTGATATTTCTCCTGTCAACCTTGATTCCAGCTTGTGATGTGACACACAGATTTAAAGGATTGTTTCTGATAGACTGGGCACCTGAAGGACTATGGACAGAGGTCCATAACGTTGTACAGCAGGCAGTGACCAAAGCTATCCCAAAGAAAAAGAAACTCAAGAAGGCAAAGTGGTTGTCTGAGAAGGCCTTCACAAATCACTGAGAAAAGAAGTGAAAGGCAAAGGAGAAAGGGAAAGATAAACTGAATGCAGAGTTCCAGAGTATAGAGAGGAGAGATAAGAAAGCCTTCTTCAGTGAACAATGCAAAGAAATAGGACCCACCTGGGCAGATTCATTCCAATCCCAAAGAAAAGCAATGCCCAAGAATGCTCAAATTACCAGTCAATTGCACTCGTCTCACATACTAGTAAAGTAATGCTCAAAATTCTCCAAGCAAGGCTTCAACAGTACGTGAACCATGAACTTCCAGATGTTCAAGCTGGATTTAGAAAAGGGAGAGGAAGCAGAGATCAAATTGCCAACATCTGTTGGGTCATCGAAAAAGCAAGAGAGTTCCAGAAAAATATCTACTTCTGTTTTATTGAGTACACCAAAGCCTTTGACTGTGTGGATCACAACAAACTGTGGAAAATTCTTAAAGAGATGGGAATCCCAGACCATCTGACCTGCCTCCTGAAAAATCTATATGCAGGTAAAGAAGCCACAGTTAGAACTGGACATGGACAACAAACTGGTTCCAAATTGGGAAAGGAGTATGTCAAGACTATATTTTATCATCCTGCTTATTTAACTTATATGCAGGGTACATCATGAGAAATGCTGGACTGAATGAAGCACAAGCTGGAATCAAGATTGCCAGGAGAAATATCAATAATCTCAGATATGCAGATGACACCACCGTTATGGCAGAAAGTGAAGAAGAACTAAAGACCCTCTTGATGCGAGTGAAAGAGGAGAGTGAATAAGTTGGCTTAAAGCTCAACATTCAGAAAACTAAGATCATGCATGGCATCAGGTCCCATCACTTCAAGGCAAATAAATGGGGAAACAATGGAAACAGTGACAGACTTTATTTTATTGGGCTCTGAAATCATTGCAGATGGTGACTGCACCCATGAAATTAAAAAACACTTGCTCCTTGAAAGAAAAGCTATGACCAACCTAGACAGCATATTAAAAAGCAGAAACATTACTTTGCCAACAAAGGTTCATCTAGTCAAGGTTATGGTTTTTCCAGTAGTCATGTATGGATGTGAGAGCTGGACTATAAGGAAAGATGAGCACTGAAGAATTGATGCTTTTGAGCTGTGGTGTTGGAGAAGACTCTTGAGAGTCCTTTGGAGAGCAAGGAGATTCAACCAGTCAATTCTAAAGGAAAGCAGTCCTGAATATTCATTGGAAGGACTGATATTGAAGCTGAAACTCCAATACTTTGGCCACCTGATGCGAAGAGCTGACTCATTTGAAAAGACCCTGATGCTGGGAAAGATTGAAGGTAGGAGGAGAAGGGGACAACAGAGGATGAGATGGTTGGATGGTATCACCGACTCAATGGACATGAGTTTGAGTAAGTTCCGGGAGTTGGTGATGTACAGGGAAGCCTGGGGTGCTGCAGTCCATGGGGTCGCAAAGAGTCAAATACGGACTGAGTGACTGAACTGAACTGGGCAGGTTTAAAAAATCCTGAGGCCCTGGGGGTTCTGAGCAAAGGGCCTGAGTTGTGGTCTAAGCGCATTTTAAGTTTCCAGGAAACCCCTAGTAGTACACATCAAAGACTCTCTGGAAAGTGACTCCCAAAGAATTCCTTCACACCTAATTGGCATAGAACATTTTCCTCAGTGATTGTTTGATGTACTGAAGACAGAGAGGTGAGGTGGGCTCCAGTCTTCAGACAGGGTTTTCCAATTCCCACACACTCTATGTCAGCTCAAAAGGAGTCAGAAGTCTGATAGGAGTGCTGGCTCCAGTCTTATCTGTTTACAACTGATAACGAGAAAGTGGACCTTCCCCAATTTAGGGAAGTTGGTAGGGGGTTGGTGGGATCTGCCTGCCAACCACTGGGCCTCCAGCTGTTTCCAGACAAGGCTTTCCAGCAGGGCCTTATTAACTAAGCAAACCTGGGCTACACCTACTGAAATGCGTAAGTCTTTATAAGACCTTTAAGTAAACAGAGCAAGTGTCAGAGTGTTTTATCACCCCTAGGCTTTCAGCCCTTTCCCTCCTCAAAGCTGATTTCAACACTTAAGCAAACACCCAGAGAGGGGCATTGGTCCTATATCTAGCCTTAGCCCTATTTTGCTGGTAAGACATTTCCCTTCCTTTTTCTAAAGTTTCCATTTGTAAGACACACATTTTCAAAACCTTATTTGACATAAGGGGAGAATATCATGATGTCTGCGATTTGCCTTAAAAAACTCCAAGAAAAAAAAATGTGGGGGAAAAACAATGAAGAAAGATTGGCAATGGTTGGCTGCTGAACCCAATTTTATCGATTCAATATCTCAGCTTTCATGTATATTTGAGAATACAAAATTTAATAAAAGAAACTGTAGAAAATACTTATAAAAGTATTTATTTTAGAAAATACTTATAAAACTTTAATATTATCAGAAAGATTTGGATTCAATATCATCCTCTAAACTGAACAGTTTTAAAACTTATTTAAATAAATATTCTTTAGCTTATCCATGGATTTTAGTGTTCATAAAGAAGTTACTATTGACTTAAAGTCATAAATGTAATTATTTTGCATATAACTAAAGTATGTAATTAACAAGAACCATTACATCTAAAAGTATATTTGTCTTGAATCTCATTACAGATTTTCATGAAGGCATGAGACAACCTACTCCGTATGGTTTGCCCAGTCAGATCTGTGGGTTCTGATCCTGGCAGCTCATGGACCCAGCTTTTGGGAGGCCTCGTGGCAGCCAAGCTCACCAATTTCCTACTAGTTTATTTAACAGCATCTTTAATTAACTTCCCATTTAAAAGTTTAAACATTAAATCAGTATCAAAAAAATCTCATCTTTGGGGGATACATATCATTTTCAGAAAACAGTTTTTATACTAAAATCATAGGACAATTTGTATCAGAGTTGCAAGGCATCCTCTGTACTGTGAGGCAAGGGTCCCAGTCCCTACTTTGGCAATTAGAAAAACTGAAAATTAGCAAGTCCCAGAAGAAGCCCCTGAACCCCTCCTGGTTAGGAGGCTCCTCATGAGACACTAGTGAAACATGAGGGAGGGGGCAGGGCACAACCTTTGAAAGAATGAGGACCTAACACAAGCCAGAGTCCAATGGGTCCAAGTCTAGTCAACCTGGATTAGACCTTGATCCTCAGTATAGGCTCAGCGTAACACATCAGCAAGGTAAATGACAGACTCAGAGATGCCGTGACAGTTGAAGGCCCACCATCAAAGATCAAAATGTGGGTGGTGATCCAATTTCTAGAAATCTCCACCCCTTCCCCAAAATAGTTGGAATAATCCTCCCACTCATTAGCCTATGAAATTACCCAGCCTCTCTCCTTCTGAAATAGCTCACACTCTCTGCGGCGTGTGTTTCTTTTTAAATAAATTTGCTTCTTACCTATCACTTCATCTCTCACTGAATTCTCTCTGTGATGAGACATTAAGAACATGAGCTTCTTGAACCACCAGGGAGGGGACATATGTCCACCTATGGCTGATTCATGTTGATGGTTGACAGAAAACAATAAAATTCTATAAAGTAATTATCTGTCAATTAAAAAAAGAAAAAAGCCTGAGTGTCATTAGGTCTGGAAACCAGGTCTGTGAACTCAGTTGGAAGACTGGGTTTTCACTGGGTTTGTGTTCCTGCACGTGAGTTCAAGTCTCAGTGAGCTGAATAGTCACTATTCATATAGTGAAACTATAGTTTTACTAAGGTGGCACTTACCCCTGTGCTCTGTAGTCTTCAGATACCCAGTGTAAGGCTTGCCTCACTGTGGGCCGTATCACCCAGCACACTGCAGCCTTCTTATAATATCTGTGTGTTTCATGTTTTTCAAATATCTAAGTGCCAAAGGTTTGTGACTTAAACTCAAAGCCTCAGTTGCTTCAGCAAAATATGGAGGGTAAAAATAGTGCCTCCCCTGAGGGGTCCTGTATTAAGTGGGTAATGAATATGATATAGTGATCATTATGCTAGGCACAGAGAAAAGGCCTAGTTTGTAAAAATACTGATGCGTCCTCAGAAAGGAGGTGTTGAAATGTCTCTCTTTAATATTTATGCTCCCCATCCGAAGCTTGAAATCGAGCCAGGTGGTTCTTTTCCCCACAACAGCTCTCTTCTCTAGCTGGGCCCCTCACCATCTCCTCAGTGCGAGGAGTGTACAATATAAAATCTCTATTTCCACATGAAAACTTTTTCGTTCATGTTGAGGTTTTATTGATAATTTTTTGTTTTCCTTTTTGTTTTTTTTCAGGAAGGGGAAAGGCTATTGCCTTCTAGTCACCAGTGTTTTACATTGGGGGTTGACTCCTCCTGCTACTATCAGCACCGTAAACACTATAGGGGAAGAGGCCCCGCCCCCGGCACTAGCAGGTATCATTGAAGGGATGGTCCCCGAGGCTCTGTGCTGGACCCTGCCCGTCACAGCACAGTCTTTGCCAAAGCAATTGCACAGCAGAACCTAGAGGAGACCTCATTGCTGTTTCTTACAGTTATTTAGTGGCCAAGGTAGAGAGCAGGAAACACCTGTGTCTTCTGTACTTACCATCTTGCGTCCTGAGGCAGTTCTTCCAGTAACTGCAGTAAATCTTCAAATCTTCAAATACAAAAACTGTGCAGACTCAGTCTCTTGGAATTGATCTTCAATGTATCCATGAGAGGAGACTTTTTTATACCAGACGTGTCAGTGGGAAAATGACCTGGAGCCATTCTATTAGGTAAGAACAAAAATCATCTAAGTCTTAGAGCCAAGAGGGGTGTTTAAGAGCCTGGAATAAATTGCAATGCGTGCTTAATGTTGCTTCTCTTAAAGGGATGGGTACATGCTTGGTCTAAAATCTTTCTAAAGAATGACAACATTAATCAAAATCTACTAGTTACAAAATGATTGCATAATTATCTATTGTACATTAAATATATATTTAGACATATATTTGTATATGAATGCATTACATTTTATGCATATGTAAATTTCTGATTAAATTTCTTTAAATATTCTAGGCTTCTGTTTGTGATCAGTTTGATGTTACAGATCATCCCCATGGGAAACAGTAAGAAGCATTTTGTTTATATTCTCTTAGTTTTTATTGCATATTTGTCAATCACTATCATTCTCGTATTTTCAATTAATTTTTAAGGCTATCAAACAGGGAAATATAAAAGTAGTAGAGAAGAAAGCAGCAGTGGTAAAGCCCAGAAGTTCCAGCAGAAAACACTCAACTGGACCTTGAATAATTTAAGGGAGGAGAACGACAGCACGGAGGGCTGGAAGCCTCAGGGTTCATTCCCCTACTCCTTGACTTTCCAAGAGCTAAGCGGCAGTGCTGCAGACAAAGGTCATCCCGGTCAGTGAACTCTGAGTGTGTGTGTGTGTGTGTGTGTGTGTGTGTGTGTGTGTGTGTGTGTGTGTGTGTGTGTGTGTGTGTGTGTGTGTATCTGTGACTGTGTGTCTCTGTGTGTGAGCTTAGAGGGGATCTTATAGACTTTCTCCTTTGTCTCCTTCCTTGGCAGGCAGATTCTTTACCACTAGGAAGCCAGAACCCTGAGTTTAGAATTGGGGAAAAAAAAAAAAAACTAGGATAAGCTAACAATAAAATGAGAAACCCAATGAATAACATTTTACCATCTTTAAATATATAATATAAAGTTAAAGGATAAAGACACTATAAAGTATATACTTTATATAAAGTATATATATATAAAGTGTTTATATATATAAAGACACTATAAAGTATATACTTTTATACTATAAAGTAAAAGTATAAAAGACAGAGGATGTGATGGTTGGATGGCATCACCTACTTGATGGACATGAGTTTGATCAAGCTTTGGGAGTTGGTGATGGACAGGGAAGCCTGGCCTGCTGCAGTTCATGGGGTCGCAGAGTCGGACACGAACGAGCGACTTGAACTGACTGATAAAGTAAAAAATATTTCCTAGTGAGGTGTTCTTTTACTCTGAAAAAAGTTTTAATATTTTATTGGTAAAACGTGGCTTTGGCTTCTAACTGGTTATTTTTCTGCACGTCCAGAGCTATCTCAATCCCAGATAATAGCGGCCCTCTGCTAGGCTTATCGCAGTCTCTCAGGCTCCAGTGGTAGATTTTTTTTTTTTTTTAATTCTTTCGGTGTCTTTGCACCCGTGGGTGGTCCCTGCTCGCTCGCCGCTCTCCGGAGAGGCCAGTCTGTAATCACTGTCTTGGGAAGTCACAGCCTAATTTTAACATATGAAAGGAAGGAAGAAAGAAAACGCTACTTTGCAGGGGGCAGGGTTTCCCATATGTCTTAGGGAGCCTTCCTGACCCGCCCGCACCCCTGGCAGTTTGTTTTTAATCCTTAAACTAACAAGCAGGGTTTACCTGAGCAAACACTATTAGCAGGAAGCCAATTTTATTGCCTCCCCGAGGGGATCTCGCTTGGCCCTTCTCGGACTTATCAGACATAGAGGGTCCAGCGCGGAGCTGACCACAGGCGACGCCCCCACAGGTGCACCTCCGCGGCAGAGCTGCTGCCAGAACGGCGGCACCTGCGTGCTGAGCAGCTTCTGCGTGTGCCCCGCTCACTTCACCGGCCGCTACTGTGAGCACGACCAGCGGCGCAGGTAGGCGCGGGGTGGTGCAGGCTGGGGGCACAACGGGGCCTGCGGGGAGAGGAGACTGGGAGCCGGGCGGGGGCGGCGGGACCTCCCGGGGCGGGCCGAGGGTGAGCGCGCCCCCTGCACTAACGCCAGGCCCGGGCTTCCTCAGCAAGTGCGGCGCCCTGGTGCACGGAGCCTGGACCTTCCGCGGCTGCCACCTCTGTAGGTGCGTCTTTGCGGCCCTGCACTGCCTCCCCCTGCAGACACCCGGCCGCTGCGGTAAGAGGAACCCGCCCTGCGTCCTGTGCTCACAACCCGCACTCAGGCAGTTGCTCCTTTATACATACCGACCCATACAGATCTACCTGTGCCAGACGATACAGGAATGAGCGATTTGCAGGGATTCACCACTCGGGAAAGTCACATTCGTGGTGAATCACATAGTGTATTATCATCATAGTCTTTGAAAAATTTATTCCTAGGTTTCCCATATCCTACTTGCGGAATTTAAACGTGATTTCCAAACAGTGTCCTTAAATGCTCTTTACAGAGAACAGAACTTTGGAAGCACATAAGCTGGTAATTAGAGCCGCACCTGGCAGACAGGGCCAATTCAATTCAGTCAGTCGTGTCCGACTCTTTGCAACCCTATAGACTGCAGCACGCCAGGCCTCCCTGGAGTTGACTCAAACTTGTGTCCTTTGAGTCGGTGATGCCACCCAACCATCTCATCCTCTGTCGTCCCCTTCTCCTGCCTTCAGCTTTTCCCAACATCAAGGTCTTTTCAAATAAGTCAGTTCTTCCCATCAGGTGGCCAAAGTATTGGAGTTTCAACATCAGTCCTTCCAATGAACATTCAGGACTAATTTCCTTTAGGATGGACTGGTTGGATCTTCCTGCTGTCCAAGGGACTCTCAAGAACCTTCTCCAACACCGCAGTTCAAAAATATCAATTCTTCTGCGCTCAGCTTTCTTTATAGTCCAACTCTCACATCCGTACATGACTACTGGAAAAACCATAGCTTTAACAGGGTACCCAAACTAAATCTCTAGGGACTTCTCTACACTGGGCCAATACCCACCTTCTCAACTGAAATGTAGAGAGCGCCCTGGAGCAGGACAGGAGCAGGCCTGAATGGCCAAGTGCTGCCCTTCAAGGCCAACCTGGCAATGCTTCAGGAAGCAAGATGCCTGGTAACCACAGCTCAGGCCTGCCACATAAATAAAAGTCAGTGGGGTGTGGACTACACGCAGGGTGAACACTTATTTGCGATGACTCTGAGCAGTCCCCAACTCAATGCAAATGTTTTACTTGTAAAACTAAGGAATGTGAATCTTCTGAGGTCAGAAAACAGATGAAATGCTCGGCTGCAGAGTCGTCATCTCAGTCAGGGACCAGAGACACAGGTATAGCAGGCACGGCATTTCTCCCCTTTACAGTAAGCTCTGGCTGGGATAGCAGTAAGGGACTTGGTTAACACAAGCAGAGCTCCTTGGTCCTCTTTGTTAGCCTTGGGTGGGCTCCAAGTAAAGACCCTAGGCCTACTTTCCTTTTCCTTCCTGCACTATAGTCGACCCTGGGCCAATCCCGCAGTGTAAGGGTGTGCTTAATGGTGGTACAGCCCTTCACCCCCACTTCACATCCCCTTGTCCACTGTTAGATTGCTGTAGAAAGGCAGCACTCTTGTGAGTGGAGCCCTTCAAATCACCCTCTTGGTGGGTGGGGTTCCCTGGGTGGGGTGCCTGCTGGAGGAGCACGCATAATGAAAGCTCAGCTTCAGACGCATCTTCCTCCCTTCCTTCCTCCTCTGCAACCTGGGATAGGATCAGCATTCTAGTGACATTCTTAGTGAAGGTGCAGCGCTTCAGCCCCTCTTCTGCTCCCCTTAGCCAGCTCTGCATGGTGCCAGCAGTGTGTGTGGGGAGTGGGGGAAGGGGTGGGTGGGTGTGTGGTGGGGATTATAGTGCAATATACTTTCCCTTTCTCCCTCTCCTATCGGGCTCTTCATTTGCTGGGCCTGTGCCACTGATTCAGTAGCTGGTCTTTGAATGACCCAGAGAAAGGACATAGATTATGGCATAAGCATTAGAATTGCGGACGGTGCCTGTGTAGTCCTACAGGTGAAGTCATTGCCCACTGTGGTTGGCGCTCCTTGCAGTGATGTGGGGAAAGGCCTAGCTGTGATCATTTTCAGTCTTCTAAGCAAGGGCTTCCCTTTTGGCTCAGCTGGTAAAGAATCTGCCTGCAATGCGGAAGACCTGGGTTTGATCCCTGGGTTGGAAAGTTCCCCTGGAGAAGGGAAAGGCTACCCACTCCAATATTCTGGCCTAGAGAATTCAGTCCATGGGGTCACAAAGGGTCGGACACGACTGAGCAACTTTCACTTTCTAGCAAGGCCAGCTTGGGTTCTAAGCACCAGAGCAGGAGCTAGGTTCCAAGATGTCTGCTCACATCCTGGAAAACATTCAAGGCTGGGATTGCTGTCTGCCAAGGAAAATGACAGTGACTCTGAAAATGTGGCTTGTGCTCATCAAAAGTGAACCAAATAGTGAGGTCATCTCTCAGAGTAATTTGTCAGGAGCACTCTGTGACCCATTGATTGTGCATCAGGGCAGATGACAGTGGCGGTGGCTGTGCTGACTGTGGTTACGACCTGAGGATTACCATGATAGTGATAGCAGCAGTGCTGATAGATGATTATGATGCTGTGAGGATAACAGTCATCAGGATAAGCATCTTTATTAGCTCTCAGTTTATTTCAAGGACTTTATTTACCTAATCCCAGTCAATTCTTAACAAGCCTTTGAAGTAAGTGTTATACTTTTTATATTTGAGGAAACTGAAGCCTAGAGTGGTTAACTTCTTCAGCTATTCTTTTTTTTTTTCTTAAGAGATAAATTATCATATTTTATAATAACATTTAAATTATTTTAAAATATAAATCAACATACAATAGCATACTGGTATAAACATTGACAAAATGATAATTAATATACAATTAATATTAATTGGAATAAAATTGCTATCATTCAGAGTACATAAGCACATCCCTGAACTATGTCAGACACTTTTAAAAAAAATGAGATAGTTCAGTTCAGTTCAGTCACTCAGTCATGCTGACTCTTTTCGACCCCATGGACTGCAGCATGCCAGGCTTCCCTGTCCATCACCAGCTCCCGGAGCTTGATCAAACTCATGTTCATGGAGACAGTAATGCCATCCAACCATCTCATCCTCTGTTGTCCCCTTCTCCTCCTGCCCCCAATCTTTCCCAGCATCAGAGTCTTTTTCAGTGAGTTAGTTCTTCGCATGAGGTGGCCAAAGTATTGGAGCTTCAGCTTCAGCATCAGTCCTAATGAGTATTCAGGACTGATTTCCTTTAGGATTCACTGGTTTGATTTCCTTGCAGTCCAAGGGACTCTCAAGAGTCTTCTCCAACACCACAACTCAAAACCATCAATTATTCAGTGCTCAGCTTTCTTTGTGGTCCAACTCTTGACATCCATACATGACTACTGGAAAAACCATAGCTTTGACTAGATGGACCTTTGTTTGCAAAGTAATGTCTCTGCTTTTTAATATGCTGTCTAGGTTGGTCATAACTTTTCTTCCAAGGAGTAAGCATCTTTTAATTTTATAGCTGCAGTCACCATCTGCAGTGACTTTTATGATTGCCATGTAGAATTATATTAGTTTCAGGTATACACAGTGATTTGGTATTATATACAAATATATGCACTTGAGAAATGATAACCACAGCAAACCTAGTTAACATCCATCACCATACATACAATAATGACTTTCTTTTTCTTGTGATGAGAAATTTTAAGATCTACTCTCTTTCTTGTTGTTCAGTCGCTCAGTCATGTCTGACTCTTTTCAACCCCATGGACTGAGGCACGCCAGGCTTCCCTGTCCTTCACCATCTCCCAGAGCTTGCTCAAACTCATGTCCACTGAGTCGGTGATGCCATCCAACCATCTCATCCTCTGTTGTCCCCTTCTCTTCCTGCCCTCAATATTTCCCAGCATCAGGGTCTTTTCCAGTGAGTCAGCTCTTCTCATCAGGTGGCAGCTTTAGCATCAGTCTACTCTCAGTAATTTTCAAATATGCAATGCAGTATTATTAACTGTAGTCACCATCTTGTACGTATGTTACATCAGTTTCTTTTCTTTCTTTTTCAATTTTTAGATTCTACGAAAAAGTGAAATCAGATGGTATTTGTCGTTTTTGTCTCACTTATTTTGCTTCCCAGAATGCCTTCAAGGTCCATCTCTGTTGTTGCAAATGTCAACGTTTCCTTCCAGACTTTTCCTATAATTTTCAGTATAAAATAAATATTCTTTGGAGTGATATTTTTTACACTAAGATTTTATTATGGATATAATTAGAACTCTTATTGGTAAAGCTACATTTTTTATTGAATTTTCTCTGAGCCACTGAGTAGATTTGCCCTAAATATGTCTTTTTTTTTAATTGAATGAAAGATTCAATTTCATTGAATATTTATTTTTTAATATTTTTAAAAATTATTTCTGAAGTCTCACACACATGATTTCACATAATAGTCCTCTTATTTTCTGAATGTTCATATCGCCCCTTCCCTCTTTCTTCTCTCTTCTGGCAAGCACTGGTTTGTGTTCTGTATCAGTGAGTCTGCTTCTTTCTTGTTTTATTCAATAGTTTGTTGTGTTTTTTAGATTCCACGTATATATTTTATCATTCAGGATTTGTCTTTCTCTGTCTGCCATTTGACTAAGGATAATACCCTCCAAGTCCATTTATGTCACTGAAATGGCAAAATTTCGTTTTATGGCCAAGTAGTATTCTCTCTTGTGTGTGTATGTGTTTATCACATCTTCTTTATCTATTCATCTGTTGATAAACACTTAGGTTGCTTCCATACTTTGACAATTTTAATAATGCTGCTATGAACACTGGCGTGCATGTATCTTTTTGAATTAGTGTTTTGGGGTTTCCTGGATGTATACCCAGGAGTGGAATTGCTGGTCATATGGTAATTCCAATTTTAGTTTTTTGAAAAAAACCTCTATACTATTTTTGACAGTGGCTATACCAATTTAGATTCCCATCAACTGTGTAGAAGTGTTCCCTTTTATCCACATTCTCAACAGCTTTTGTTATCTGCATTCTTTTTGATGATGCCCATTCTGATAGGTAAGAGATAACATCTCATTGTGGTTTGGAGTTGCATTTCCCTGATGATAAGCCATCTTGAGCATCTTTTCATGTGCCTGTTGGCCATCTACATTTACTCTTTGGAAAAAAATCTGTTCAGTTTTTGTCCATTCCTTAAATCTGGTTTATTGTGAGTTTTTTTTTTTTTTAATACCGAGTTGTATAAGCAGTTTATATATATAGGATATTAATCCCTTATATGTCATATCATTTGCAAACATTTCCTCCCATTCAGTAGGTTGCCTTTTTGTTTTGTCGATGATTTCCTTTGCTGTGCAAAAGCTTTTATATTTGATTGGATCCCATTTGTTTATTTGCGCTTTTACTTGCTTTGCTTTAGGAGACAAATACAAAAAAACACTGCTGCGATTTATGTAAAAGAGTGTTCTGCATATGTTTCCTCTGGGAGTTTTATTGTATCCATTCTTCTGCGTAAGTCTTTAATCCATTTTGAGTTTATTTTTGTGTATGTATGATGTTAGGGGGGCTTCCCTGGTGGCTCAGAGGTTAAAGCGTCTGCCTCTAATACAGGAGACCTGGGTTCGATCCCTGGGTTGGGAAGATCCCCTGGAGAAGGAAATGTCAACCCACTGCAGTATTCTTGCCTGGAGAATCCCATGGATGGAGGAGCCTGGTGGGCTACAGTCCATGGGGTCCCAAAGAGTTGGACACGGCTGAGCGACTTAACTTAACTTTATGATGTTAGGGAGTTTTCTAATTTCATTCTTTCACATATAGTTGTCCAATTTCCCCAGCACCGCTCATTGAAGAGACTATCTTTTCTCCATTATGTAACCTTGTCTCCTTTGTCATAGATTAATTGATCATTTATTAATGGGTTTATTGCGAGCCTCTTTAAGAATATTTTGGACGGTATTATTTAGAATATTGAAAATTTGACCACATTGTAAATCCAATAGCAGAATAATAGGTAAGTAAATGTTTTAATTCCTTTAATGGAATTTTATGATGACTTTGAAGAGTATAACTGTGTTTCCAATATAATTCTAATGTGAAAGGACACATAGGGATAGGGGAATCACAAATATTGGGTTGGCCAAAAAGTTCCTTTGGGTTTTTTATAATGTTTTATGGAAAAATCCAAACACTTTTTAGCCAATCCAAAAGATAAAAGTATGCTACAGAATCAGGGTCCTTTGGCTCCTCTAAACACACAAAGGCCAGAGAATCTCCAAGTGCCCTCTTTGCTTGACACTCTATGGGTCCATGTACAACAGGCTTTCTTAATCCCAATATAATATCTTTTCAAGGGCATATTTTTCATTCTGTTTCAGAGGAACACTGTTTATTCTCCAGTTTCCTCATGTAAAATGAGGATAATCTGCCCTGAACTTTCACACAGATATTGAAGAATAAAATTTATGCAAAGCAGTCTTATTTGTTGGTGTGAGCTGCTTTGTAATTTTTCTCTTCCATGACCTAAAATAATGCTTTGTGTATAATAATTCTAAATAAATATTAAATGGATGACTCTTGATGTTTTAGTTCCAAATATAGTGCCAAAGAAGAAACACCATAAAGGCCATTGCCTACTATTATGTTACATTAAAACAATCTATTTTCAGTATTCTATTAATAAATATAGTATATTTTAGACAGGTAAATATCATTCTACCATTTTCTTCATTTACATTTGTTAATTTTGTGTTTAAAGAGGAAATTTGGCATAATAGAAAAAGCCAAATTTTAAATGGGAAATCCCCAAAATACTTGTTCAAATCCCCCAAAATAGTTGTTGTAATGTTTACCATCTTTATAAACTGTGCTTCAGTCTCCACAGTAGAAACAATTTACCCCATAGATTTGTAAAGATGAAAAGGCCCTATACCTGTTTTATATTATACATAAAATAAAATATTGTTGCATTATTTTCACCATCGACAGTATTCACATCAGTACAATGAGGTTAGAAAAAACTGCTTCATGATCTATCACTTATATGCAAATTTACTAAAATGTGTTTTTTTAGGTTGTGAAAAATACCCACTATACACATTAATTGGTGAGCATTGCTAGAGTTAAAAGGAAAAAAAATCAAGAAGAGTGACAGCCTTGGAGCTAGCAGTCCTTAAATCAACCCATGATCTCATTTTACTGAGAAGGTGATTCTTCCTATATATCACCCAAAGAATTAAGTATTTCCTTAGCATCAAGAACCAATATGTTCTAAAATTTAGAGTCTAAGTAATGACACAGTGAAGAAGCAATTTAGAACTTCCTCAGAGAGAAACAGGTCATGTAAATGTCAGATTGGGGTCAGGTCAGGCCTCATCTCATTCTTTAAACCCGATTTAAAAAGTACAGTTCTGTCGCAAAGCAGACAACCAACCAAACAACAAGCAAGTAAACATCTGCAGGCCGGAGCCAGACTGTGGACCTGCTGGAAGGATGGCCTTCCTAGGTCCTGGCCCCAGCTGGCTGCCAGCTGAGGGTGTGCTGACTGGGAGAGAGCAGACCCTTTGTCAAATCCCTCTGGGACATTCTCCCATGATAGGTGTCATTTCAGTGGGGTAGCTTCTCTGGGTGTCATGACAGGAGAGAAAGCTATTGGGTTTTCCAAGGGCATTCAGGGTTATTTGTAAACTGGAAAATTTGGGGAGTGCTAGCTCTGGACCTCATATTGAAGTATGATTTTATCCTCACCCAAGGTGGTCTCCAAACTATTTTAAAATCACCGCTTAGTACTCTTGCCTGGAAAATCCCACGGACGGGAGAGCCTGGTAGGCTGTGGTCCATGGGGTCGCTAAGAGTCGGACATGACTGAGTGACTTCACTTTCACTTTTCACTTTCATGCATTGGAGAAGGAAATGGCAACCCACTCCAGTGTTCTTGCCTGGAGAATCCCAGGGACGGGGGAGCCTGGTGGGCTGCCGTCTCTGGGGTCGCACAGAGTCGGACATGACTGAAGTGACTTAGCAGCAGCAGCAGCAGCAGTGGTAGTGGGGACATAGTGGCACATGCTGAGTATTCACAAATTTGATTTCACTTCTAGCTTCCTTTTCACACATGCTTAAGACTAAAGTAATGATAAAAATCTCTGCAATGTGTAAGTCTAAAAAGAGAACTTCTGGTAAGTATATAATTAAAATCCCATGTTATAGTATATCATCATTGGTAGCAGAGTTTCTTTTTTGGTAGGACATAAATAATGATGGGCTTCCAGGTAGCACTAGTGGTAAAGAACCTGCCTGCCAATGCAGGAGATGCAGGAGATGTGGGTTTGATCCCTGGGTTGGGACGATCCCCTGGAGGAGGGCATGGCACCCTACCCCAATACTCTTGCGTGGAGAGTCCATGGACAAAGGAGGCTGGTGAGCTACAGTCCATCGGTTCACAAAAAGAGAGTTGGATGTGACTGAACGACTTATCTCAGCAAACATGATGATAGGCCACAGAACCATTGATTTTGTAGGTTTTGATAAACAGTAAATGTGAAGAAAGCTTGCTTTAATTTTTCCTATTAATATATAGTGGAAGTTCTAATATTTTCTCTCTTAGCTCACTGGGTGACCTTGAGTCCCTAAGGAGGGACATTGTCTGGTGCTCACAGGTCCAGTTTGGGGATCCCTGCTTGGGGGACTGACTTGGTCTAACCAAACTCATAAAACTGACTCTAACAATGGCCTTTGAGTTCACATGCAAGAAAAGACCGCCAACAGGGCCTGAATCCTCTCTGTGGTCAGCCTGTTCCCTTTCACCAGGGGAAAAATCAACAGTGAAGCTCAGTATGGGCTGACCTGTAGCTGCTTCTCACACTGAGAGCACCTGTTGTATCATCAGCTTTTCTGGAGCTACCTCTGAGCCTGGATGCTAAGGCTTCTGTTTTGTGGGGTTCTAGTACCTTGGATGTTCTTTGGAAGGAATGATGCTAAAGCTGAAATTCCAGTACTTTGGCCACCTCATGCGAAGAGTTGACTCATTGGAAAAGACTCTGATGCTGGGAGGGACTGGGGGCAGGAGGAGAAGGGGACGACATCCAGATGGCTGGATGGCATCACCAACTCGATGGACGTGAGTCTGAGTGAACTCTGGGAGTTGGTGGAGGACAGGGAGGCCTGGCGTGCTGCAATTCATGGGGTCACAAAGAGTCAGACATGACTGAGCAACTGAACTGAACTGAACTGAACTGAAGTACCCTGGAACAACCCTCTCCCATGCGGGGTGATGTGGGGAATGGTGCCCAGGTCTGCAGTGAGCCTGCCCTCAGTCTTGTGCTGAGCGTGGCCTCCTGGCCATGCTCACCATAGTCACCTGCAGAAAGAGGCAGGGCAGGTCTCTGCTGCAGTGACTTGTCTTTATCTCTACTCATTGGCTTTTGATGGTTCAAGCTGACCACAGGTTTTGACGTTCAGAAGGCACTTTCTGGCAGAATCCTAGAGGACAGGGCTTGGCAGGTTTGTCAGGGGGAAGAGCAGGTTGGCCTCTGCCAAGCAGCCCTGGGGAAAAAGTTCCTGTAAGTTGGGCCTTTGTATGCCTCCCTGACCAGCTGATCCCACATCCAACCCCAGATTTGCTTGGGAGACTAATAGCCATACCTGTGGGGCTTGTCAGTTTTACATGGTAACCCTTCATCACCAGGGAGTTTAGCAAACACTCTTATCTGGTCTCACTACCCCCAGAGAGTCCCACTCAGCACCTCTGGGGTGGGGTCCTAGCCATTAGAGAAAGCCAGACCTACTGAGTTTGGGGCTCAGAGTGAGACCTGCAGTGGAGGAGCCACACTGCCTCAGTGGGGTGGTGAACACTCCAACTGGGGCACATCTGCAGCTGTGCCTCGTTGTCACGTCCTTTGTGAGACTGTCCACCATTGCTGTAGGAAAGGCTGCTTTCCTCCTCTTTAATAAGTGGTCCCTAGTCAAAGAAATAGTGTTAGGACTATCTGGGGAACAGATGACAACAGATGGATGCAAGCTGTTTTATTTCATTTTAAATCAGATCCACTTGCCTGAATTGTTAAATGACGGTATAGTACTCTGAACCACCACCTTGGTTAGCTCATGTGCCAAATGATAAGGGCTGAAGGACTATTTCTTTGTGAGCCTTAAAAGCAGCAAACAGATTCTCCTTCAGCTCTCCAAGTTACGTAAAAATCCCTCTGTTTCCAGCTGCAGTGAAAGGAATGCACAAGTTAAAGGGAAGCGCATCTCCCTTGAGCTGTGCTGTGTTCTCTACAGCTGGTGTCCACCCATGCTCTGTGCTGCCCACCAGGCGGCCCAGTCCACAGGGCAGGGCCCAGGAGGGAGGCCCAGGCAGAAAGGGGCCTTTCCTAGAGTAGGTGCAGACATTTCTAGTTCACTGTCTTAAAGCAGGCCTGCCACAGCATGTCTCATAACTCTCTCGGGATTATTTTTTCCAGACTTGAAAGACTTTCTCACCTCACACTCTAATGGACTGAGAACCCAGCTCACGTGGCGTGTTCTCCTCCTCTTGTCCTGCTTCCTCCTGAAATCCATCCTCAGTGAAGGGGGAGTCTGCTGATCAGACCACAGTTCACCCAGCAGAACCAGAACTGTTCCTGGCCTCCCAACGTGGCTGAACCAGATGGTGCTGCATGGGGAAGCCAGGGATTATATATGTCCCCTTGCATTGTCTACGTTGTATGTAATAGACTGGTTTCCTTATAAACAAGAACATTAAATGAATATTTGTAATGCTTAAAAAACTTTTTAATGAAAGAGCCTTTCTTACTTTCCTAGTTATTTCAAGGTACAGTAAGTTTCCTACATACAAATGAATTCCATTCTAAAAGCATGTTCATAAATCCAATTTGCTTGTAAGCACAGCAAAGTTAGCTTAGGTACCAAGCAAATACAATCAGCTATGTAGGTTAAAGCTTCTGCCTGCAATGTGGGAGACCTGGGTTCGATCCCTGGATCAGGAAGATCCCCTGGAGAAGGAAATGGCACCCCACTCCAGTATTCTTGCCTGGAGAATCCCATGGACGGAGGAGCTTGGTGGGCTACGTCCATGGGTCGCACAGAGTCGAACATGACTGAGCGACTTCACTTTCCCTTTCTTTCATGTAGTACTCTACTGCAATAGTCTTGCAATACTATTCACACAAATAATACATAAAGACAAGAAGTAAAGAAAATATTTTTTTTTTTTTTAAAGAAAATATTTTTAATCTTACAATATAGTCACTGCTACATTACCACTGCTTTTATGCTTGCTTCTGGACATCTTGGGTTTAAAATATAAATACTACATTACTGTACTCTATTAATGCAGGAGACCCCAGTTCGATCCCTGGGTTGGGAAGATCCCCTGGAGAAGGGAAAGGCTACTCACTCCAGTATTCTGGCCTGGAGAATTCCATGGACTGTATAGTCCATGGGGTCACAAAGAGTCGGACACAACTGAGCAACTTTCACTTTCACTGTATACAGGACTATACGGTGAAGAATACGAAAGCACAACCACTTGCAGAGGACTCATGCTCTTGACAGTGTATGCCAGATCCTTAAACTAACATGATTGGACATGCGAACACATTCACGTCTTTGAAGCCTGACAAAAGTTTGTATGTAGGGGACTTACTGTATATGACTGGATGTGCAGGAGTAAACACTAGAGGCTGGGGCCTATTCAGCCGGAATCTCTGATGATTCAGAGCAGACCAAACATGTGGCGCTTCAGGTAACAGCTCCCTTCTACACACTCCTTGAGCCCCACACGTGGATTCTGCAACACTTGACATTATTTGTTTACTCAGTCTCTTCACAAGTTCTAAGTCCTGGAGGGCAGGGACAGAGCCACATGTGTGCCCCCAGCACCACCATGCTGTGAATGTGGCAAGGAGCAGACGCCAAAGAATATTCCATAGACAGAGAAAGGAGGGCGTGAAGGGGAGGGAGCCCTGGTTGGAAAAGGCAGCTAGGCACCCTACCTCCTTTTCTCCATCTTCCTCCACTAATGACTCAGCTGTGACATGCTTCTAGGACGGTTAGCACTTTTTAGAATTCTCACCAGTATCTCCATAAAAAGGAGCTCTTGAAGTGGACCAAGGAGCCCGCTTTCCTGCCTATCACACAGAACTTGGGAGTTAGGTGTTTCTCAGTTGGGTCTGACAAATACATTAGCTCTCTATTGATTGAACACAGCCCTGTTTGGACAGATACCATAACTAAGAACACAAGAATGAAAACAGGAAGAATATTGCAAATTATTCAGTCAAACAAATCAATGAGAGTAAAATATGAGAGAGAAAAAGACTCTGGGATAGACAATACAGCCTGAATTAAATTAATTGATCAAAATATTGATATTTTATAAATCTTGTAGAATTTCCTTTAAAATATTCAAAGCTGAATGCAATGCAAAGGCCATCACAGAGCTTATTGTGCATGTGATATAAAGCTATATATACTGAAGTACTTTTGTGGACAGAAAAGTGGCTTTCAATCAACGCTGAAACCTCCCTGCCCAGAGAGAGTCATCCCAGTGTACTACACATACAGCTAAATGGAGAGTTCTCAGTGTGAACACTGAAATGGGATCTTTGCTGAGTTAAATGGGCTTCTATTTTTGGGCTTCCCTGGTGGCTCAGACAGTAAAGAATCTCCCTGCAATTCAAGAGACCTAGGTTTGATCTGTGGGTCAGGAAGACTTTCTGGAGAAGGGAAAGGCTATCCACTCCAGTATTCTTGCCTGGAGAATTCCATGGACACAGGAGCCAGACAGGCTAGAGTCCATGGGGTCGCAGAGTCAGACACAACTAAGCAACTAACACTTTCACTTTCACTGTGAATACTGTGGAAAATTCTTAAAGAAATGGGAATACCAGACCACCTTAGCTGCCTCCATAGAAACCTGTGTGCAGGTCAAGAAGCAACAGTTAAACCAGACATGAAACAATAGGCTGATTCCAAATTGAAAAGGAGTACGTCAAGGCTGTATATTGTCACCCTGCTTATTTAACTTCTATGCAGAGTACATCATGAGAAATGCTGGGCTGGATGAATCACAAGGTGTAATCAAGATTGCCAGGAAAAATATCAATAACCTCAGATATGCAGGACACCACCCTAATGTCAGAAAGTGAAGAGGAGGCAAAGAGCACTTGATGAAGGTGACAAAGGAGAGTGAAAAAAGCTGGCTTAAAACAACATTCAAAAAACTAAGATCATGGCATCAGGTCCCATTACTTCATGGCAAATAGATGGGGAAACAGTGTAAACAGTGACAGATTTTATTTTCTTGGGCTCCAAAATCACTGTGGGCAGTGACTACAGCATGAAATTAAGGGACACTTGCTCCTTGAAAGAAAAGCCAAGACAAATCTAGACAGCGTATTAAAAAACAGAGACATCACTTTGCCGACAAAGGTCTGTATAGTCAAAGCTATAGTTTTCCCAGCAGTCACCTACAGATGTGAGAATTGGTCTGTAAAAAAGGCTGAGCTCCAACACTTTCGAACTGTGGTGTTGGAGAAAACTCTTGAGAGTCCCTTGAGCACCAAGGAGATCAGACCAGTCAAACCTAAAGAAAATCAACCCTGAATATTCATTGGAAGGACTAATGCTGAAGCTCCAATACTTTGGCCACCGGATGCGAAGGGCTGACTCATTGGAAAAGGTCCTGATGCTGGGAAAGATTGAGGGCAGGAGGCGAAGGGGACGGCAGAGGATGAGATGGTTGGATAGCATCACCAGCTCAATGGACATGAGTCTGAGTAGATTCTGGGAGACAGTGGAGGACAGGGGAAGCCTGGCGTGCTGCAGTCCATGGGGTCACAAAGAGTCGGACATGACTTAGTGACTGAACAACAACAGTGAATACTTTAGCACTGTAGAGCTCTACAAAGCAAGCAGGCATGCATGCATGTGTGCATGCACACACACACACACACACACACACACACACAGCAAATATCTTCTTAGGCCCACTATAAGTTGGGGTTGGTGGTCCCACCCTTCAGGCTTGAGTAGGAGCGAGAAGTGAAACAATGCCAAGGTCAGTGACTATGGAAGTCTCCCAGGATTCTTCAGAACACGGAGGAGCCAGGCTGGCTGAGAAAGGCCCCATGCACATGAAACTGCACACTTTAGAATGTTCAGTTAGAAAGCTCACAGATAGGTGATATTTCCACTGAATTTTTCAGTTTTTTAAATACTCCTTAGTTCATAAGCCTATGAAATGCAAGTTATTTTTAAAATGTATGTTACAAATTAGTTTCTGGGCATTTTCAAAAATTTCCACCACTGGCTACGGAAATATGAATTTGATGTAATATTCAAATGAGAGTTAAAGAAAAAAGTTGAGTTCAGCCAGTATTGACTGGGACTGTAGTATGGGAAAAAATAATTATTAAAGTTTTGAGACATAAATATTTCTGGGTAATAATGTCTTCTGATAGCAATACTGTCTTTACATAGTTTCAAGTACATTCTGAACAGTACTATCTGTGGTAGCTGAATTTTCTACAAATAAATGAGTGATGAACTTTGCAATTTATCCTAAGAACCTGATGAATGTGTTTATATTATGTGTAAAATGTTTACAAAATGCATATCTTCTACACTTTTATGCCAATATGAAGTTTGCTAAAAACAAAAAGATACAAAAAGATACATTGTCTCATTGTCAATAGCTCCACTTGAGGAAATTGAAATAAGAGGGCTGTTCCACACTTGAGAGGTTACAGTTGTGATAAAAGGGAAAAGCAAGACATGTTCATTTTTAGTAAGAATATCCAGGATATAAATGCTCATCTACATTTTAAATACAAAATTAAGAATCAGGATTATGGATTCTCTCAAGATAATAATTCCTGATTTTATGCAAGAAAACCACCTTAACCATTTTCTCTATTTATCCATCTGTTTATACATCCACTTAACTAAGCAAATGAGAAACCTTGATTTACCTGGCTCTGAAAAGAACAGAAATTGTGAAAAGTAAGCTGACAGCTTTTTCTATAGTGCATGGAGAATTTGAGTGTAAAAGATATTTTCCCTGTAAATGGTTCCCCAGATGTTCAGAAAGATCATTAAAAAGTATAAACTTCCCAGGAGACAAATGACGATCCTGGACTCCTGGTTGGAAGCTTCATTCACATAAATGTGTCATGGATCTTACCTATCTCCTGCTGTTGAGGAGAGTAGATAGAGACAGTCTTCCTGGGCCATTATCTCAGAGCTGCCCTCACCACAGGAAAGAGCTTTTTCACACCCTGGTTTTTCTCACTCTGACAGAGGGTGAGGAGTCCTCCCTTTGGAGAAAGCAATAACAAGCTCTCTCCAATCCTGGGTTGTTTATAGAAGCACACTCTTTCCTTTCCAGCTTTTGTTCTCACTGAGTCTACCCTTGCATATCCTAAAACTAGGATCTGCCACAGTGTCGTGTGTACTCTCATGAAATACACACAGAGACGCTGAAAGAAGGAACAGGAAAAGCCACAGGAATGTATACCAGTCACATGATTTCAGTTCCCTGACTGTTCAGACCTTTCAACCCATCCCTGTGTTACAGTTCACTTCAGAGTCAAAGCAAGAGCCTGGTGGGGAGGTACCCTCTTGTACTTCTCGGCCACATCACAGTTACCCCTTTCTAGCATGAAAACAACTGACTTTAATCTTGGCTGAGAGCATTGAAAACCAGCTTCTGAGTGTATTTCCAATTTCTGCTGTGTTCAAAAACCCACTCTGGTGCACATAGCTTTATATCACACCTAGTCATCAGTCCTGTGACAGATCTATTAAATTTAGCTTTGAATAGCTAAAAGTAAGCTTCATAAGCACAGCCTTTTCCATTTCACCTGGACTGTCTACTCTTGGAAAAGGAAAATGAGGGGCTGTGTTTCTTCTACTTAGAACTGTTGGCTGACTGCTGACCTCCTGACCAGCAACTGGATTACTGCAGGACCCCAGCTAGGTACAGTGGAAATCTGTAGTCACAGAGATGGCTGAATGCCCAGCAGTTGAACACTACCAAGCTGAGTGAAGGTGCTGTGCTTGGAAATGTCTGCACACTTCCAATGGAGTTTGTAGAAAGATGAGCAGGTAAATGTTTAATAACTAGCTCTCCAGAAAAAATTACCTATACATCAGTTTATTACAAGTAAAGTGGTTTATTACAAGTAAAGTGGTTTATTACACATAGACTATAAAACAAGAGGGAAGCGGGCAGGGCACAATTTTTGAAAGAATGACATAGCTCAAGGACATAAAATAAACTGATTAGAATCAAATGGATCCAAGATGCTAGACAAGTCAGCTTCAACCAGACCTTGATCCTCAATCAGCAAGCTAAATGACACACCCAGAGGTGCCATGATAATTCCAAGGCACTGTCTAAAGACAAAAAGTGAGCCCAATTCCTGGAAATATTCACCCCTTCCCCCAAAATAGTTGGAATAATCCTCCCAGTCATTAGCCTATGAAATTACCCCGTCCATAAAAACTAACACTTTGCGGCCACCATACTCACTCTCTGCAATGGCCCACACTCTGTCTGTGGGATGTGTTTCTGAATAAATTCACTATTTACCTATCACTAGACAAAGTGATAAAAATTACTTTATTTATTATTTTATTACTAAATTCTTTCTGTGATGAGACATCAAGAATCTGAGCTTTATTAGGTCCTAAAACCAGGTACTGTGGGTTTCAGCCAGGTTCAAGTCCCAGCAGATGGGTTCAAGTCCCATCTGAGATAAATGGTTTCATGTACAGCACAGAATTTGCAAATAGTAATAAACATTTATAATGTTCTATGTTGTAAATTCCAAAGTAGCAGTAAACTTTTGTAGATTTTTACCAAAATCTATAACATATATCCAACCTATAGTTGTGATTCAACCATAATTTGACAATTGATACCACGTCCTATCAGAGGAAATAATCACTAAACAATCTACAACAGGAATAGAAAAAAGTTTTATCTGAGCCAAACTGAAGACTATAGCCCAGAAGACAGCCTCTCAAATAACTGTGAGATACTGCTCCAGAGAAGCACAGTTTTCCACACAGTTTTATATCTTTTCAGAACTAAGAACATCAAACAAGTCAGGGATAGATTCCTTCAAGGTTCAAAAAAAAAAAACAAAACAGATCAACATGTACACAGCAAGTCAGTGTAGACTTGGCACCTGGGAAGGGAGTCTTTATCATCAAATAAGTGCCATCATTGGTACAAGGGAAGCATTTAGTCTTTATTTTTAACAGTCTTCATTTTTAGTCAATGTCTCCTTTTCTTTAATAATTAAGCAGATGTACAATGCATGTTTGACAGGCCCCAAACAGGTTGTTTTAGTTAGCAAAACATTCAGTTTAACTCATCATTAGCCAGAATGACTTCCCTTGATATATGAAAATTGCTTTGCACCAATCTTAATTCAATGACTCTTCTCCCAGTAAACGTACTGTCATTAAATCTGGCAGGGACCTAATATGAAACTATTTCTAATCCTCATTATGTTAATTAACCAAACTCTCTGAACTTTGGCACTTCAGTTTTTTGTCGACATGAATAACTTCTTTGCTGTATTAAAATTAGGCTTGGTAAGACACACAGACACAGAAATGATTGTCATGAAGGAAGCTCTCTTTCTCATTTCATTTTTGAAAAAAAGTACATTATAATACCTGAAGTATGTCAAGAAGATGCACTTTACTTTTCTGCAGTGGTGTTATTCTGAAAGTATGCCCTTTTGCCCCCTGCAACTGTTGTCTGGAATTCAACATCAATAGTTTATATGACTAAACTTTATATGAAATTCGTTTTCTTGAATTTGTTGAAAGCAGCATAATTTAAATAGCTTTTCTCTCCTGTTGTTATGAAATGCTAGCAAATATATGATATCTTACTTCTGGAGTGTTCTCAGCTCTGTTCTTCCACTTCTCCTCCATGGGTGTCTGTCTGTTCTCTTATTTCTGTCCCCGCAGCTGCCCTTCCCTGCCCCAGTTTTGCTCTTTGATACAGGGGGAAGCTTGTATAGTCTATGAGAGGACAATGGCCAAGTCTTCCCCAAAGCTTGAGCTATTCCTCTTAACTGGTTTTCAGAGTCAGCTTTAAAGTTATTTTCAACTACATACGTATTTTTAAATGATTTAATGTCTGAGTTATTTTAACTTATTTTAAATACATATTTCATTTGTATAATTATGAATTTTTATTTTCTTATTTATTTTAATCATGGATTTAAAATAATTTTTAAAATTTATGTTAGTCATTTGATTTTAGAGTTGTTCATTTTAGTTTTATTTATTTAATAAAAAATTATAATAGATTCACTTATTTAGCAAACACAATCTTCCTTGTGCTAGGTTTTAGGAAAAAACATTGGTAAGATTAGGATCCCAGCCCAAAGAAGCTTATAGTCTTAGACTACCTCAAACACATTGCAATGTCATAAATGCTGTTAAAAAGTATACAAATAAAGATGTATGCAAAACAAAACTATACACAAAATGAAAAAAATGTATACAACAAAAGAACTTTTAAACAAGAAGTATTTCTAACAGCCTTTAGGTAATGCTACTGAACTAAGTAACTAAATCCAAACTGTAATGAGAAAATCTGATTATTTTATGTGGATCAACAGAAATCAACTACATGGGACCTAATGAACTCATAAATATGATTTATAACCTTGACTTTGAAAAATATACTAGCTTGAATCTGTTTCCCACTTTTTTTTCTCTTTCTCTGGGACCTACAACTGGTTAATGAAGTATATGTCTTTGTAAATGGAGATGGGACATTTGTCTTTTTCTCTCTACCTGACCCTTCCAGGATTTTGCTTCTCCAGCTGCCTACTCTGTGGACTTGATAGTTTATTGCAACTAGATTACAACTTAGTTATACTAATCATTGTTTTAACCTGTTCTTTGCTTCCAAACAGTCTATACTTGTGTCTCTGCTACACTATGACCTTGTCAAGGTTACTAGCTATGTTCAGTCAGTTCCATTCATGCCTGACTTTTTGTGACCCCATGGACTGCAGCATGCCAGGCTTCCCTGTCCATCATCAGGGACCTTACACCCGGAGCTTACTCAAACTCATGTCCATTGAGTTGGTGATGCCATCCAACCATCTCACCCTCTGTCGTCCCCTTCTCCTCCTGCCTTCATTCTTTCCCAGCATCAGGGTCTTCTATTTTATAATACTGTTGTCTCTTATAGTATGTAACCAGGCCTCCAACAAATGTAATGGTGAGTAGGTGACTTGAAGCAATTTATGGAAAATATAGTTCTGCATCCCTCCAAAAATTGCAATAGTGTAATTCTTGGCATGGGAAGAAGCAACAGGGAAATATCTCCTGGATCTTAATAGATTAGAAGATAGAGGATCCAGAGAACACTTTACCATCTATCGATGGGCCTAATCCAGAATTAATGCCCGGAGTGACATATTGATGAGAACTTCCACCTGATCTGAGATGAGCTTTCCAGCACCATGGGACAAAAATTGTCATGCAACGTCTCCCAAATATCGATTGAATTTTCAACCACAGGGAGGTACTGTGAAATGGGGTATTTCCTGCTATATCAGTAAATAAGAATGTCACAGTCATTAGCAATTTGGGACCTCCAGATGTGAATTTCTGACCCCAGAAGGCCCTCAAATGGGAGAATAAGCCTGCAATACAGCAGCTGTTGGCTGCTGCCACACCCTACAGTGAGCAAGGAACTAAGGTTGTGAAAAATCAAGAAGCAGTATGCTGGCCCCAGGTAGCTGCGATGCATATGAAAGGAATGATTTCAGTGAGCCCAAATGCTTGTATCTTTCCATACACAGAAGGGTGCTAAATTCCTTGACTTGAGGAATCTGGTTTTTCTTAATTAAGAATAATCTTTTGATGTTCAGACTACACACCCCTTGTTGCAAACTCATATATATCCTAACTCCTCAACCCACCTCCTGGGAGCAATTTCAGAATCTGTCTCCTGCACTTGAAGTTCTAACAATTCCCACCAAATAAAATGCACGTGTGTGTGTGCATGTGTGTGTGCATGTGTTTGTGTGTGTGCATTTAGTCGCTCAGTCATGTCTGAATCTTTGCAACCCCATGGGCTGTAGCTCACCAGACTCCTCTGTCCGTGGGGATTCTCCAGGCAAGAATACTGAAGTGAGTTGCCATGCCCTCCTCCAGAGGATCTTCCCAGTCCTGGGATCAAACCCAGATTTTCTGTATTACAAGTGGATTCTTTACCATCTGAGTCACCACTTTTAGGCTGTAACTACCTTTTTTTAGTTGACACAGGTCAACTTGCCTAAAGTCACAGTGTTTAAACATTATTCTGGATGTTTCTATAAAGGTGTTTTGTTGAGATTAATGTTTAAATTAATGGACTTTGAGGAAAGGAGATTGCTTCCATAATGCAGGTGGGCCTCATCCAATCAGCTGAAGGTCTGAATAGAAGAAAAGAGAAACTGTCCTGGAGTAAGAAGGTGTTTTGCAAGCAGACTGCCATCAAACTCGAGCTGCAACGTTGTCCCTTCCTAGGTGGCCAGCATGACAGCCTTTTTGGACTTTCTATTAAAATGCACCTGTGGGATTTTTGCTTACGGGGTGTTAAAGAAAGTAAATGGAAGTAGTCGTGGTCAAGCTTCAGAGGCAAGAAAGCAGAGCAGGCCTCTGACCTCGCTTCCAACCTCTCTGGATACTGCCCTGACTCCATGCCTGCTGTGAGTGCAGGACTAGCAGCACCACAGATAAGACAGGGGGCAGATCCTGGAGTTGTTGAGCCCTTGGAGGTGGTCTGGGCAACCATGGCTAAGGGTTTACCAACGTTCCAAGATTTGCAAAACAAAACAAACAGCATTGTAAAAAAGATTAACATAATCCAGTGTTGCAATTTACTGGCAAACAGATGATGGTATCAGTCTGTGGCCTGGGATTATAAGCGGGAGCCTCCATACTGCAATTTTGAAGTCTTACCCAATGGAGCAAACATGCTGCCCTGGACCTTTTCCCAGTTGAGACCCCAGATTGCTATTACACAGGACTTCCCAGCACTGTTTGAGCCTGGATGTCCGTCAGTGCGATTTGTCGATGTACGTACTGCTACCCTCCTTTTGTTGTTGTTGTTTAATTGCAGAGTAGTTTCCAACTCTTTTGCTACCCTATGGACTGTAGCCCACCAGGCTCCCCTGTCCATGGGCTTTCCTAGGCAAAAATACTGGAGTTTGTTGCCATTTTCTCCGTTAGGGGAACTTCCTAACCCAGAATTGACCTCAATTTTCCTACATTGGCAAGTGGATTCTTTACCAGTGACCTACAAGGAAAGCCCCCATCCAAAGGATATCTGTACAAATTCCAGTGGCGAGATTACATCAATTTCCAAATAATTTATAATCTGTTTCAACCATTGTCTCTCCACCTTTTGTCATTAGTACTCCACTAAGGAGCTGTTTTTAGTCTTTTTAATCCTAGTCAAGACTCTATTAAGTTAAATATTACAGATATAATGTATATCTGTTCACATATTATGTATATCCATACCTTATACATATAAAGAATAAGATATTTGCCACCAAGAACAAATTTTCACCAAAAACACAGTCTAAGCAGTGAATGGTTTACAGTATTAAAACTTTTTTAAAAAGAATAAATATGGAGAAGAAATGATGTGTTTCAGCACTCAGTTATGTAGATTATTTCCAAAATAATTCAACTACTCAGTTGTATCAAAATTAATTTTTCCTGAAGTAGGTACTATTCTCAACTATAGGTAATCCTTGCCTTGCCTGGGTGTTAGGGAGGGACCATAAAAATGGCAATCAAAGCAAATTTTAATAAGGAATGAGGAAAATTACTATTGTTCTGTGACCTTGAAAAAAATGGTCAAAATATTTAAAAGTGTCAGCTGTAAACGTAAAAGAAAATGAAAAAAAAAATTAAAAATTAAAAAAGGAAAATTTTTGCTTTTTCTTTTACTCTACTGTTTCTATTTCTGTTTGTATATTGAAAGATAATTCTTCATTAAATATTGAAACTGTTTACTTGTATATAACAAGTGGTTTCTTTTATGAATGAATCCTTTGAACCCAAAACAAAAGTTAAATCTTTCACCAAAGCATGGTGATGGCATGTTTCGGCAAAACAAGTGATGGCACAGAGGCCAATTACCACTGAGAGAAGACTTGCTTTACTTACACTTCCCAAATGGAGGGGTCCTCTACCCCCACAAAGGGCCACATGATGAAGCACCAGTCTGGTCAGGAGACAGAAGCAAAGGTGAGAGGAAAGCATGGCCCAGAGCCTTTATTGTGTTTTCCATGGAAAAAGCAAGGCAGGCAGGAAAATAGCTTAGCAATGGCAAATGTGAATAAAGTCAGTGGGCTCTAGGCTACATTGGTGGTCTCCAGTTTTCTGTAGTGGTTTAGGTCAGGGGATATAGTGGCTTGGAGTGTGAGAGTTGGATCAAGTTAGCTGTTGTGGTTATGGACTTGGGATTAGTTGTTTGCAAATAAAAGGTATGTTCACAGTTGATTATTATTTCTCCCTGGCCAGGAAGGGTTCCCAACATGTCAAACCATAATGAAATATAGGACATTTAAAATATGATTCATATGGACTTGAGCTGCTATATCAGTTCTTTCTGAGTCTCCAGACTGCTGGCACATCCTGCAGATTTTGGATTTTCAGTCTCTATCATGAGCCAATTCTTTAAAACTAATCTAGGTATATAGATAGATATATAGATATAGATATATAAACTTGCAGCTGTTCTCTGGAGAGCACTGAAGTCCTGTTGCAGAAGCTTGCTGAGGCCCAGTTTTGACCTGCATATTAGAACACTCTTGCAGCAAAAACAATGTTGGATCTCACATATTCTGATTATATTCTGACTGTAGGCTTTCTTCCAGAATTTGGTCTGGAAGATCACAACTTTCTTTCTACCTCTTTATGAAGACTTTATTTTAAATAAATTGATTCAAACTTTTAATTTCTTCCTTTTTATTTTTTGGCAGAAAAGTCAATTCAAATGCCATAGACCATCTGTGGCAGTTGTTTCTCCAGGGGCCCTCTCACCCCTCCCGCTGATCTTGGGATGGGGTGTCCTTCCAGTTGAACTCTTATACCCTCTTTCTTGTCTGTGGGGTGGGCTGGGAAGGTGTCAACAGGCTCCTATTTCCTCTGGCTGCACTTGGGGTCAGCTAATTGGGAGCCTTAGCTGAAGATTTGAGGAAGGAAATAAAACGGTCAGGGCATTTACTCTATGAAAACCCTGCTTGCTATGTCCCTCAACTGCAGGTCTCCCCTTCTCTCAAGGCAGCTTCTCTGTGACCTTCCCATCAAGACCCATAGGGCCTTAAGGTGGCAAAGTCTCTATTGCTGCTGCCTAGGGCAGGATCCTGAACTGGGCCTTCTCTTTTCCTTGTACCCCAACCATAATACTCTGGTATTTAGTTCTTTTGTAAATAAACACTCTACAGTTTACCCTCCCTTAGCGTGTGCCAGCTCCAAAGCCCATACTTTGTAATGTCCATTCAAGGTAATGATCACATTTTTCTCTCATCTGTGTTTATCCTTTTATTCACTCAATCTAGTGTGCTCTTTAATTCAACTACTATATTATTCCTTGCTTTTTTGCTTGCTCCTGGGAAGAAAAGCAATGACAAACCTAGAGAGGGTATTAAAGCAGAGGCATCATTTTGCCAAAAAAGGTCTCCCTAGTCAAAGCTATGGTTTTTCCAGTAGTCAAGGTCTCGCTAGTCAAAGCTATGGTTTTTCCAGTAGTTATGTACAGATGTGAGAGTTGGACCATAAAGAAGGTTGAGAGTTAAAGAATTGGTGCTTTTGAATTGCGGTGCTGGAGAAGACTCTTGAGAGTCCCTTGGGCAGCAAGGAGATCAAACCAGTAAATCCTTAAGGAAATTAACCCTGAATATTTATTGGAAGGACTGATGCTGAAGCTGAAGCTCCAGTACTTTGGTCACCTGATAGGAAGAGTCGACTTACTGGAAAAGAGCTTGATGCTGGGAAAGATTAAGGGCAGGAGGATAGGGGGCAACAGAGAATGAGGTGGTTGGATGGCATCACCGACTCAATGGACATGAGTCTGAGCAAATTCTGGGTGACAGTAAAGGACAGGGAAGCCTGGTGTTCAGAAGTCCATGGGGTCACAAAGATTCGGACATGACTAAGCAACTGAACGACAATAAAAGTTATTCCTATAAATTATTTTGACTTTGTTCTTTTCTGTGGTTCCTTTGTCTTTGGTCTTATTGTTAATAGTATTTTCCTATATCCATAAGGATATTCATTATGCCTATTCAACATTTTTGATCTGTCTTTTCCAACAAGTCTATTTCAAATACAGTAAAGCCCCTATGTATGAATGAGTTACATTCTGAGAGCATGTTCATAAGTCTAATTTGTTTGTAAGTACAACGAAGCCCAGGTACCCAGCTGACACAATTGGCTACATTGTAACTGTAACAGGTTTATAATGTGCTTAGTTGCTCAGTTGTGTCCAACTCCTTGTGACCCCATGAACTGTAGCCTGCCAGGCTCCTCTGTGCATGGGGATTCTCCAGGCAAGAATACTGGAGTGGGTTGTCATTTCCTCCTCCAGGAGATCTTCCCAGCCCAGGGACAGAACCAAGGTCTCCCACATTGCAGGTGGATTCCGTGCTGTCTGAGCCACCAAGGAAGCCAGGTTTATAATACTTTTCACAAAAATAGTACATTTAAAATCACACACACAAAAAAACATTTTTTAATCTTATAGTACAGTACCTTGAAAAGTACAATGGTATAGAGTACAACAGCTGGCAGACAGGTTGGCACCTACTGAACAGGCAAGAAGTATTACTGACTGGAGGGGGAGAGGTTGGCCGATGGTAGAGGTGAAGGATTGTCAGCAACGGGAGACAGAGGGCCAGCTGCAATTTCACTCATGCCTGACAGTGATGGCATGGGTTCTGGTTCCTTGCTGGATTCAATTCTATCTACCTTCTTGAAAAAGATGATCCAGTGGTATCTAGGTAGAAGCTCTATTTTTCTTGTCATAGATGCCACGATAGTACTGGGCTGCACTCTGAACAGCTGCTGCAACCGTCATGTAGCATTCTACATTCCCGTCCTGCGCCTCTCACACTAATGGTGCCTCCTCAAATAAACAAAATCCCCTTGCCATTTCCTGCATCATGAATCTCTTCAGTTCTTCAGTTACCTCTTCTTTTTGTCTCTCTTCATCCTTTCTCTGGTAAAGTACACAAAAGCACAGCCACCTGTAGAGAATGCACACACTGGACACATGAACTAACGTGACTGGACATGTAACGCACAGTCACATCAGTTACAGTTCACGACTTGAAGGTTCGTGTGTAGTGGACTTACTGTGACCTATAACATGCAGTCTGTTGTATTTCTCACGTGACAGTCACACTCAGTGTGCAGCTGTGTGAACACGTGAGCTATTCCTCATGGTTAACAGCTACTCTGTCACTCTGGAACAGTGCACCAGAGAAGGACTGAGGTCCTAATGAGTTTAAGGAGAAGGGAGGGTGTCTGCAGGCACCAAAGGGTTGCTCTTATGCTTTCCTTAGTACTGGCTCTGCTAGTCAGCTCCTATAGTCAGGGCCTCAACTGAAAGCCTTAGAAGAAATCGCTATGGAAGGATCAGTCTCCCTAGTAGCAATACCCCTGTCTTTGGGGTAGAAGTAAGGGGATGGAGGGCAAAAGCTCAAAGGTGGATGGTGGGACCTACACACCTGTTGACTTGGCCACCCTGAAGCACAGTGGCACCAGAGGAGGGTTATGCAGCATTTATCATGAGGTTGTGTGTGTGGGGTGTAGGAGAAGAGCGTGTGAAGAGATGCTCTCTTCAAGTCAATTCTCTCACCTCCTTCCTTTCTCCCCGCCAGCTACAGATCACTCCAATTTCTCTGGTTTTTCTCTTGATTTTGGTTTCTGAAATCTACATTTTCTTTTCACCTCCCCAGTTCATCCAGGGTTGATTCTGGGGTGAGAGCCAGAAGCCTATGGGAAGCTCCTGCTGGCATGGCTGGTGAAACCCACCTCAAGGGCCTCTCCCAGCCTGTCCCCCGGACCCAGAGTCAATTATCCTTACAGATCTGCCTTCTACTCTGCCCTCAGTTTTATTTGAGATCTTTCTTTGCCACTGACCAGAGGGAATTCTGAGACATTTGGGACAGTCAGTCCTGAGAGAGTCAGGGCCTGAAGAGTCTGTGAGGGGCCTTCATTGAGAAGAGAACAGAGGTTTCCAAGCACTCTCAAGATGTCAGGGCTGGAATTCCTGTTCCACTATTGACCACTCAGGGGCCACAGACATGTCACTTACCCAGACTAAGCTTTGTGTCCTCAACTATAAAAAGTTGAAAGGTTGTTGCTGAGCCATGAAAGACACCGGGATTCTTGGCCTCCAGAGGAGAGGATTTCAGTCTGGGGACAGTGATGAGGCTTAATCACGCAGAGCTTTTGTGTGATAAAGTTTTATTAAAGTATAAAAGAGACAGAGAAAGCTTCTGACATAGACATCAGAAGGGGGCAGAAAGAGTGCTCCCCTGCTAGTCTTTAGTAGGAAGTTATATACCTACTAGCAGGCCGCTAATTAGAGAAAGGGAATGTCTCAAAACTCAGAGTGAGGCCAGGCCCCTCACCCACAACATGCATTTTGAGATAACATTGGCACAAGGTGAGTCATCCCAGGCCATAAAATGATTGACATGAATGTTGGCGAAGAAAGGCAGGTTTCTAAGCAAATACATAGTCTCATTAACATAGCTTAAGAGAACATTTGCATGAGTAAAACATACTGGTTTGTCAAGGCAGTTCTGAGTCTTAGGCAGAACCAACTTGAAGAAAGACAGAGTCTAAGGTAAATACATAGTTCATTAACATCGCTTAAGAAAAACATTTCCATAAGAAAAACGCATTGGTTAGCTCAAGGTTTGAGAAAAGTTAAGGTTAGTGGAAACAGGTGTCTCCATGGCAACAAAGAATTTTAAACGAAACCTCCTTTTAATTTGGTATAGAGAAGGGAAAAAAGGCTGACTTGCAGTTTGTTTCCTCCTACTTTGAGAGAGAAAGAGAGAAAACATCTGACCCTTGCGGCCTATTTCCTCCATTTGGAGACCCCTAGCCTTCCTGCCTGTTACCCTCTCAAAGTGACCAAACCTAGATAAATAATACTGTTGACTAAACAGATGCACAATATGAGAGTTGCAAGTTCAAGGAGGACTGCAGCCTGGGAGACAGTACCTCACAGAGCTCTGAGAGACTGCTCCAAAGAGGCAATGGAGAAAGGTAAATATATAAGGTTTTGGTGACGGGGGCATTCAATGCAATCAAGCACTTACTTTACAAAAGGTTTTCTGCTAGTCAAGAGGAGCTGATGTCACCATGAAGGGATTTAGTGCTTTTCTAGATATGAAGAGATGCAAGGATTAAGGATCATGAAATCAGTTCCTGAAAATATCTAACTATCTGAAGACCTGTTCCACTGGTTTCCCTGGTGCACAGAGTGCCTCACTCTCCATCCTGAATTCCCCTCAGTAGGTGTTCAGCAGCAGCAGCAGCACAGGTTTCAATCTCCTCAGAGGCAGACGGCAAATGCTGTTGTTGTTTAGTTGATGACAAAGGCTCTTGGCAAGTGCCAACTGATAGTTGGCAATACTGAGCATTGTACCTGATTCCAGGTAATAGGGAGGTGGGCTGGGATTGGAATTGTGACTCTTCAGGTCTCCAGAGTGTCCAGATAATGCTTTTGTATCCCCTGAATTGGACATCCAGGGAGCTTCATAGAGAAGCAGTCACATCTCTCCATGCTCCAAACAGAAACATGCTGTTGGACAGAACAGAAGTTTCCATGTTTGAGAAATCCAGCACAGCCCACATGAGGCCTCTGTGCATTGAAAGAAAGGGACGTTTCCCAGGACCGTGGGTGGGTCTGTGGGTGGTTGAGACGGCAGATCTCACCTCACCTCACTTGCATCTCAGGCCCAGCAGCCCTGCTCTGCTATCTATAACTTAGCCCACTGTCAGGGAGGTCTTTCTCACTTCTAGACACTTCTGAACTGGGAACAAAATCTGTGTTAGTGGAAGCAAGATTCTGGTGACCATGTGTGGGTGACTTCACCTGCTGTTACATGCTGGCAAGGGGGCAGGGCTCTTTGGGTGACAACGGGTTTGGAAAGAATTTTCACAGACCACCTGATGGCACTTTGGGCACAGTGGACTTGCAATGAATAGCGCTCTTTCCTGATGAACAAGGGTCTGGGCTGGGGGCTGTGGTTGTTCCTCTGAGAGCTCTGCTAACTGACTAAAATTCTGTGACCCAGATGTGCTTGCCAGGCGCAGTTCAGGACATGACTTATGGGCTTGGGGCTGGGCCAGCAAGTCCTGGGTCAGCCCAACCTCTACCACTGCAGGGAACTGCCCACAGGGGGGTTGGAGGTTGGGCCTCTGGAGACCATCAGAGGACAGGGCTGTGGCAACAGGGAGAACAGGCTGGAGCTGAGCCATGGAAGAGAGCTCTGACTGCGGATATGAGCCTGGTGGCCAAGGTCTCTTGCTCTTTACTTCAAATCAAGCCTTTCAAACACAGCCTCATTGGCCTATCAGCTCAGAGATGATCTTACACCTCTAGAGTGACACCTATGCTGACTCAGCGCCCTGCAGGCCTTGGGCTGTAACGCTTTGTCCCTGAGCCCTGCCAGCTCCTCTGAAAGACTCCTTGAGGAGGACTCAGCTCTGAATGAAGATCATCTACCTCTAGAGTGACTGCTACGCTGACTCTCGTGATCTGCAGGCCCTGGGGCATAATGCTTTGTCCCTGAGCCCTGCCAGCTCTTTTGGTGGACTCCCCAAGGAGTATTCAGCTCCAGATGGCCTGCCAGTCACTCAGTGTCCCTGTCTTTTCCCATCTCTGCCCAAGGAGGAGCTCAAAGTACATTTGGGGTGGGGGTATGAGGTGGTTCTGATGACTCAGAAACAAGAGCAGAGGCTTCTTCCATTGTTTTTATTTTATCAGGCTTGGAGCGGAGTCAGATTTAGGGAGGACTCAGAGTTGAACACACTTAAGTGCAGCCAGTTGGCAAAAATGCAGATGGGCTGCTGAGAAGATAGCCACGGGCCCCATGTGTCTGTCAGAGCCCCATTGGCCAGAGGAAAGTCAGCAGCAGGTGGAAGGTTTGTGAAGCCACAAGGACTAGGAAGTTCCTGGGCTTGTGGACATTGCCCAGAGAATTAAAGTTGATCAGAGCAGGAGGTTTCTCCTCAGCAGGAGCAGTTGAAGGGTCAGGATTGGGCGAGCTTTTCTGCTTCTCAGTGATCCATTGGTTGTAGTAGGAGACTTTGGTGAAAATGCTGGGCCTATGGGTTTCTCACAGAGCGCACTAAAGCTGGACAGCCCCATCAGATACCAGGTGTCATTTAATTTGCAGACGAGGGGTCCCCCAGAATCGCCCAGAGGAAAGAGAGGGCGTGAGTCATGCAGACCAACATGGAGATGGACAGGCATTGTTCAGAAAGTGTGAGGACAACACAGTGGAGTTTAGAAGGCCTCATAGCTAGATGGGAATATGAGTGAGTTGTTATCAGAATTACATGGGCAGTTTGAAAGGTCCAGACACAGGGTTCCCCCTGCAAACCTTCTAGATCAGAATCTCAGGGGTGAGGCCTTACAGCTCATTTCATATCCACAAGAAGAAACAGGGGCACCCCAGGCTCAGGATGTGAGTCCTCTTCCCTCCCAATCCTGTGTGAGAGAAGGTACCTCTGAGGTCCTGAAGAATGGCTGTGGCAGGCCTAGAAGCTGCCAACTGCCTGCTCAGCCTAACACTGCATCCCAACCATCATTTTTTGTTGTTCAGTCACTAAGTCATGCCCCACTCTTTGTGAACCCACAGACTGCAGTCTGCCAGGCTTCCCTGTCCTTCACTATCTCCTGGAGTTTACGCAAACTCATGTCTTTTGAGTCGGTGACGCCTTCCAACCGTCAAGCTCAGTCATACCCTTCTCCTCCTGCCCTCAACCTTTCTCACTGTCAGGGTCTTTTCCTACAAGTCAGCTCTTTGCATCATGTGGCCAAATTATCGAACCTTCAACTTTAGCATCAGTCCTTCCAATGAATATTCAGGGATGATTCCCTTAAGAATTGACTTGCTCTCCAAGGGACTCTCAAGTGTCTTTTCCAGCACTACTTTCAAAAGCATTAATTCTTTGGCCCTAAGCCTTTTTTATGGTCCAAATCTCACATCTGTACACGACTAATGGAGAAACCAAAGCCAGCTTCTTCACTGTCCTCTTTCACTCTCATCAATCAGCTCTTTAGTTCATCTTCATTTTTTGCCTTTACAGTGGTACCACCTGCTTATCTGAGGTTGTTAATAGTTCTCCTGGCAATCTTGATTCCAGCTTGTGATTCATCCAGCCTGGCATTTCACATGATGTATTCTGCATACAAGTTAAACAAACAGGGTGACAATTTACAGCCTTGATGTATTCCTTTCCTAATTTTGAACCAGTCCGTTGTTCCATGTTCTGTTCTAACTATTGCTTCTTGACCTGCATAAAGGTTTCTCAGGAGACAGGTAAGGTGATCTGGTAGTCCCATCTCTTTAAGAATTTTCCAGTTTGTTGTGATCCACACAATCAAAGGCTTTATTTTAGTCAGTAAAGTATATGTTTTTCTGGAATTCCCTTGCTTTTTCTATGATCCAACAGATGTTGGCAATTTGATCTCTGGTTCCTCTGCCTTTTCTAAATCCAGCTTGAACATCTGGAAGTTCATGGTTCATGTACTGTTGAAGCCTGGCTTGGAGAATTTTGAGCATTACTTTGCTAGTGTGTGAGATGAGTGCAGTTGTGTGGTAGTTTGGCATTGCTTTTCTTTGGGACTGGAATGAAAACTGACCTTTTCCAGTCCTGTGGTCACTGCTGAGTTTTCCAGATTTGCTGGCATATTGAGTGCAACACTTAAAAAGCATCATCTTGAGGTTCTTGGTTCATGTACTGTTGAATCCTAGCTTGAAGGATTTTGAGCATTGCTTGCTATCCTGTGAAATGAGCATGTTTGAACATTCTTTGGCATTGCCTTTCTTTGGGATTGAAATGAAAACTGACCTTTTCCAGTCCTGTGGCCACTGATGAGTTTTCCAAATTTGCTGGCATATTGAGTGCCAGCAAACAGCATCATTTTTTAGGGTTTGAAATATCTCAGCTGGAATTCCATCACATCTACATCTAACTGTGTTCATAGTGATGCTTCCTAAGGCCCATTTGACTTCACACTCCAGGATGTCTGGCTCTAGGTGAGTGATCACACTGTCATGGTTATCCAGGTCATTAAGACCTTTCTTGTACAGGTCTTCTGTGTATTCTTTCACCTCTTCTTGATCTCTTCTGCTTTTGTTAAGTCCTCACCATTTCTGCCTTTATTTTGCACATCTTTGCAGGATATGTTCCCTTGGTATCTCCAATTTTGTTGAAGAGATCTCTAGTCTTTCTCATCCTATTGCTTTCCTCTATTTCTTTGCATTATTCACTTAAGAAGGCTTTCTTTTCTCTCCTCGGTATTCTTTGGAACTCTACATTCAATTGCGCACATCTTTCCCTTTCTGCTTTGCCTTTCTCTTTCCTCAGCTAATTTTGAGGCCTCCTCAGACAACCATTTTGCCTTCTTGCATTTCTTTTTCACATGAGGTGAATCTACACATAGACATCACCAGATGGTCAATACTGAAATCATATAGATTACATTCTCTGCAGCCAAAGATGGAAAAGCTCTCTACAGTCAGCAAAAGCAAAACTTGGAGCTGATGCTGGCCCACATCATTAGCTCCTTATTGCAAAATTGAGGCTTAAATTGAAGAAAGTAGGGAAAACCACTAGGCCATTCAAGTGAAGTGAAGTGAAGTCACTCAGTTGTGTCTGACTCTTCGTGATCCCATGGACTGTAGCCTTCCAGGCTCCTCTGTCCATGGGATTTTCCAGGCAATAGTACTGAAGTGGATTGCCATTTCCTTCTCCAGGGGATCTTCCTGACCCAGGGATCAAACCCAGGTCTTCAGGTATGAGTTAAGTCAAATACCTTATGATTATACAGTCGAGGTGAAGAATAGATTCAAGGGATTGGATCTGGCAGACAGAGTGCCAGGAGAACTATGGGCTGAGGTTCATGATACTGTACCTGAGGTGGTGATCAAAACCTTTCCACCCAAGCTTTTGTGTTTGATTTACTATGGTTTCTAGTTTTTCCTCAGTTTCTTGGTTAAACTTCTTTAGAAAATACCAAACTGCTAGATGTGCTGAGGGAAAGAGGTGAGGCCTATGCCGAGGCTGGCAGGATGGCTGGACTTGAAGGGAATCCCAAGGGACTTCCAGGAGAATGTGAGGAACTTTGAGTGCGGGACGCCAAGACAGGAAGTCACCTGGCACTATGGGGTGTAATGTTTCCATCTCACAGGGCAAAAAGTGGAACCAAGGAAACACAGTACCCCTCCGCCCTCTGTATTCAGCACGTGTATTCATCTAGAACATGAAGAGCACATTCCGCACGTGGGAAACAAGATGATGGTGCACGATACAACACAGACAGCATATTCTCCACATCTGCAGACTCAGAGGTGAAACAGAAGGGGCCAGAGGAGGATCCTAAGAGAGCTTCTCTAAGCTAAGACTGGAGAGATGAGCAAGGCCTGACTCTGGGAGATGCAGGCAGAGGTGGCCTAGAGTGACAAGCTCTGCCCCCAGTCCTTATCAGCCAGGAGCTGGAGGTGAAGGGAGCACTGGAGGACACCCAGCAGGGAGGTGATGTGACCTAAACTGGATTCTAAATGGATGGGAGGTTGGTTCTGGGGCTGGGTAGAACACAGTCAGCGGGAGGCTGCAAAACTGCAGGGACACAATGAGGACACAGCGGTGGCAGCCAGTGTAACAGAGATGGGCAGGAAATGGTCGAAACTCAGAATCCACCATGCTGACCCTTCCTCTCTACCTAAGGAAAGAATGGAGCATGGCAAGGAGAGCAGGGTGAGGATGAGTGCCAAGGCGTGGGTCCTTGGTGGGCTGGTGTCAGGAGGAGGAGAACGGGAGCAGGAGACGCCGGAGGGGCCACCCTTAGAATCTGATGAAAAGTGCTGCAGGCTGCACTGCTGCGGGGGTGTGCGAGGAAGTCTGATACCACTAGCAGCCCCAGCGAGGCTGAGGCCTTTGGTTATCTTGATAAAAGCAGTGTGAGGGAATGGCAGGTGCCGATGTTTGATGAAGCGAGCTGAGGTGAGAAAGAGAAGTGAGCAAGCAAGAGAGGGCAAGCGCAGACATCCTGCGACGAGCTCTGCTGGGAAGGCAGGCAGAGAATTAGGGCAGTGGGAAGAGGAGAGAAGGGTCATGTGGCATGTTTGAAGATGGCAATGTGTTTCTGAGACAGAGAAAGCACTAGAAAGAAGGTGCGGGAGGAGAGGAGAATGTGTGAGGAAGCTGGTGGGGGCTCAGCCTCAGAGAAGGACACGGTTCTCCTAAGGCTGACTTTGGTCACCCCTGTCCTCTTGCCTTTCTGAACCTCAGTTCCCCCACCATAAACTAGAAGCTGCACTGAGTGGGAGAAGACATTGACAGGGCACACAAGCACTACTAGACTCATAGCCCTCAACTCAGTTTGAAATAAGGGCAAAATACTTGGATAGATACTACAAAAAGGCAATACACATATGAAAAAGACCTTGCGTTCGTTATTCATCAGAGAAACACAAACTAAAAATACTCACAATGGTTAAAACCAGAATGTGGACAGTGTGAAGTCCTGGCGGCCAAATGGAGCAGCCATTGTTGGTAGGAGTGCAAATGTATCCAAGCAGGGTGGAAGGCTGGTCTCCAGTAACTAGGAGAGATAAACAGGCGCACATTTTATGGTACAGTAATTCTACTCCTAGCATTATACCCAACTAAAATATAAACCCATGAACATTCAAACACATGCACAAGGATGCCACCTGCAAGAGTCTCAAGCAGAAACTACCCAAATGCCATCAACACTAGAATGGAAAAAGAAATGGTATATTCACACAACACTAAGCAGGTAATGGTGTGCAGCAATATGACACCTAACAGAAACTCCACACAAGACAAACAGAACTCACACACAAAATGGTGACTGAAGGGGACTGAAAGTGTGCCCTGTGAGATTCCATTTATGTCCTGACAAACATTTATGTCCATTTATGTCAAGGCTACTCTGGGGTAAAAGGAAGGGGTATGAGGATGCCCATTTTGATGCTGGTTACTTGAATGTGTCAATTTCTAAAAGACATATCCAATGATACACTTGTAAAGTATGCCTTTTTCTATGTATTCTATCCTTCAACAAAGCTTCTAAAAGTTATAAAGAAAATGGAAGGAATGGACCAGCACCCTTTGAGGGCTTCTGTGCTTCAGCTCTGATGCATCAGGCTGGGGTGCACCTGGGAAGAGGAAGTCAGGGACTGGGGAAGGGCTCAGAGAAGTCAAGAGAGTGGGCAGAAGCTGCAGGAGAGGAGAAGCAGCCCATGTTACTTACTGGGCAGACAGACTCTCCTTTCAGTAAGTCCGCAGCACACAACATGCTGTCCTGTATAGAAACTGTTTGGTCGCTCCTTTCTGGTGGTTTCAAAATCTTTTCACAAAATGAATTAGCCAAAATGCCGACCTCTGCTTCCTGCAGTGTTTTGGGAGTAGGTAGGAGCTCTGCAGGTGAAGGAAGAGGAGTTCAGATGTGGGGTGGACCCTGAGAGAGAGATCAGCTCACTTCCTAACCTTCCTGCTAATAGAGATGCTGCCAGTTCTAGTTGCCAGGATTGGGGAAGCCTTCAGTGGATGTGCAAAGATGAGGGGGAAAGATACCTTGCAGATGAAACAGCAAATGTGAGGGGCCCATGGTGGGGAGGATGAGGAAGGAAATCATTGTGGCTGCAGTGGGTACAGTAGGGGGTGAAAAAGATAAGGCAATATCATAGCTGAGTCCGGAGCAAGGAGGGCCTCCTCACCAGGATGCGGAGCTTGGATTTCATTCTAAGCACACTAGGAAACCACTGAAGGGTCTGCTTATCTTTAAAAAACAACGAATCTGGCTGCCTTGTGGAAACAGAAGCAGAGGCACAGAGGGTGGAAGCTGGGTCCTGGCTTGGCCAAGACATAGCAGTGCCTCGTGGTGCTTAGGCGGCTTGACAAACGAGGCATGGCTCTGCCTCCTAGAGGAGCACATGTCTAGGGACACTGTCCATGCGGGTGCTATTTCTAGATCTTGTTCACAGATCGGAGGCATCCTCCTGTGGCAGCACAGTGTGCTGCTGATGGCTTGCTCCTATGCAGTGCTTGTCCTGTGTGCCTCACATGTCACAGGGCTGGCACAGGCCCAGCAACTGTGATCAGCAGAGGGTATGGAGAGGGAAGGACAGTCGACAGCTGGGAATCTCTTTAGTGTCAGCTGCTCCCTGTCCCGGTGGCTGACCCAGCCTGTGACTTCCTTTCATGTCCCAACACCTCCCATCTCACCTGTCTTGGAGAATCTTTCTTGCTTTGCCAGTGGTTCTTAACAAGTGACAGCCCATCCCAGGACATATCTTTGGAAATGTTGGAGAGTTGGCTGTTCTCATGATGAGGCATTGTGACTGACATTTGTGGCCAAGACCAGGGATGCTGGCACTGGCCTGCACAGCAAACAAAGTCCTGCCCCAAATGACTCCACTGAAATATGGTCTGCCAAATCACAACCCTACAAATCATGTCAAATTTACATTCCACAATTTTTTCACTCAATGTTATTATTGTTCTCAATCAAAGGCATTCACCCTAGCACAAAATTCTCTGTCTAAAAATAAGCATGCCCAGCAAGCTGGCAGAATGGGTCAGCTTCACTTGAGTTAAGGGATGAGGGACATGAGATTCATTGATGTATGTTCTTAAGCCTTAAATGCTCCAACTTAACCTCCCTGGCCAGAAAGCAGGCCCACCTTTATTTCCTTATCGCTGCCCAAGTACCTCTACCTGCAGCGGAAGCTCAAGAGGTGTCCTGAAGGGGCTTGCCCAAACAGGACCAGGGAGTCAAGTTGGAATCTAGGGTAGCTGAGTCAAAGAGCTCAGAGTCCTGGTTTTGAAATTAGAGATACTGAGGCTATTTTGAACCATGGGCTGAAGGAAACTTGAAGCATGAGAAGGGCTGGAAGGGCCCCACAGTGGTTACTGCAGTCCCCTCTCCCCCGCCTCAGCCCTGGCTGTCACTCACCTTGGGTAGTGACCATCCCCCAGCCGATTATCCAGCAGATGATAGGATTGAGTAACTGGATATTAGCTTCCAGGAGGCAGACGGTTCAGATGGAGTCAGAAAACTTTGCAGGGTGATACAGCTGTAAGAGAGCTATGTCACTCTCCTGGTAGTAGCGTTTGTTATAGTCAGCGTGGATATAGAGTCGGTACACTGCTGTCAACTGACTGTATGCAGCAGGTTTTTCTAGTTGACAGTACCCCAGCAGGATTTTGTAGTCAGATGGCTTATGGGACCTGTTGTGGGAGGTTTAGTTACTACCCATATCCTCTGAGTGCTGGTCCATCATCCTTATCCTGGCTGCCTACCTCCCATCCCCTCCTCCTGGTGACACACCACCACTGTTCCAAAGGATTCTTTCTCCTTCTTTCCTAATATTGAGGTAGGTTTGATTGCTGTCCATAGCCTCAGGATATTTGTCCTTTGAAAGTTTCTCATGGCTTACCCAGCATGTAATAGAATCAAAGGAGCAGAGAGTCTTTGTCCTGGAAAGAAACTTTGGATACACATCACACTGTAACCCTTCAGTTGAGATGAGCAGTCCCTTGGACAGCAAGAAGGTCAGACCAGTCAGTCCAAAAGGAAATCAACCTTGAATATTCACTGGAAGGACTGACGTTAAAGCTGAAGCTCCAATACTTTGGCCACCGGGTGCAAAGAGCTGACTCATTGGAAAAGACCCTGATGCTGGGAAAGATTGAGGGTAGGAGCAGAAGGGAATAACAGAAGATGAGATGTTTGGATGGCATCACCAACTCAATGGACATGAGTTTGAGCAAGCTCTGGGAGATAGTAAAGGATAGGGAAGACTGGCATGCTGCAGTACATGGGTCCCAAAGAGTTGGACATGACTTAGCACCTGAACAACAACAACAAACTGCATCCCTACGGTTTAGATCAGCAGATACTTGGCTCATTCCCAGCTCTGACCAGAACACTTGGAAGTTCCCAGGGCCAGAAGTGATTCTCAGATTTCTCAGCCCAGAATGATGCATCCCTCTCCTGCCCAGTCCTCACACACTGTGTTCTCTATAGGCTGGTCCTCCTCTGTTAACAGGCACTCAACAAGTCCTTGTGGAACAAATAGAGGAGTTTACGGAACTGAACTTCTCCTTGCTGTTGAAACATGAGCAACTTTCGACCCACATGTCCTGCTTAGGCTGTCTCCCTAACCAAATTCCTCCTACAAGGCCCCTCCAATTTCAAGCCCCTCATCTGATGGCACCCACAGACTTCCCTTATGCTCAAGATCTACTTTCTTATACATTCTGGCCTCCCATCCTGTATCACAGGAGTTGGGCTTGTGTCTCACTTTCCTGGTAGGATCAGAAACTTCAAGATGGGCTTTGCATCTCCAGTTCCTGCTCAGTGGACCTCACATGGGGCCTGGCACCTAGGGGTGCTGAATTAATAAATAGAACCAAAGTAGGATCTCAAAGCCAGCTGATGCCAGCAGCTCTAGACTCCTGACTTGGAGGGTGACACTTTCTACCCGCTCCAGGTACACAGCAAGCTCAGGATGCACCTGAGAAGCAGTTCACTCTCTTGACTGCCCTGTCCCATTTCTCTGGACAGAGGCCATCTGCTTTATGCATCACTCTGGCCTGTGGTGGTGACCACAGCTCCTCTTAGGCACATGCTTCAACAAAAGTGACAAGAAGAGCTGGATTCCAAGATGCCTCCAGAAAGAAACTTGCCAGTCTGTGGAAGCGGTCAGGACCCAGGGAAGCCTCTAGCAATTGTGCTGAAGATGGCCTGTGGATTGCCTGGTTGGAAGAGGGCAAAATGTTCATCCACACAAGGACTTGATGGATGCCCCCAGCTCTGGCAAGCCTTGGGACTATGGTTCCAATACAGAGCCTGAAGCTTATGCCTGGCATGTGACCTGAGACACTACACAGCCACCGCTATTTTCACAAAAGGAGGGAAAAGCTGAGATCTTGTGGACTCTCTAGTCCTGGGCAAGATGTAGAAATCAGAGTCCATGTTGAATGCGAACAATATCTAACTCTTAAGTTTAGGGAAGATAAAGAGTAGATTGGAGGCACTTAAAATGGAAGTAAAGTCTACTTCCTAGTATTTACTGATCATCACAGAGTTAATTTCCATTTAGCTATTAACATGCATTATATGCAGCTGAGATAACAACAGCATCTTGGCAAGTGTTACCAGAGTATGAAGGTCCAGAGGGAGAATGAGGCAAACAGCCCCTGTCCTGGGATTCAGACAGTCAGGAAACTGGAGTCTGGTGAGGATCAGGGATGGCCTTCCAGGGAGAGGGGACTTCGGAGTCAGGCAGGGGCACACACAGAGACCCTTGGTGGCAGCAAACTATGATCAAAGCCTAAGAAAGAAAGACTAGGACAGCCTTCATCCTCTTCTGTCCTGTCCATCTGTCCATCCCACCCAGCAGCAGGCTGTGGGGAAGACGTACAGTTGGAAGCAGTGGGCAGCTGAGATCACCCAGTAGTCACTGATGAGAGAAGCTCCACAGATAAACATTCCCCGGTAGAGAAGACCTCCCTGCCAAGGTCAGCGTTTGTCAACTGCTTCCTTGCCACCAATGACCCTCCCAGTTATGGCAGTCTTCCCACATGCTGTCGAGACAGTCCCAGCCATGAGACCTCTGTGTTATGGATGCCAACTGTGGTGCCTCCAAAGGTCAGTATCCATAGGACCCAGGCCACCACAGCCCATCCTCCCCCTTCAAGCTGGAAAATCCAAGAGCCAGGGTGAAATGATGACTCACATGACAAAAGGCCACCTAACTTTGCTGGTGATGGTGGTGCTACAGAAGCAGCCTGTGGATCTGGAGGGGCAAGAAGGGAGGCAGTTGCAGAGGTGTTTATCAGCACATTAGCCAGGGCAGAGGTCCAGGTCGGGCAGTGGTCCAGACACTTTCTCAGACCTAGTTCACCTAACTAGCACACTGCTTTTGAAGTCCCAGAAACTGAAGCCTTCCAGGGTGATGCCACTGAGACAAAGTGGTGGCACCTTTTCTCACCCATCCTCATATTCTAGAGAGACTGAGGTCAAACAGAACATGCTCTGCTTGACAGTTCTCTCTCTGAAGCTGTGCTTCCTCATTCTCCAAATGAAGAGAGTATGGGGGCCAATAAGGACAGGAAGTGCAGGCCGCTGGTCCTTGGACAGAGGACAATTGAAATCCAGCGTGAAGACCCTGAAGTGGGCGGTCACTTCCTCCACCTCTCATGCCCCACAGAGACTCAGGGACTCCAGAAACCAGCGGGCAGGTACAGGTCCTACCTGTCTCCTATGAGGGCGGAGATGGGAACAGCAGGGAGCAGAGGGAGGGGACACATGAGGGCAAGCGACCTGGACCTCCTTCACCCTCCTACTTACTCACCAGACACGGCAGACCTTGCTGGTTCATCTGCAGTCCCAGCCACCTTGGTGTGCGGCAGGAGTGAGTGTAGGCAGAGGAGGACAACAGCCAGGGTGCAGGCTACCTTCCAGCTTGGCCCTGGGCCCTCGGCTGCCGTGATCTCCGTCTGGCCGGTCCTGCACCTGCGATCCGACTGAGCTGACAGCGGCTCGCCTGGGCCCCGGGGCATGCTGGGAAACCGTCTCGTGCGTGCCACACCCGTGACGGGGACTGGACGGCAGGCATGCAGTTTGAGAAGCAGCCTGCCACTGGTGTCTGGAGCTCGTAGCCCCTGGTCCCTGGACGGTAGTCATTGCTGGGAGTCCCCAGGTTGATGGTGGGCAGCAGAGGGCACATAGGATCCCTCTCCAGTGACCCTATTTAGCTGGGGAGTCATCATGACAGCTATGGCAGTATGCCGAGGAATAGATACTAATGCTCAAAGGAATATATACTAGGAATATGTACAAGGAATAGATACTAATGCTCAGAGGAATATATACTGGGAATATATACAAGGAATGTGTACCAATGCTCCGAGGTCAGGTGCTTCTATAAGGGTCATCCAATGTGGCCAACCTGCTTTCAAGATCCAGCGCACTTTCCACTCATTGTTCCTCCAGCCCCTACTCCCCGTGTGATCAGGTCAGGGCCACCAAAGATAATATCCCTTCCTTAAACTCACTTGATATTATACAACATGACATAATCATGGGATGGATAATCACAGGTCTTTCCCACACCCAGCAAGAGAGAATTATACAAGAGTATGGGTCTTTAGGGGGTCCAACCGCTGACCTCTAATGACTAATGGCCTTCTCAAATGCCAAATCATTCACTGTTCCTCAAGGTTCCCAAGAGTCTCATCCTGTTAAACTTGAAATTTGAAGTCTCATCTGTTGGAGGATGTCACCAAGAGGGTATAATAACAAGTTGACTCTGGAGCTGAACCTGGGCAAATGGAGGCTCCTCACCCCTCCCCTGTTCTCAGAATGTAGGTTCTGCCCACAGTGAGTCTGCTCCAAGGATGCAGCCCTGAGGGAGTAAGGTGTTGGTGAGACCATCTGGACAGTTTATATGACTGAACCCAGTTAAGATCTCCATATAATCTTTAAGATTCTGGGTAGGGGGCAGGTCGTGTGTGGTTGCAGAGATCTACTTGTCTTGGGACCTCCAAGTTTGTTAAAGCTTAGAAATTGTAATCTAAATTTACTTGAAATAGTGGAGACTTGACTGTAAAAAATATGAAGAAAATGATCATTGTGGATGCTTATCATGGCCTTTTTTTACAGAAAGTAACATGTGTTTGCACTGGAATAGTCCTATACGGTTGCTTCTTGTAGAAATCTGAGGGTCCAGCTTTCATTTTGTACTTTCTTTGTCCCTTTCAGTAAAGATGGTAGTGTTTCTACCGTCATAAACTTCTCAGGGAATTTGTGGTCCTTGCTGTGGCTCTCACTAGGTTTAACTCCATTAGACAAAGTCACAAAACAGATTGTTGAGATTATTGCTTTCCTAACTTGGCCTTTTGTTGAGATATTATGTATTTATCACTGCAATAAAAAGCTGGAAAAAGGCAATAATGACTGTCCCCAATATATCCAGAGACATAGAGGAAAAGGTTGGAAATTTTGAAGAGAAGTTGGAATAAGTGAACAGAGTAGGAAGAGAAAGGTGGTAAAGCACAGTGATTGAGATCAAAGGTGGCATCAGGTGTGGGAGAGCAGAGGTGTTGCAGATGCTAAGAGGACAAGGAGTGGGACACAGGACACTCCAGGCAGGTGGTCTGAGGACAAAGGCAGTCTCCCATTAAGTGGCTGCAGAAAAACAGTTTTCAGCAAACACTGGAAGATGAAAGGGACTTTGGTGAAGATGGGGTCCAGGAGATTTGCTGCTAACCATCTAGGCTGTATCTGATTTTGTTCAGAGGAAAGAAAGGCATGAACGGCAGTGGAACAGATGCCTTCCATGTACTCCACGTGTCATCTTCACAACTATAAGCATTCCTAGTTTGCAGGTGAAGAAACTGAACTGAGGATAAACCAGCATTATACGGGGCTTGCAGGGTTAGGACGCAGGCCTAGCTCTGCTGGTGGCTTGCCCTTTTGTGTCCTGCTCCTGATCAGTCAGAACCCTAGCATTACACTGCCTGCCCAACCCCAGTCTGTTTTCAAGGAAGTACAGAACATAGTCTTTAGCCTGTGCCTATGACAGGGTTGCCACCACTTTGAACTGGTTAAGTGTGGAGAGGAGAAGGGTGCTGTGAGCAGTGGCAAGGTGCTGGGAAGGCTGTGGATACCTGGAAAGGAGGCTTCATGGCCACCTGGGGGGATAGAATGTCCGGACCCCTTTCACAGATAAGGAAGAAACAGCTCTGAGAGGGAAAGTGACCTGCAGGCAGGTTCAGTATCAGGACTGGGCCAAGCTAGCAGGCTCTAGAATCCATGACAGTAACCACTGCCCCACACAGCCTCTCTCTGTAGGCCTGCAAAATGCTGGGACAGGTGCAGACTTCCCCTCTGGCTTCTTCTAAAACTAGAAGTATATTTGATTTACAATGTTGTATTAGTTTCAGGTGCACAGCATAGTGATTTGAAATAGTTATCATTGCTGTTGTTGTTCTTTGGTACCTAAGTTGTGTCTGACTCTTTGTGACCCCAATGACTGCAGAGCACCAGGTTTCCCTGTCTTTCACTGTCTCCTGGAGTTTGCTCAGATTCATGTCCATTGAGTCAGTGATGCTATCTAACCATCTCATCCTCTGCTACCCCCTTCTCCTTTTGCCTTTGATCTTTCCCAGCATCAAGGTCTTTCCCAATGAGTCAGTTCTTCCCATCGAGTGGCCAAGTACTGGAGCTTCAGCTTCAGCCTCAGTCCTTCCAATGCATATTCAGGGTTGATTTTCTTTAGGACTGACTGGTTTGATCTCCTTATATTCCTAGGGATTCTGAAGAGTTTTCCCCAGCACCATAATTTGAAAGCATCTATTCTTCAGGCCTCAGCCTTCCTTATGGTCCAGTTCTCACATCTGTACGTGACTATTGGAAAAACCATTGTTTTGACTATGTGGACCTTTGTCAGGAAAGTGATGTCTCTGTTTTTAATATGCTGTCTAGGTTTGTCATAGATTTTCTTCCCAGGAACAAAGCATCCTTTATTAATAATGTCATAGCTGAAGTCACCATCCACAGTAAATTCGGAGTCCAAGAAAATAAAATCTGTCACTCCTTCCACTTTTCCCCCTTCTATTTGCCATGAAGTGATGAGATCAGATGCCATGATCTTACTGTTTTGAATGCTAAATTTAAAGATAGATAGCTTTTTCACTCACCTCTTTCACCCTTATTAAGAGGCTTTTTAGTTATTCTTCACTTTCTGCCATTGGAGTGGTATTTGCATATCTGAGGTGGTTGTATTTCTTCCAGCAGTCTTGATTCCAGCTTGTGATTCATTCAGGCAGATATTTCATATGATGTACTCTGCACATAAGTTACATAAGCATGGTGACAATATACATCATTATCATACTCATTTTCCAATTTTGAACTAGTCAATTGTTCCATGTCCAGTTCTAACTGTTGCTTCTTGACCTGCATACAGGTTTCTCAGGAGACAGGTAAGGAGGTCTGGTATTCCCATCCATTTAAAGTTACTATAAAATATTGGTTATATTTCATGTGTTTTATAACACATCTTTGCATTTTATTTATTTTATACAGAATACTCTGTACCTTTTAAGCCCTTATCCCTACCTTGCCTTTCCTTTCAATCTTCTCCTCACTGGTAACCACTATTTTGTTTCCTGTATCTTTGACGCTGTTTCTGTTTTGTTATTTTCATTAGTTTGTTTCCTTTTTTAGATTCCACACATAACTGAAAACATACAAATTCATCTTTGTCTTGGTTACTTCAAAAGCACATAATATCCTCTGGGGCGATCACAGTTTTTCACATGACTTATAATATTCCATTGTATGGATGTATACCACATCTTCTTTATCCGTTCATTTGTCAAGTTACACTTAGGTTGCTTCCATATTTTGGCTAGTGTAAGTACTGCTGTTATGAACATTGGAGTGCATGTGTTTTTCAAATTAGTATTTTAGTTTTCTTTAGATATCTACCCTTGAGTGGAATTGCTTAAACCATATGGCAATTTTACATTTTTTTTTTTAAGAACCTTCATAGTGTTTTCTGTAGCGGTTGTACCAATTTACATTCTTACCAACCATGAACTAAGATTCCCTTTTCTCTACATCCTCACCAAAATTTGTTGCTTGTTACGTCCTTGTCAATATTTGCTATTTGTAGATTTTGTTCATGGTAGCCATGCTGACAGGTGTGAAGTGATATCTCATGGTGGTTTTGATTTGCATTTCCCTGATAATTAGTGATGAGCATCTCTTCATGCTCCTGTTGACTATTTGCATGTCTTCTTCGGGAAACTGTCTCTTCAGGCCCTCTGCCCATTTCTTAATTGAATTGCTTAGTTTTGATGATTTGGGTTTGAGTTATATGAGCTGTTTATATATTTTGCATATTATTAATCTCTTAGGAAAAGGAGTATATCAAGGCTGTATATTGTCACCCTGCTGATTTAACTTATATGCAGAGTACATCATGAGAAACGCTGGACTGGAAGAAACACAAGCTGGAATCAAGATTGCCGGGAGAAATATCAATAACCTCAGATATGCAGATGACACCACCCTTATGGCAGAAAGTGAAGAGGAACTAAAAGCCTCTTGATGAAAGTGAAAGTGGAGAGTGAAAAAGTTTCAGAAAATGAAGATCATGGCATCCGGTCCCATCACTTCATGGGAAATAGATGGGGAAACAGTGGAAACAGTGTCAGACTTTTATTTTTTTGGGCTCCAGAATCAATGCAGATGGTGATTGCAGCCATGAAATTAGAAGACGCTTACTCCTTGGAAGAAAAGTTATGACCAACCTAGATAGCATATTCAAAAGCAGAGACATTACTTTGCCGACTAAGGTCTGCCTAGTCAAGGCTATGGTTTTTCCAGTAGTCATGTATGGATGTGAGAGTTGGACTGTGAAGTAGGCTGAGCACCGAAGAATTGATGGTTTTGAACTGTGGTGTTGGAGAAGACTCTTGAGAGGCCCTTGGACTGCAAGGAGATCCAACCAGTCCATTCTGAAGGAGATCAACCCTGGGATTTCTTTGGAAGGAATGATGCTAAAGCTGAAACTCCAATACTTTGGCCACCTCATGCGAAGAGTTGACTCATTGGAAAAGATTTTGATGCTGGGAGGGATTGGGGACAGGAGGAAAAGGCGACGACAGAGGATGAGATAGTTGGGTGGCATCACAGACTTGATGGACGTGAGTGTGAGTGAACTCTAGGAGTTGGTGATGGACAGGGAGGCCTGGCGTGCTGCGATTCATGGGGTCGCAAAGAGTCGGACACAACTGAGCGACTGAACTGAACTGAACTGAATCTCTTATCAGACATATCATTTGCAAATATCTTCTCCCATGCTATAGGCTGCCTTTTGGTTCTTTTTGAGGGTATTTTTAATTGTGCAAAAAGTTTTAGGTTTAATTAGGTCCCACTTGTTTATTGTGGCTTTTGTTTCCCTTTGGAAGCCTGAGGAAACAGATCCAAAAATATATTACTAAGACTGTATGTTTTCTTCTAGGAGCTTAATGCTGTTATTTTACACTTAGGTCTTTAAGCCATTTTATTTGTATATGTGGTATAAGAAAATGTTTAAATTTCATTCATTTACAGGTAGCTGTCCAGTTTTCACAGCATCACTTATTGAAAAAACTGTCTTTTCTCCATTGTATATGCTTGACTTCTTTGTTGTAGATTAATTGACCATAGCTGAGTGGGTTTATATTTGGGCTGTTTATTTTATTCCATTGATTTATGCACCCATTTTTGTACCGGTACCATACTGTTTTGATTACTGCAGCTTTGAATTATACTCTGAAGTCAAGGGGAGTGATACCTCCAGCTTTGTTTGTTTGCTTTTTCTTAAGATTGCTTTGACTATTCAGAATAAAATTCACCCATAAATTAGGATCATTTGTTACAGTTCTGTGAAAAATGCTTTCGGTAATTGGATAAGTATTGCACTAAATCTGTAGGTTGCTTTGGGCAGTGTGCTTGCTTTAGCAATAGTAATTCTTCCAATCATGAATGCAAAATATCTACCTATTTATTGTATCACCTTCAATTTTCTTTATCAGTGTCTTATAGTTTTCAAACTATAGGTCTCTTACCTCCTTGGTTAAGTTTATTCCTAGGTATTTTATTCTTTTTGATGTGAGTGTAAATGGGATTGTTTCTTTGCTTTCTCTTTCTGATAGTTCATTAGTACATATACAAAACAACCAATTTCTGTATATGTATCTAATATCCTGCAGCTTTACTGAATTCATTCATTAGTTATAATAGGTTTTTAGTAGAGACTTTAAGGTTTTCTATAGATAGTGTCATGTCATCTGCAAATAGTGACAGTATTATTTCTTCGCTTCCAATTTGAATGCCTTTTAAATTTCTTTTGTCTGAGTCCTGTGGCTAGGACTTCCAATACTAGGTAAAATAGAAATGGTGACAGTGGGCATTCTTGTTCTGTCCTTAATTTTAGAGGGAAAGGTTCCAGTTTTTACCTTTTGAATATGATGCTTGCTCTAGATTTGTCATAAATGGCTTTTATTATGTTGAGTTATGTTCTATCTATATCATGTAACTTTTGGTCATTCCTTTTGTTAATGTGCTGTATCACATTGATCAATGTGGATATTGAACCATCCTTATATTCCTGATAAGTCTCACTTGATCATGATGTATGATTCTTTTATGTATTGCTTGATTTTGTTTGCTAACATTTTGTTGAGAATTTTACATCAAGAGTCATCAGGAATATTGGACTTTAATTTCCTTTATTGCAGTGTTTTGTAACAGGCTTCCCTGGTAGCTTAGCTGGTAAAGAATTCACCTACAAGGCAAAAGACTCTGGTTCAGTTTCTGGGTTGGGAAGATCTGCTGGAGAAGGTATAGGCTACCCACTTCAGTATTTTTTGAGCTTCCCTGGTGGCTCAGTCTTTTGTATGTTTTGGGTACCAGGGTAATGGTAGATTTGTAGAATGATCTTGGGAGTATTTTCTCTTCTTTTTCTAAAATAGTTTGAGAAGGATAGGTGTTAACTCTTCTTTATATGTTTGGTAGAATTCCCCTGTAAAACCATGCAGTCTTGGACTTTTGTTTGTTGGGAGTTTTTTGATTATTGATTCAGTTTCACTACTCATCCATTCAGATTATCTGTTCTTTCTGATTCAGTCTTGGAAGATTGTATGCTTCTGGGAATTTATCCATTTTTTTCTACATTGTCTAGTTTGTTGACAATTTGTTGTTTTAGTATCCTCTTATGATTTTATTTTTTATATTTCTGTGATATTGGTTACAATTTCTTCTCTTTTCCCCCCTCATTTTGTGTATTTATATATTTCTTTTTCCTTAATGAGCCTGCTAAAGATTTATCAGTTTTGTCCATCTTTTCAAAAAATGCAGTTCTCTTTTTCATTAATGTTTTCGGTCTATTTTATTTACTTCCTCTCTGATCTTTATTATTTCTTTCTTTCTGCTGACCTTGGGCTTTTTTCTTCTTCTCCTGATTTCTTTAGATGATAGATTAGCTTATTTGATATTTTTCTTATTTCTTAAAGTATGCCTGTGTTGCTATAAACTTCCTTCTTAGAACTGCTTTTGCTGAGTCCCATAGATTCTGGAAAACAGTTTTTTCATTTGGTTTAAGGTATTTTTTGATTTCCTCTTTTATCTCTTTGTTGACCTATTGAGATTTTAGCAGTATATTTTTTAGTCTCCACATGTTTGTTTGTTTTCCAATTTTTCTTCCTGTACTTGATTCCTAGTTTCATATTGTTGTGGTTGGAAATGATACCTGAAATAATTTTTATTCTTTTATATTTGTTGAATCTTATTGTGGTCTGTGATTTATCTTGGGGAACATTCCATGTACATGTGAAAATGTGCATTCTGTTATTTTTTAATGGAATGTCCTGGAGATAGTTTTTAAGTCCAACTGATTGACTGCGTCATTTATGGCTGTTTCCTTATTGATTTTTTATCTGGATATCTGTCCATTGATGTAAAAGGGGCATTAAAGTCTTCTATTGTTATTTTATTGTCAGTTTCTCCCTGTATGTCTGTTTATTTAGGTGCTTCTGTATTGGGTGAATGAGTTTAGAAATATTATATCTTCTTCTATTGAGTTCTTTACCATAATATAATGCCTTTCTTTGTGTTTTTTTCTTTTTAATTAATTTTTTTATTGAAGGATAAATTGCTTTATAGAATTTTGTTGTTTACTGTTAAACCTCAACATGAATCAGCCATAGGTATACATATATCCCTTTCCTTTTGAACCTCCCTCCCATCTCCTGCCCCATCCCACCCCTCTAGATTGATACAGAGCCCCTGTTTGAGTTTCCTAAGCCATACAGCAAATTCCCATTGGCTATCTATTTTACATATGGTAATGTAAGTTTCCATGTTACTCTTTCGATACATCTCACCCTCTTCTTCCCTCTCCCCATGTCCGTAAGTCTGTTTTCTATGTCTTTGTGTTTTATTGTAAACTGTGTTTTAAATTCTTCTTTGAATGACATATTGCTATTCCATTGTCCCTTTTGTTTGCATTTCCATTTTTCATCTCCTAGGTTTCAGTCTGTGTGTTTTACCTCTGAAGTTAGTCTCTTGTAGCAGCATATAGATGAATCTTGTTTTTCTCTTTTTTCAGTTCCAATCACCTGCCCTATGTCTTTTGCTTGGAGCATTTAGTTCATTGGCATTTAAAAATGATTATCGATAATATGTATTTAATGCCACTTTCTTGTTTTCTGGTTGGCTTTTTGTAGTTATCCTCTGTTCTTTTCCTCTTTTAGTTTCTTCACTTGTAATCTAATGATTTCTTTAGTGTTAACATTTGTGGTCCTTTCTGATTTTTGTATTTATATTGAAGGTTTTGATTTGTGCTTACCATGTAATTCATATATGCTGACTATAACTAATCCTACTTATTTTAAACTGATAGTCATTCAAGTTCAAGCATATTCTAAAAGCTTTACATTTTCTACTCCCCTCTTTAAGTTTTGTGTTTTCAATGCCATATTTTACACTATCATTCTATCCTATGATTGTTTATTGCACTTACAATTGGCTTTTACAATTTGTATCTTTTAATTTTTGTTAAACTTATTTAAGTGGTTAATCCACAGCCTTTACTATATATTTGCCTTTACTGGTGGAAAGTTCCTCCACCTACATTTTCTTTCTTGCTGTAGTCTTTTTTTCACATAAAAAAGACCCTTTAACCCTTCTTATAAGGTGGGTTTAATATTGAGGTACTCTTAGATTTTGCTTGTCTGAGAAGCTCTTTATCAATCAAATATGAAAGATAATTTTGCTGGGTAGAAGCATCCTAGGTTGTATTTTCTTTCCTTGTAGCACTCTAAATACATCAGATAACTCCTGTCCTGCCTAGTCTGCATAGTTTTTGCAAAAAATCAACCAATAACCTTATTGGGTTCTTCTATTTATGATTCTTTTTCTCTTATTGCCTTTGAAATGATCTCTTTAATTTTAACTTTTGCTATTTTAATTATATGTCCTCATGCGGGTCTCTTTGAGTTCATCTTGCTTGGGATCCTCTCTGCTTCCTGTACCTATATGTCTGTTTCCTTCTTCAGTGTCAGCAAGTTTTGAGCCATAACTTCATCAAATAAAGTTTCTATTTATTTCTGTCTTTCCTCCTTCTGACACCCTTATAATGCAAATATCAGAACACTTAATGTTGTCCCAGAGGTCCCTTAAACTAGCCTCATTTCTTCAAGTATGTTTTCTTTTTCTTGTTTCAAATGTGTGATTTTCACTATTGTATCTTCCAGTTTGTTTATGTGTTCTTCTGTATTACGTAATTGGCTTTTGATTCCCTCTAGTGCGTTTTTCTGGAGAAGGCAATGGCACCCCACTCCAGTACTCTTGCCTGGAAAATCCCATGGATGGAGGAGCCTGGTGGGCAACAGTCCATGGGGTTGCACAGAGTCGGACACGACTGAGCGACTTCACTTTCACTTTTCACTTTTGTGCATTGGAGAAGGAAATGGCAACCTACTCCAGTGTTCTTGCCTGGAGAATTCCAGAGACGGGGGAGCCTGGTGGGCTGCCGTCTATGGGGTCGCACAGAGTCGGACATGACTGAAGCGACTTAACAGCAGCAGCAGCAGCAGCAGCAGCAGCAGTGTGTTTTTCATTTCAGTTATTGTGTTCCTCATCTCTGAATTATTCTCCTTTATACTTTATAGTTCTCTGTTAAAATTCTCACCATGTTCATCTAAACTTTTACCCAATTTAGTTGCCATTCTTATTACTATTTCTTTGAGCTCTTACTCAGGTAAATTATTGATATTTATATCTTTTTTATTTGCATATTTTTCCAGGTTTTCTCTATCTCTCTCTTTTTTTAACATATTCCTTTGTCTTATCATTTTAACTTTCTATGTCTGTATGAGATTAGGTGAAACAGTTACTTTGCTGGTCTTGAAGGTGTGTTCTTATGTGGGAGTGTCCCTATGCAGTCTGTATGTGCCCAGTGTCTTTGGTGGGACAACTAGATCTGAAGTGAACATCTTCCCGCCTTGGGTGGGAGGTAGGGCTGGAGCACAAGGGGCTAGAACCAGAGCTAGATATGAACGGGAGCTGTCACTGCCCTCTCGGGGGTACAGTCAATGGTTGAGGAGCTGGGGCAGAAGCCCTGGGGGATCTTCGTTTCTCCCAGTTATAACAGTAGTTTACATCTTGGTTTGGGACATGGCAGGGCCTGAGAGCTTGGGCCTGCACTTATGGGCTGGTTTCACCTTATCCCCCAGTGTTTGTGTCTTGCTTAGTGCCTTGGTCAGGGCCAGAGGGATTGGTGCCGCAACACTGAGCTGTGCTCACCCCCTATCAGATTTTCATAGGGCCAGGAGCTCAGGTGTTGGTGTTCTCTGCCCTGGAGCTAGCTTCACCCCCTCTGGAGTGTATGCAGGGATTCCCCCCTCCCACTTCACAAATCCCAAGATGTCACTGGCTGCCTCTGCCCTGTTCAGAGGCAGGGCAAGGGTTAGAACTAGATATGTTCCTCACAAGTATATGCATTCTCACTAGCAACAGTAGCCTCTACTTTAGTGGAGAGCAGTGCCAGAACAAGAGGAGATGGAGGAGAACCCTGGCACTAGATGGGAGCTTCACTGGGGTGGCCCTGCAGACCACCAGGCAGTTTTCATCATGTTGCCTTAGCACTGTGATGAGGAAAAAGCAAGTCTGTGTGTGCACTCTTGAGAAGTGGACTCTTAGTTTCTAACAGCCCTCAGGTTAGCCCCAGTGGTTTTAAAATCAGCTAAGGAGGGGTTATCTTCTAAGTGTTGGATGCCAGGGCTGAAGTGACTTGAATACCTCACTTCCCAAGGAGGATTCCCAAGCCCCTGATATCCCTGCATCTTCTGTGTCCCCATTGTGTCCGGACCAGGTCACTTTCCCCCTCTTCCTACTAGACTCCATGTGGATATGTCTTTTCTTTGGTTGTAGAAGAGCTGTTCTTCTAGTCCCTAGATCAATTTCAGCAAGAGTCACTCTACATGTAGTTGTAGTTTTGATGTGTTTTTGACAGAAGATGAGCCCAGAGTCCTTTACTCTGCCTCTGGATCTTCTCTCTTCTCCTGTTTTGCATTTTCACGGCCAGTTGCGGTTTTCCCTTCTCTTTCCTCCAGGAATATGTTGCACTGAGCCTTGCCATGAGGTGGCAGGATTAAACTGTTTGTCATTGTCTTAGCAAGCTTGTATGTCAGACCATGTTCAAATCATGGTGTGCATGCTCTTGGGTATGCAGGTTTCCTTGTACCTACTCTTTTCACTATTGCTAGCTGGGGCCCCTCAACATTTATGCCATCCGCACTGTCCCAGACTCCCTAGTACCTCCCCTTTTACCTTCACCTATCAAGTGGAAACTTGCTCTCCCATTTTTTCTTTTGTCTAAGTCCACTGGCCTTAAGCCATTTAACCCCCAGCTTCACCTTTACATGAACTCTCTGCAAGACTGGCTTGAGGAGTATGCTGGAAAGCAGGACAAACTGAACTCTTACTTCCATGGAGCTGATTCTGATAGAAAAGTTAGACATGAGTCATGCAAGAAAACCGAGACAAATTGTGGTAAGTCATGTAAAAGAAATAAGGAGCAATATATGAGTATAAAATAGAGAGCTGTGTTCCATTCTAGGTGTCAAGATACATTTGCCTGAAGAGTCTTTCAAACTGACATTGGCTGATCTGCAAAGTGGGCAATAGTATTCCCAGGTGGCAAGGTTCTTGTGTCGTTTAAGGAGTCAACAGGAGGCAAGTGAGCTGGAGTTTAGAGACTGAAGAGGGAGGAAGGGACAAGGAATGGGCTGTATCTGGTCTCAGGTATTAGGTTAAAGATCTTAGTCTTTATCTTAAGAGCAGTGAGAAACCAGTTGCTGATGTTGTGATGGTGATCATGGTGATGGTGAAAATGGTAAAGAAGAGAAGGAAGATGATGGTGATAGTGACGATGGTAGGTGACTATGGTGATGGTGAGGATAATGATAGTAATGATGTTGTTTAATAAGGATGAGAGTGACTGCGACAGTAAGAATGATAATGACATGGTGATAATGAGGATGCTGTGATGCTGATGAGGATGGTGCAGATAATGAAGGGTCCAGCACCACTACCTGCTAAGAAGGCAGGAATGAGAATGGAAACAACACATTATTTGAAGGAAGACACATCTGGTACTTACTTGCTGGCTGGAATGAGAAAATACTTTGACCTCATGTGCACTTGAATTTATTTATCCTCAGGAAGGGTTCCTAAAGATGAAGTGAGGTGTATAAGGGTGCTTGGTACCCAGCAGTTGCAAAATTAGCTCCCTGGTGTCTCCATGACACACAGGCAAGCAGCTAGGCATGTGAAAATGAGAGCCTATGGCTGGAGAGTCCCTCCGCTGCTTCACTTCTGCAGCCTGGTCAGGTGACATGCTTAGAGAGGCATTAATACTGCTATCAAAAAACTAAAAGCCTGTGTTTAGATCATCTCCTCCAAACTGGGTGTCCTGCTGTCTGTAGGAATAGTTGTGTGGTGGGAGCTCTGCTGGGAGTATCTCAGTACCTCATCCACTGCCTGCTGCCTCTTACCCTCTGGCAACTCAGGGGGACACAGCAATGGGGACTCTGCATGTCTAGGGAAAAATCCTAAGTCTCCTCAAAATGTGACACTTGGCAAGACACTTAACCTAGCTAGGCCCATTTCTCATCTGAAGCCAGTTTGGCAGCTTGAGGTGGCTTCCTGTGAGATTGTGCACAAGCGGATGCTCCACAGTGAGGTGGCCTGCAGTCACTCTTAGCTTGGGGGCAGGATTGAGGGCTCCATTTATTGTCAGTCTGAATCTGTTTGCATTGAGCCTTCCACAGTTTCAGTTTGGCTCCAGTTTCCTGGAGGTTACCTTCTGGCCAGTCCCAGGATAGGGACAATCCCAGCATCCCAAGGCCCTTGAAATGACACAAATGTGAAGACTTTATTTCTCAAGTGACATGTAGATCACTAACCTGTTCTGCACATCTGCCCTGTGTCAGCACACGTGTGGTGATGAGTGGCCCCTGCAGGCTGACAGGTCAGGCTGTTCTGACCCGTAATGAATGCAGAAAGTGGAAGTGACGGAGCATTTTAAGGCTCTGGGGTCACTAGCCAGGAACAAGTAGTGCTAGGCCATCCCCGTGGTGGCCAGTGCATTTGAGTTGGCCCAACAATAAGGAAGATTCTTTAACATCTAGCAGTTCATGCATTGTGGAGATTATTCCCTTTCTGTTTCCCTGGAGCTGGCTATCAGAAGGCTTGAGCTCCCGGTCACATTTTTACCAAAGAGTTGTCATGTAATAGGTTTTCCTCTCCCAGGGAATTTGCATTATAACACAGGGACCTGCGAGAGACCACACTGACAGCCTGGGCCTGCTGGGCTCACAGCAGAGAGCACCCTAACGTTCAGCCCAGTTGTATGACATGCAGAGTACACATCAGGCAGGGCTCTGCTCTATCTCTAGGCCTGGGGTCAGTGGAAATATGAAGGAGACACTCCAGTGAGAGGCACAGGCCCTGGCAGAGGGGACAGGGAGTTGGGGTCAGCCCTCTGGCAATTGCCATTTCTCCAGAGGAGGGAGATGCCCTTTCTTAGAATAACTTGCCATCAGAGCTCAGGTACTGTTGCTCTTCCTCCTGAGAATGCTATAATAGATCCTCAGGGAGGGCATGGCCTTTGAGCTAGGGGCTCTCTGGGAACATGGCCTTTGGCTGGCTCTGAAGGATGGAATGATCCTCATGCTCCAGAAAGGGCCTCTTGGGTGAGAAGAACTACTCTGGGATCCCACTTTGCAGGTTAACACGACAGCTGTCCAACCTGAGGGTGATAGCCCCAGGACCACCTACTTCTCTGTTCATCTCACCTGGACCCCACAGTGTAAAGTGGAACCAGTGTAATCCACATCTCTCTTCCAGGTTGGGTCCATTGTCACAGTGGACCTCAGGTGGGGCCATGAAGGGTCTAAGTTATTTAGCCAAGACCACATTGCTAAGGACAAGACGCAGAGCTGCTGAGAAAGAAAAGGGAAGTAGGACGTGGGGACCCAGTGTAGTCAGAGGGTCCATGACTGAGAGATGAGGCAGGCTTCTGTGTGTCACCCGGTGGTTCTGGCCCAGGTGACATTATGTCAGGCTGGGACACTCATGGCTCTGTGTCCTGCCTCCCCCAGGTCCCAGTGCTCAGGGAGGCTCTAGCTCCAGGCTGCTCTCTCAACCCCACCCGAACCCCTTGACTGCTGGGGCAGGGCACTGATCAGCTCATGCAGCTCCCTCTGTGGTTAGGTCTGTGGAGTAGAGAGCACTTGCCGCCTCTGTGAGATCAGTGCAAGGTGAGAGTGGACGTGGATGCACATTTACCTAGGGCTTCCATTGCATGACTAAGTGTTCCACCTCTGGATTCTCCTGACATTTCTACAAGGTCCTCGAGGTCCTCGTGCACAGCATCCACATTTCACAGATAGACAATGTAGAGAGAGTAACAAAGTTTCTCAAGGCCATTACAGCCAGGACCTCCAGGGCACGTGGGCTGCTCACCTGAGCCAGAGCCCCACAACGGTGAGTGCACTATGAGTGCACAAACTTGCGACACCCTCAGACAACCCTACATGTTCCAGCTGCCCAGTAGCCTCCCACTCCAGTCTCCCCCCGCCTTTCGGTCCTCCCACCTCTGTTCCATGCTGCCTCTGTCAGACCAGGACAGGAACTTCCCAGGGTTCAGGGACCCTGCACAGGGGTCCCTTCTAATAGCTTCCATACAATCCACAGCTACTGATGAAGCATTATTGCTGAAAAGCACAGAGAGGCCACACCTTTACTGAAAGCTGGAACTTGGAAAGTAAGCAAGCAGAGCTGTGGAATCTGGGACCACAAACCTCCATTTTACAACAGCTCAGGATCTGGGAGGGGCAAAGCAAAGCTAGGACACACGCCTAGTGAGGAGTGTCATGGAGACACCTATAAAGCTGGAGCCCCAAAGGATTACTATCTCAGAATAAGGGTACATGACAACTAAGAGACCATCAAGAGAACTGGCCTGCAGTGATATCAGTACCAGGAAGAAAAGGAAGAAAATTCCTTGAATACTCTTGAGTAGCAGCCATTCTTCTGACAGGATTAGAGCTAGGTTTCAAACCATTTTAATGATTAAAACTCTTATCCTGTGGTTGGTGTGGTGCTTCTGGAGTATCTGAGCTTCAGCTCAGGGCTCAAAGAAGTGAAACAACCTAAAAAAAAAAAAAAAAAGAATTGCATTTGTCAAAACTCACAAAGTCACACAGGAGAATAAGACTCCATGAATGAGAATGAGAGGAAGCAAGAAGATAGCCGCATTGTGTCTAGCACCTTGGATTATCAGATACTTGGTTAATAAAAAAATGTTTAATACAGTTTAAGACATTAAAATGACACGAAAACAAGCATTTAGGGACAGCAAAGTTTTAAAACAGCCAAGTAGATTAAGAATTAGATAGAACTTCTAGGAAAGAAAAATAAAATAATGAGAATTGCAAAGGGGCAGAACCAAGATGGCAGGTGGGGAGCACGCAGAGTCCAAGTGTCCCCACAACTAGGGCATCTGCTGGACACTGGTGGAGAACCTCGATACCCTGGTGGATGGGAGGAACCCCCCAGAGGCATGGTATAAGGTGGAGGGGAGTGAGCAGGAAGAAGCAGCAGAGGATGGTGGAGACCAGCCCGCCTGAAGGTGACTGGGAGAAGGGTTGCCATGCCCGGAGAGGCACAATTACATTGAGAGGATCAAGGGAATAGGGAAGAGGGTACCTTCAGGGGTTTGGAGGATCAGAGGAGAATATGCTGGACATTCTCCTCACCCACTTGACACTTAGGTGTCTGCTGAGACCCTAGGCCTGGTCATCCCTGCTCCAGGGCACCCTTTGCTCACATGGGTCTTGGGAGTGTGAGAGAGGGAGTGGGGAAGAGGAAGTGATGAGTCTGATGGGGAGGGGTCCTTAGGGGTTAGAGAACCTGGGCAACAACCCCCACCACTCAGCCTGGGCAGCCAATTGAGGGCCCAGACCTGATCCTCTGCACTTGGAGGCTGGAGGCACTCTGGGGCCCTCTCCATCTTCATCAAGCCTAGGCCCTGCCAACAACCAAAACCCTGGGCCGTTTCCGGCTGCATGCATCCTGTGTATACGTCTAATCTCCACCTAAGCCCCACCCCTGACAACCCTGCATAAGCCCCCCTGCCCCGCCCACCGCCCTCCCCCCCAGTCAAGTCTTTTCTGTGTGGTTTTTTTTTTTTTTTGCTACTGAGGTTCTCTTTTACCTTCTGGTAGTTGTTTCATTTATAGGTTTATTTTTTCCAGTATACCTGTTCAGTTCAGTTCAGTCACTCGGTCATGTCCGACTCTTTGCGACCCCATGAATTGCAGCACGCCAGGCCTCCCTGTCCATCACCATCTCCCGGAGTTCACACAGACTCACGTCCATTGAGTCGGTGATGCCATCTAGCCATCTCATCCTCTGTCGTCCCCTTCTCCTCCTGCCCCCAATCCCTCCCAGCATCAGAGTCTTTTCCAATGAGTCAGCTCTTCACATGAGGTGGCCAAAGTACTGGAGCTTCAGCTTTAGCATCATTCCTTCCAAAGACATCCCAGGGTTGATCTACTTCAGAATGGACTGGTTGGATCTCCTTGCAGTCCAAGGGACTCTCAAGAGTCTTCTCCAACGCCACAGTTCAAAAGCATCAATTCTTCTGCGCTAAGCCTTCTTCACAGTCCGACTCTCACATCCATACGTGACCACAGGAAAAACCATAGCCTTGAAAAGATGGACTTTTGTTGGCAAAGTAATGTCTCTGCTTTTGAATATGCTATCTAGGTTGGTCATAACTTTTCTTCCAAGGAGTAAGCGTCTTTTAATTTCATGGCTGCAATCACCATCTGCAGTGATTTTGGAGCCCAAAAAAATAAAGTCTGATACTGTTTCCACTGTTTCCCCATCTATTTCCCATGAAGTGATGGGACCGGATGCCATGATCTTCATTTTCTGAAAGTTGAGCTTTAGGCCAACTTTTTCACTCTCCACTTTCACTTTCATCAAGTGACTTTTTAGCTCCTCTTCACTTTCTGCCATAAGGGTGGTGTCATCTGCATATCTGAGGTTATTGATATTTCTCCTGGCAATCTTGATTCCAGCTTGTGTTTCCTCCAGTCCAGCATTTCTCATGATGGACTCTGCATATAAGTTAAATAAGCAGGGTGACAATATACAGCCTTGACATACTCCTTTTCCTATTTGGAACCAGTCTGTTGTTCCATGTCCAGTTCTAACTGCTGCTTCCTGGCCTGCATACAGATTTCTCAAGAGGCAGGTCAGGTGGTCTGGTATTCCCATCTCTTTCAGAATTTTCCACAGTTCATTGTGATCCACACAGCCAAAGGCTTTGGCATAGTCAAGAAAGCAGAAATAGATGTTTTTCTGAAACTCTCTTGGTTTTTCCATGATCCAGCAGATGTTGGCAATTTGACCTCTGGTTCCTCTGCCTTTTCCAAAACCAGCTTGAACATCAGGGAGTTCACATATTGCTGAAGCCTGGCTTGGAGAATTTTGAGCATTACTTTACTAGCATGTGAGATGAGGTCAATTGTGCGGTAGTTTGAGCATTCCTTGGCATTGCCTTTCTTTGGGACTGGAATGAAAAATGACCTTTTCCAGTCCTGTGGCCACTGCTGAGTTTTCCAAATTAGCTGGCATATTGAGTGCAGCACTTTCACAGCATCATCTTTCAGGATTTGAAACAGCTCAACTGGAATTCCATCACCTCCACTAGCTTTGTTCGTAGTGATGCTTTCTAAGGCCCACTTGACTTCACATTCCAGGATGTCTGGCTCTAGATGAGTGATCACACCATCGTGATTATCCAGGTCGTGAAGATCTTTTTTGTACAGTTCTTCTGTGTATTCTTGCCATCTCTTCTTAATATCTTCTGCTTGTGTTAGGTCCATACCATTTCTGTCCTTTATCGAGCCCATCTTTGCATGAAATGTTCCCTTGGTATCTCTAATTTTCTTGAAGAGATCTCTAGTCTTTCCCATTCTGTTCTTTTCCTCTATTTCTTTGCGTTGATCGGTGAAGAAGGCTTTCTTATCTCTTCTTGCTATTCTCTGGAACTCTGCATTCAGATGCTTATATCTTTCCTTTTCTCCTTGGCTTTTCGCCTTTCTTCTTGTCACAGCTATTTGTAAGGCTTCCCCAGACACCCATTTTGCTTTTTTGCATTTCTTTTCCATGGGGATGGTCTTGATCCCTGTCTCCTGTACAATGTCACGAACCTCATTCCATAGTTCATCAGGCACTCTATCTATCAGATCTAGGCCCTTGAATCTATTTGTCACTTCCACTGTATAATCATAAGGGATTTGATTGAGGTCATACCTGAATGGTCTAGCGGTTTTCCCTACTTTCTTCAATTTGAGTCTGAATTTGGTAATAAGGAGTTCATGGTCTGAGCCACAGTCAGCTCCTGGTCTTGTTTTTGTTGACTGTATAGAGCTTCTCCATCTTTTGCTGCAAAGAATATAATCAGTTTGATTTCAGTGTTGACCATCTGGTGATGTCCATGTGTAGAGTCTTCTCTTGTGTTGTTGGAAGAGGGTGTTTGCTATGACCAGTGCATTATCTTGGCAAAACTCTATTAGTCTTTGCCCTGTTTCATTCCGCATTCCAAGGCCAAATTTGCCTGTTACTGCAGGTGTTTCTTGACTTCCTACTTTTGCATTCCAGTCCCCTATAATGAAAAGGACATCTTTTTTGGGTGTTCGCTCTAAAAGGTCTTGTAGGTCTTCATAGAACCGTTGAACTTCAGCTTCTTCAGCGTCACTGGTTGGGGCATAGACTTGCATAACTGTGATATTGAATGGTTTGTCTTGGAGATGAACAGAGATCATTCTGTCGTTTTTGAGATTGCATCCAAGTACTGCATTTCGGACTCTTTTGTTGACCATGATGGTGACTCCATTCTTCTGAGGGATTCCTGCCCGCAGTAGTAGATATAATGGTCATCTGAGTTAAATTCACCCATTCCAGTCCATTTTAGTTTGCTGATTCCTAGAATGTCGACGTTCACCCTTGCCATCTCTTGTTTGATGACTTCCAATTTGCTTTGATTCATGGACCTGACATTCCAGGGCGGCGGTGGCAGGCCGGTGCACTAAGCGGCCGAGAGCTACCCTGCGTCCTAGGTCAGGGGCAGTGGCCTAGAATGCCAGGCTGGGATGGCACTGGAACGGCCAAGAGGAGCTACCCCACGTCCGAGGTCAGGGGCGGTGGCCGAGAGGAGCTACTCCGCGTCCAAGGTCGGGGGCGACGGCCGGGAGGAGATACCCTGCATCTGAGGCCAGGGGCGGCTGCCAGGAGGAGCCACCCCGCATCCGAGGCCAGGGGCAGTGCCCGAGGCCAAGGGCGGCAGCAGGAAGGAGCAACGGCACGCCCAAGGCTACGGGTGGCGGCCGGGAGGGGCAACCCCAAGTCCAAGGAGTGGTGGCTGTACAGGAGCAGGAGGGCCTAGAGGAGCCATCCCACACTGAAGGGCAGAAAGGGTGGTGGTAAGGAGATACCCCTTGTCCAAGGTAAGGAGCAGCGGCTGTGCTTTGCTGGAGGAGCTGTGAAGAGATACCCCACGCACAAGGTAAGAGAAACCCAAGTAAGAGGATAGATGTTGCAAGAGGGCATCAGAAGGCAGACACACTGAAACCAAACTCACAGAAATCTAGTCAGTCTAATCACACTAGGACCACAGCCTTGTCTAACTCAATGAAACTAAGCCATGCCCGCGGGGCAATCCAAGACGGGTGAGTCATGGTGGAGAGGTCTGACAGATTGTGGTCCACTGGAGAAGGGAATGGCAAACCACTTCAGTATTCTTGCCTTGAGAACCCCATGAACAGTATGAAAAGGCAAAATGATAGGATACTCAAAGAGGAACTCCCCAGGTCAGTAGGTGCTCAATATGCTACTGGAGATCAGTGGAGAAATAACTCCAGAAAGAATGAAGGGTTGGAGCCAAAGCAAAAACAATATGCAACTGTGGATGCGACTGGCGATAGAAGCAAGGTCAGATGCTGTAAAGAGCAGTATTGCATAGGAACCTGGAATGTCAGGTCCATGAATCAAGGCAAATTGGAAGTGGTCAAACAGGAGATGGCAAGAGTGAACATCGACATTCTAGGAATCAGCGAACTAAAATGGACTGGGATGGGTGAATTTAACTCAGATGACCATTATATCTACTACTGCGGGCAGGAATCCCTCAGAAGAATGGAGTCACCATCATGGTCAACAAGAGTCCGAAATGCAGTACTTGGATGCAGTCTCAAAACGACAGAATGATCTCTGTTCGTTTCCAAGGCAAACCATTCAATATCACAGTTATGCAAGTCTATGCCCCAACCAGTGACGCTGAAGAAGCTGAAGTTGAACAGTTCTATGAAGACCTACAAGACCTTTTAGAGCGAACACCCAAAAAAGATGTCCTTTTCATTATAGGGGACTGGAATGCAAAAGTAGGAAGTCAAGAAACACCTGCAGTAACAGGCAAATTTGGCCTTGGAATATGGAATGAAACAGGGCAAAGACTAATAGAGTTTTGCCAAGATAATGCACTGGTCATAGCAAACACCCTCTTCCAACAACACAAGAGAAGACTCTACACATGGACATCATGGTCAACATTATGTGTGGAAGACTCTACACATGGTCAACACCGAAATCAAACTGATTATATTCTTTGCAGCAAAAGATGGAGAAGCTCTATACAGTCAACAAAAACAAGACCAGGAGCTGACTGTGGCTCAGACCATGAACTCCTTATTACCAAATTCAGACTCAAATTGAAGAAAGTAGGGAAAACCGCTAGACCATTCAGGTATGACCTCAATCAAATCCCTCATGATTATACAGTGGAAGTGAGAAATAGATTTAAGGGCCTAGATCTGATAGATAGAGTGCCTGATGAACTATGGAATGAGGTTTGTGACATTGTACAGGAGACAGGGATCAAGACCATCCCCATGGAAAAGAAATGCAAAAAAAGCAAAATGGGTGTCTGGGGAAGCCTTACAAATAGCTGTGACAGGAAGAAAGGCGAAAAGCCAAGGAGAAAAGGAAAGATATAAGCATCTGAATGCCGAGTTCCAGAGAATAGCAAGAAGAGATAACAAAGCCTTCTTCACTGATCAACGCAAAGAAATAGAGGAAAAGAACAGAATGGGAAAGACTAGAGATCTCTTCAAGAAAATTAGAGATACCAAGGGAACATTTCATGCAAAGATGGGCTTGATAAAGGACAGAAATGGTATGGACCTAACACAAGCAGAAGATATTAAGAAGAGATGGCAAGAATACACAGAAGAACTGTACAAAAAAAGATCTTCACGACCCGGATAATCACGATGGTGTGATCACTCATCTAGAGCCAGACATTCTGGAATGTGAAGTCAAGTGGGCCTTAGAAAGCATCACTACGAACAAAGCTAGTGGAGGTGATGGAATTCCAGTTGAGCTGTTTCAAATCCTGAAAGATGATGCTGTGAAAGTGCTGCACTCAATATGCCAGCTAATTTGGAAAACTCAGCAGTGGCCACAGGACTGGAAAACATCAGTTTTCATTCCAGTCCCAAAGAAAGGCAATGCCAAGGAATGCTCAGACTACCACACAATTGACCTCATCTCACATGCTAGTAAAGTAATGCTCAAAATTCTCCAAGCCAGGCTTCAGCAATACGTGAACTCCCTGATGTTCAAGCTGGTTTTAGAAAGGCAGAGGAACCAGAGATCAAATTGCCAACATCCGCTGGATCATGGAAAAGCAAGAGAGTCCCAGAAAAACATCTATTTCTACTTTCTTGACTATGCCAAAGCCTTTGGCTGTGTGGATCACAATAAATTGTGGAAAATTCTGAAAGAGATGGGAATACAGACCACCTGACCTGCCTCTTGAGAAATCTGTATGCAGGCCAGGAAGCAGCAGTTAGAACTGGACATGGAACAACAGACTGGTTCCAAATAGGAAAAGGAGTATGTCAAGGCTATATATTGTCACCCTGCTTATTTAACTTCTATGCAGAGTCCATCATGAGAAACACTGGACTGGAAGAAACACAAGCTGGAATCAAGATTGCTAGGAGAAATATCAATAACCTCAGATATGCAGATGACACCACCCTTATGGCAAAAGTGAAGAGGAGCTAAAAGCCTCTTGATGAAAGTGAAAGAGAGTGAAAAGTTGGCTTAAAGCTCAACATTCAGAAAATGAAGATCATGGCATCCGGTTCTATCACTCCATGGGAAATATATGAAGAAACAGTGGAAACAGTGTCAGACTTTATTTTTTTTGGGCTCCAAAATCACTGCAGATGGTGATTGTGGCCATGAAATTAAAAGACGCTTACTCCTTGGAAGAAAGGTTATGAGCAACCTAGATAGTATATTCAAAAGCAGAGACATTACTCTGCCAACTAAGGTCCGTCTAGTCTAGGCAATGTTTTTTCCAGTGGTTGTGTATGGATGTGAGAGTTGGACTGTGAAGTAGGCTGAGCACCGAAGAATTGATGCTTTTAAACTGTGGTGTTGGAGAAGACTCTTGAGAGTCCCTTGGACTGCAAGGAGATCCAACCAGTCCATTCTGAAGATCAACCCTGGGATGTCTTTGGAGGGAATGATGCTAAAGCTGAAGCTCCAGTACTTTGACCACCTCATGAGAAGAGCTGACTCATTGGAAAAGACTTTGATGCTGGGAGGGATTGGGGGCAGGAGAAGAAGGGGATGACCAAGGATGAGATGGCTGGATGGCATCACTCACTTGATGGACACGAATCTGTGTGAACTCCGGGAATTGGTGTTGGACAGGGAGGCCTGACGTGCTGCGATTCATGGGGTCGCAAAGAGTCAGACATGACTGAGCGACTGAACTGAACTGATGCAATATTGCTCTTACAGCATCGGATCTTGCTTCTATCACCAGTGACATCCACAGCTGCGTATTGTTTTTACTTTGGCTCCATCCCTTCATTCTTTCTGGAGTTATTTCTCCACTGATCTCCAGTAGCATATTGGGCACCTAATGACCTGAGGAGTTCCTCTTTGGTATCCTATCATTTTGCCTTTTCATACTGGCCACTGAGCGCAGCCGAGAGGAGCTACCCCACGTCCGAGGTCAGGGGCAGCAGCTGAAAGGAGCTGCCCTGCGTCCAAGGTCAGTGGCAGCCAGGAAGAGACACCTCGTGCCCGAGGCCAGGGGCGGTGACCCTGAGGAGCCACTCTGAGCCTGAGGCCAGGGGCAGCAGCTGGGAGGAGCCACCCATGCCTGAGGCCACGGCCAGCGGCCGGGAGGAGCAACCCGAGGAGTGGTGGCTGCACAGGCGCAGGAAGGCTATCCCACGTCAAAGGTCAGGAACGGCGGTGGTAAGGAGATACCCTTCGTCCAAGGTAAGGAGCAGCAGCTGTGCTTTGCTGGAGCAGCCGTGAAGAGATACCCCACGCCCAAGGTAAGAGAAACCCAAGTAAGGTGGTAGGTGTTGCAAGAGGGCATCAGAGGGCAGACACACTGAAACCATACTCACAGAAAACTAGTCAATCTAATCACACTAGGACCGCATCCTTGTCTAACTCAATGAAACCATGCCATGCCTGTGGGGCAACCCAAGACGGGCGGGTCATGGTGGAGAGGTCTGACAGAATGTGGTCCACTGGAGAAGGGAATGGCAAGCCACTTCAGTAGTCTTGCCTTGAGAACCCCATGAACGGTATGAAAAGTATACCTGTTAGTTCTCTATATTTATTTCTTATTCTTTGCTATTATTCTCGTTTAGTTTCTTTTTGTTATTAGGATTCTATTTTACCTTCCAGTGCTTGACTTTATTTTTTAAGAATATACTTATTTTTATTTTTTTTTACATATATCAGTTAGTTTTCTAAATTTAATTAACTTTTTTCCCTTGATCAGAAAGGTCCCCTGGAGTAGGAAGTGGTAACCCTCTCCAGTATTCTTGCCTGGAAAATTCAATGGACAGAGGAAACTTGAGGGACAGTCCTTTGAGCCACAGATGGTCAGATACAACTGAGCACAAACATACACACACACACAAACAACATAAGGAACAACACTACCTAAAGATCAAGGGATAATTTCAAGGGGAAAATAAAACAATTACAAATATTTTTGCACACAACATAAGAGTACTTCAATATATTAACAAATACTAACCGCCATAAGTGATGGAGTTCCAGTTGAGCTATTTCAAATCCTAAGAGATGATGCTGTGAAAGTGCTACACTCAATGCCAGCAAATTTGGAAGACTCAGCAGTGGCCACAGGATTGGAAAAGGTGAGTTTTCAATCCAATCCCAAAGAAAGGCAATGCCAAAGATGTTCAGACTACCGCACAATTGCACTCTTCTCACACACTAGCAAGTAATGCTCAACATTCTCCATCTGTTGATGGACATCTAGGTTTCTTCCATGTCCTGGTTATTATAAATAGTGAGGAATGAACATAGGGATATGTATCTTTCTGAATTATAGTTTTCTCAGGGTATATGCCCCGTTGTGGGATTGCTGGGTCCTATGGTACTAATAGTCAACAAAATTCTGTAAAGCAATTATCCTTCAATTAAAAAATAAATAAAATAAAATAATAATTTCAGATACAAAAATAAATAAATAAATAAATACATTTCATCACTATTGTCCTCAGCTTCCCTGGTGGGTCAGAAGTTAAAGCGTCTGCCTCCAACGCGGGAGACTCAGGTTCGATCCCTGGGTCAGGAAGATCCCCTGGAGAAGGAAATGGTAAACCACTCCAGTATTCTTGTCTGGAGAATCCCATGGACGGAGAAGCCTGGTAGGCTACAGTCCATGGGGTCACAGAGAGTCGGACACAACTGAGCGATTTCACCTTAGTCTTATATGGGATTAGTAACCATGATCAATGCAATGAAAAACCAGCACTGTGTTTCTAATATATTAATGATCCATATCCCAAAATCCCATCTGCTACTTATTGACAGCAAAATCATTTGCTTATTTATCAGTCTTATCAAATATTTCATCATGATAAAATTTTGACTCTCTGTTAATCCCTTGTGGCTCAGCTGGTAAAGAATCTGCCTGCAATGTGGGAGACCTGGGTTTGATCCCTGGGTTGGGAAGATCCCCTGGAGAAGGGAAAGGGTGCCTACTCCAGTATCTTGGCAGAGAATGGGGTCTAGTCCATGGGGTTTCAAAGAGTTGGACATGACTGAATGACTTTCACACTTTGACTATGAATCTTAATCTTACAAATTCTAACAAGACTATTTCAAGTCATAAACTACATATCAGACACAATTCTTTTCTTTCTGTAACCTGTATCTACTATGACATTAAAATGGGCTATTTGGTATTTATACATCAAAGGGACATCTATATTTTTTCCTGTCTTTTTATTCACATAAGACCAGGCCTGTACAATGAATCTTCTACTTTTCTAGAAATGTGAAACATCAGAATCAGTATGTTATTCAAAGCGATAACCACAGCTTTTATATATCCTAACGTGGAGAAGGCAATGGCACCCAACTCCAGTACTCTTGCCTGGAAAATCCCATGGATGGAGGAGCATGGTGGGCTGCAGTCCATGGGGTCGCTAAGAGTTGGACACGACTGAGCGACTTCACTTTTATTTTTCACTTTCATGCATTGGAGAAGGAAATGGCAACCCACTCCAGTGTTCTTGCCTGGAGAATCCCAGGGACGGGGGAGCCTGGTGGGCTGCCGTCTTTGGGGTTGCACAGAGTTGGACACGACTGAAGTGACTTAGCAGCAGCAGCAGCAGCAACAACAGGAGGTAAAGAGCCTTTTGATCAGGGTGAAAGAAGAGACTGAAAAAACTGACTTAAAACTCAACATTCAATAAATGAAGACCATGGCATCCAGTGCCATCATTTCATGGCACATAGATGGGGAAAAAGTGGAGACAGTGTTAGATTTTCTTTTCTTGGGCTCCAAAATCACTACAGATGGTGACTGCATCAATGAAATTTAAAGGAACTTGCTCCTTGGAAGAAAAGCTATGATAAACTAGACAACATATTAAAACACAGAGGCGTCACTTTGCCAACAAAGGTCCATCTTGTCAAAGCTATCGTTTTTCCAGTAGCCAGGTATGGATATGAGAGTTGGACCACGTAGAAGGCTGAGTGCCGAAGAATTGATGATTTTGAATTGTCTTGAATTATAGTGTTGGAGAAGACTCTTGAGAGTCCTTTGAACGTCAAGGAGATTAAACCAGTCAGTCCTAAAGGAAATCAACCCTGAATATTCATTGGAAGGACTGATGCTGAAGCTGAAGCTCTAGTCCTTTGGCCACTGGATGCAAAGAGCCAATTCATTGGAAAAGACCCTGATTCTGGGAAAGATTGAGGGCAGGAGGAGAAGGAGGTGGCAGATGGACATGATTTTGAGCAAACTCTGGGTGATAGTGAAGGACAGGGATGGCTGGGGTGCTGCAGTCCATGGGGTGGCAAAGTGTTGGACATGACTGAATAATATCAACAACCATGAGTTCAAATATTTTTCTGAGAAATAGCAGTCATTAAAAATATATATACCCATGGCTGATTCATGCTGAGGTTTGACAGAAAACAACAAAATTCTGTAAAGCAATTATCCTTGAATTAAAAAATAAATTAATTAAAAAAAATCTCCTTCCTGTCATTCGTTATATTGATACACCCAATGAAATGAATCTGAAAAGGATTCTCAGTAAATTCCTCCTCTATTCTTTGCTTTCGCCTTCTTCCTGTCATTCAGTTAAGCCCCAGTAATTATTTATCTATTATTTCTTCACGAAACAGGATGTAATAACACAACAGGAATCTCATCTGATGTGAGGAAAGTTCCATTTCATCACACTACACAATAAACCATATCTTAGGATTTTATTTTTAACTTGAACACTATCCATATTAGTACTGTTTCTCCCAACTTTATAGGAGATCCAGAGAAGACTATTCCTGCCAACCCCCTGGTCACTTGTCCACACATCAAACCATAATGATATTATATATTCACTTATGCAATTGCACAGCCTATTCTTAAATAGTAAATCAGGTGATATACTTGCTCTAATTTTCTCAGTTCTGATTCTAGCAATCATCTCAGCACTTTATACATCATCAGAATAAAGTATAACATTTCAACCCCTTAATCAATGTTTGTTCTGATTACTAATATCAGATATATCAATGCTAGCACAAATCAGAGGACAACAAGCTGAGCACTTCTTCATAATCACCAGACAACTAGCATAGATTTTACATTTATCTTTCTCATTCTCATGCTTGTATCACTCACAAGCCTTAGTGAGAATAATCTAAAATAGTCTTCATAGTGTGTTTATTACTCTGGTCTTTAAAACAGAAAAGAAGAACACTTCTCTCTAAGACTCAAGGGAGAAGCTCCAGCTCCACCACCAGCACCCAAAGCTGAAATTCTACTTAAATTGCTCCTTGAAAAATTACACATGAACAGTGAAACTTTATTACCTTGTGCTATGCTAGTATTAGGAATATATTCTAGACAAAGAACTTTACACCTTTCACAAAAGTTAACTCAAAATGAATCACAGATCTAAACGTAGAATGCAAAACTATAAGACAAAAGAATATGTATGACAATACAGATGACTTTGAGTTTGGCGATGACTTTTTAGATATGACACCAAAGGCACATACAATGAAAGAAATAATCGATAAGCTGCTGCTAAGCTGCTGCTGCTAAGTCACTTCAGTCGTGTCTGACTCTGTGCGACCCCATAGAAGGCAGTCCACCAGGCTCCCCTGTCCCTGGGATTCTCCAGGCAAGAACACTGGAGTGGGTTGCCATTTCCTTCTCCAATGCATGAAAGTGAAAAGTGAAAGTGAAGTCGCTCAGTAGTATCAGACTTAGCGACCCCATGGACTGCAGCCCACCAGGCTCCTCCATCCATGGGATTTTCCAGGCAGAGTACTGGAGTGGGGATTGATAAGCTGGACTTCATTAAAACAATGTGGACAGAATGGAAAGGCAGAATGTAGTCTGGGAGTTCAGAATGTAGTCTGGGAGAAAATATATGCAAAAGACAAATATTTGGACAAAACACAAAAAAGGATGGTTATCCAAAATGCACACACACACAAAAAACTCTCCAAAAAGAAAACTAACAACTTGACTTAAGAAATGGGCTAAAGACTTCAAGAGATACCTAACTAAAGAAGAGAGACAGAGGGCCAGTAAACATATTAAAAGATGCTCCACACCATGTCTTAAGACAGCGATTCCCAGCCTTTTAGGCACCAGGGACCAGTTTCGTTGAAGAGAATTTCTCCTACTGACTGACTGGCAGTGGGGGATGGTTTTGGGGTGATTCAAGCACATTACAGTTATTGTGCACTTTATTGCTATTATTGCATTTTGCATTGTGATACATAAGGCTACGCACAACGCACCAAAATGCAGAACCATTGTGAGCCCTGAACTTGTTTTCCTGCAACTAGACAGTGCCATCTAGGGGTGGTGGGAGACAATGACACCCGGAGTGTGTAGCTTATTTCCAGAATTCTCGGTAACCTCGTCTGCTTTCTCTCACTGCAGCAAATTCTACCTCACAAAAATAGTATATTGTAAATGGAAGCAGAATGTCTCGTGCTTTGGTGGCAGGCTCAGGATATTCAGCCTAAACTTTAATCCAGAATATATGGCTGTCTGGAGTTGTCTTAAACATACTTTTAAGGCCACCACCATTTGCGATCTCAAGCAGTTGATCTTCTAGCATGAACTAAGTTGATTTACCTGACTTATTCACAAATGGGTCACAGATCCATTCCTGCCCAGGAATGGGTTTTTTTTTGTGCTTGGGAAATAATGCTCAAACCCTTGAAAGCTGAGATAGATTCATACACCAGTTGGGAGAAGGAAGCCCTTGGCTAGGTCTTCTTCAAAATCTCTGCTAATGTTTGAAACATGTCAAGAATCCCACTTTTCACGCCCTGTAATTCCGATTTGACTTTGGATGCAGTCACTTTATCTGTTGACTTGAATATGGTTGATGTTCAATCCTGAAGTGACAGATTGAGTTCACTGAGCAGGTTGAATATGTCACACACAGTAAGCACATTTTGCGACCCATCCGGTGTAATTGAAATACTCTTTCAGTTGTGACAGCTTTTCTCAAAGAAATCTCTGGAGCTGCTCTCATAACTTGAAAATGCTGTCCAGTGATCTACCTTTAGGGAACTATCTGACTTCTGTGGAAGGACTGATGTTGAAGCTGAAACTCCAATAATTTGGCCACCTGATATGAAGAGCTGACTCATTTGAAAAGACCCTGATGCTTGGAAAGATTGAGGGCAGGAGGAGAAGGGGATGACAGAAGATGAGATGGTTGGATGCCATCACTGACTCAATGGACATGGGTTTGGGTAAACTCTGGGAGTTGGTGATGGATAGGGAGGCCTGGCATGCTGTGGTCCATGGGGTCGCAAAGAGTTGGACACGACTGATCCATTGAATGGAATTAACTTCTGTGTATAAAAGAAGACACGTGTGCTCTGTGCCCATCTCTTCTCAGTGTTGCACAGACAGATATGATTTAAGGACATGTACTTTAATGTGGTTGATAAGTTTAATCACATCATGCAAAACATTAAGGTGACATTTTTCAGCTGTGCAGCATTTCTCCATGCGTGACACGGTGCATAGACTCACATTCAGAAGCAACCTCTTGACTTAAGTAGTGAAACAAGAAAATCATCCAGTCACGGTAGCCACTCTGTCCATGAATATACCAACACAAAATGACCAGTTCAGTTTCCTGAAAGGCTTGAATAGTTCTGCAGCTGTGCTGTTGGTTGGCAACAAAAGTGCACAAAACATTCTCATGCACATCTTCCTGAAAAAGACAAATCACACGGAAACAAGCCCTGTGGCCTTGTTGCCAACACTGGTAGACTCACCAGCTGGGTCGTCTACCACAGCGACTCATTAATCCTCTCTAAAAATCATGCCTCAGTATCCTCTACTGCTTCATCAGTTCATCTAGTGTGGTGCTAGCTGAAAGAGGAACATGGGCCACAGTTTGAACTGCAGCCTGTCCTAAAATTTCATGACAAATGTCTTAACCAGCAGCCAGGATCAATTATTCTATAATAGTAAATGGCTTCTTAGCTTTAATGATGCAGTTAGCCACTAAGAATGATGCTCTCAGTGCAGGTGCATTTGATGAAGTGGTGGCCTTCTGCAATTGTTTCTATTCTTCATGTTCATTTTTTTTTTTCTTTTGAAAAACTCCAGAGGCTTGTCTTTTAACACAGGATAGTTGGGCTCCATGTAGTGAAGCAGTTTTGAAGGTTTCATTGTTTTATTAAATAGCTCATGGCCACCTATTATATTATACACAGCAGGCTTGAGAATGTGAATCACCTGTTGCAATGAACCCATAATTTAAGTAGGACTCTTGTATTTTCTTTAAATGCAGCTTGCTTTTTGTTGGCAGTCTTAGAATCTTCTGCTGTCTCATCATTTGGTCTCTCCCCCTTTCCAAAGAAGCTCTCCAGCAACATGTTTTTTCCCAGTTGTGAGTAGAGTTAGCTTGTGGGCTTACGAAAACTGTGACCAAGGCAAGTGCAGTGTGGGAAAGAGGTACAGACAGAAGTGGTACATAAAATAGTGGGCAGACTCCATGCAGACTAAAATAATTGTCAGAATCTGCCTGCCACCAAATGCAGCTTAGTTGTCACTTGCCTCTCACAGATAGGGTTTTGATACGAATTTGAGAGTAATTGATTTATTATGGTTTCTGTAGGGTCAGACTTCTCTGCTAATTTATATTTGCAGATACTCTCCAGTGCTATCATCACCACTTAGGCTCAGTTCATCAGGCGCTAGATTCTCGTAAGGAGGATGCAGCCTACAGCCCTCACATGGCACAGTTCACAGTAGGGTTCATGCTCCTATGAGAATCTAATGCCACTGCTGCAACCGACAGAAGGTGGAGTTCAGACAGTACTGTGAACAATAGGGGACAGTTGTAAATATATATGCTTCATTCATGCATCTGCTGCTCATCTTCTGCTGTGCAACCCTGTTCCTAACAGGTCATGGACTGGAACTGGTCAATGGCCCAGGAGCTGGGGACCCCTGCCTAAAGAGAATTGCAAATCAAAATAACAAATATCACTACGTACCTATTAGAATCCTGGGCTCTTTATTTTCCTGGGCTCCAAAATTGCCACACATGTGATTGCAGCCTTGAAATTAAAAGATGCCTGCTCTTTGGAAGAAAAGTTATGACAAACCTAGACAGCATATTAAAAAGCAGAAACATCACTTTATGGACAAAGGTCCATATAGTCAAAACTATGGTTTTTCCAGTAGTCCTGTATGGATGTGAGAGCTGGACCATAAAGAAGGCTGAGTACTGAAGAACTGATGCTTTCAAATTGTGGTGCTGGAGAAGATTCACGAAAGTCCCTTGGACTGCAAGGAGATCAAACCAGTCAATCCTGAGGGAAATCAACCCTGAATATTTATTGGAAGGACTGATGCTGAAGGTGAAGCTCCAGTACTTCGGCTACCTGATGTGAAAACCCAGCTCTTTGGAAAAGACCCTGATGCTGGAAAAGATGGAAGGCAGAACGAGAAGGAGACGATTGAAGATGAGATGGTTGGATGGCATTATTGACTCAACAGATATGAATTTGAGCAAAGTCTGAGAGTTAATGATGGACAGGGAAGCCTGGCAAGCTGCAGTCCACGGAGTTGAAAACAGCTGGACACACTGAGCGACTGAACAGCAACCTCTTAGAATGACCACAATTACAAAAATGACACTGAATACACCAAAGGCTGACAAGGATGTGGAGCAACAGAAGTTCTCATTCATTACTAATGAAAATGTAAAATTGTACCGCCTCTTCGGGTAGTTTATCAATTTCTTACTAAATTAAGCATACTCTTAACATAAGGTTCAGCAATCATACTACTTGGCATTTATCCAAATGAGTTGACAACTATGCTGACCCCAAAACCTGCACACAGATGTTTTTAGCAACTTTATTCATAATTGCTAAAATTTGGAAGAAATTAATGAACATACCAGTTCCAGATAATGGAATATTATTTAGCGCCAAAAAAACTGAATAATCTATCAAGCCACAAAAAGACATAGTGGAGGGATGAACCACAGTCCAGAGGAAAGGAGACACGGTGTCTGCCTGCCTTTAGCCCAGGCCTCTGTTTGGGGTCCTCCAGCATACATGTGGGGACTCTCCTGAGACTGTGTTAGAAGCCCCTTGGCTCTAGCCTGCTGGTCCTCCTCCATCCAGGCCTTCTCTGGGATGGCACTGAAGATAAAGCCCTGAGCCTTTGGAGTGGGAGCACTGACTTAAAAAACCTAGACTACTAGAGAACTAACACTGCTGCTGCTAAGTCGCTTCAGTCATGTCTGACTCTGTGCGACCCCATAGATGGCAGCTGCTGGGGTCCAGCCCCAATGGATCCAGGGTGATTCAAAGGTGGGGACAGAGTCAGCGTCCTTGGAAATAACTTATTTAATTATAGACAGAGAGATTAGAAAATTAGCAGAGAAAAAGAGGCTGAATAACTTGGTTTACATGGAATACCAATCACCACCTATGTAGGCCATAGGCGTCTTCCCATTCTCCTGAAGGAGAGGAGGCACTGAGGGCCCCCCAGTCTGATCTTAGAAGCCCAGGCAAAGTTAGCAGGCTTGGTGGGTACCCATGCACCAGATGGGAATTCAGCCAGAAAATAGTAGGAGAGAAAAAGAGGCTGAATAACTTGGTTTACGTGGGATACCAATAAAATTCCAAGACAAGGAATTTGCACCATCTACGTTGGCACACCAGTGCCACTTGAATATCGGAAGGTGCCCCTCCTTAGGCTCCTTCTTGTATGGAACTTAAAAACTGGGGCAAGTAAGTAGACATGGTGAGCACCCACGCTCCAGATGGGAATTCAACCAGAAAAACGGAGAGCAAGAAAGAAGCGACATGGAAGCTGAGCCCCTTTCTTTATTTCTTAGGTTTGCTTATATACCTTTTGTTACACATAGGGATGAATACAGAGTCACGCCGGGGTCAGCAGTCCTGATCTTTATCAAAATCAGGTGCTTTACATAAAAAAAGATCTTAGGGGTTTTACATCATCTTCTGGCTATGAGGCCTGCTGACATTTTATGACCATTTCTTTCTGATAACCAAAAAACTTATTTTTTCCAAGGGTGTTTTTTCTTAAACCAGGCACCACCCTCCAACTAAAGTTGCATTCCTATAGGGTGAGGGTGTAGTGAGTTACAATCAAGAAAGGAATTTATTCAACCCAAGGTTAACATGATTAATCTTAAAGGTTAATACTTATTTCTCCTATATGTTAGTTATATTCATTATAAGGGCAGGGAATATGGACATTTAGCAACAAACATCAGCCCAACAAATGAAAATCCTTTCATCAATGTTCCCCTTAAGATCTATTTAGTCTTAAGATAGTGATAAAGTTACATTTTTACATAGAAAGGACACAGTGATTTATAACAAAGTACAGTGATCTATTACAAAAGAGAAAAATTCATTAACTCAAAAAGTCTAGTATTGCTAACCTTAAAAACTATATTTCCTTTTCTATATTCCAAATACATTGATTAATATATTCCCAGGTGCCTAAGGATATGGAGGCCTGGTGGCAATCATTGACTCAACAATGAGAAAAGCCCTATGCTAATTAAGATTCTCAAAATACTCCAAAACTCTCTGTGCTGTTTATGGTTGAGAGGTAGTAAATAATCATGTGCATAGTGGCAGGAGTATGGATAATCCTGTCACACAAGCTAGTTTGCCAGCAGAGAGGTTTGACCTGAGACACCCTTGTCACACCCAGGGCAGGGAATTAGTAGCAATTATTGGCAAAACAAATGAAAAAAACCCTTCACCAATACAATTCCTAACCAACCCACTATACTGACAATTTCCAACTTCCCAAAGGAATTTGCCTTTAATAAGTCTAAAACATCTCTTGCCTCTCAGATTGGGAGGCTGTAAACAATCACATGTGGCTGGATGAACCTATACAGGCGGGCTAGATAACCTTCAGAGGAGTTTGTAAGTTGAAACACTCTTGTCACGCCCAGGAATTTTTATTGACTTGGAGCTGCACGTTTACTCCTTCTCCAAGAGAGGTAATGGGGGTCAGTCCCCAGTAAAGTCAGAGGTGTAGGTGACAGCATAAAACAGACTCTGGTTTTGGGGTAGATGCTCGGGAACAGGGGGTTTCCTGAGGCTTGATCATGCCTTTGCGTATGCCAAGCCTTCTTCCTCATGACCTTTGCCATGGGCGGAGTTCCTCACGCTGGCTCCTGGCAGGCAGCCCACGAGGCTCCCCCGTCCCTGGGATTCTCCAGGCAAGAAAACTGGAGTGGGTTGCCATTTCCTTCTCCAATCCATGAAAGTGAAAAGTGAAAGTGAAGTCGCTCAGTTGTGTCCGACTCTTAATGACCCCATGGACAGCAGCCTACCAGGCTCCTCCATCCATGGGATTTTCCAGGCAAGAGTACTGGAGTGGGGTGCCGTTGTCTTCTCCAGGAGTATCAAATAGTGAGAACTAACCCTAGGGAGTATCAAATAGTGAGAACTCACCAAAGGAAACCATTTGAATATAAGACTCAGCCTTACCCAACCACCAGTAGCACCCTGTACAGGATGCCTCATCTAAACAACAAACAAAACAAAAATACAAACCAAATCATCAGCAGATAGGATTACCACCTCACTCAACCTTGCCCATCAGAAGAAAAACAAACAAACAAACAAACAAAAGCACAAACCACTGAACCAACTTTAGGAGGGCAGAAACCCAAAGGAAGAAAGAATTCAACCTTGAAGCCTGGGAAAAAGACACCTCAAACACAGTAAGTTAAAATAAAATAATAAAAAGGCAGAAACACACTACACAAATGAAGGAACAAATTAGAAACACAGAAGTCCAAATAAATGAAGAGGAAGGAAATAGGAAAACTACCTGAAAAAAGAATTCAGAATAATGATAGTAAAGGTGATCAAAAACCTTGGAAACAAAATGGAGAAAAGGCAAGAAATCAGTTAACAAAGACCTCGAAGAATTAAAGACTAAGCCTGCAGAGACAAACAACACAATTACTGAAATTAAAAATACTCTGGAAAGAATCAATAGCAGAATATCTGAAGCAGAAAAATGAATCGGTGGGCTGGAAGATAAAATGGTGGAAATTACTTCTGAATAGCAGAATAAAGTAAAAGGAATGAAGAGAACTGAGGATAATCTCAGAGACCTCTGGGAAAATATCAAATGCAACAACATTCGAATTATAGGGGTCCCAGAAGGAGAAGAAGAAACGAAAGAGTGTGAGAAAATTTTTGAAGAGATTATAGGTGAAAATTTCCCCAATATGGAAAAGGTAATAGTCAATCAAGTCCAAGAGGTGCAAAGAGTCATATACAGGATAAACCCAAGGAGAAACACACCAGGACACATGCTAATCAAACTAACAGAGACTAAGCGCAAAGAAAGAATATTAAAAGCAGCAAGGGAAAAGCAACAGGTAACATACAAGGGAAACCCCATATGTTTAACAGCGATCTTTCAGCAGAAACTCTGCAGGCCAGAAGGGAATGGAAGGATATATTTAAAGTACTGAAAGGAAAAAATATACAACCAAGATTACTATGCCTGGCAAAGATCTTAGTCAAAATTGATGGGAAAATAAAAAGTTTTACAGACAAGCAAAAGTTAAGAGAATTCAGTACCACTAAACCAGCTTTACAATAAATATTGACGAGACTTATATGGTCAAGAAATACAAGAGAAGGAAAAAGATCTAAAAATCAACCCCAAACAATGAAAAAATGTCAGTAGGAACATATATATCAATACTTACTTTAAATGTTAATGGATTAAATGCTCCAACTGAAAGACACACACTGGCTAAATGGATACAATAACAAGACCCATATATGTGCTGTCTACAAGAAACCCACTTCAGACCTAAGGACACATATAAACTGAAAGTGAGAGGATGGAAAAATATATTCCATGCAAATAGGAAGCAAAAGAAAGTTGGAGTAGCAATCCTCATATCAGACAAAATAGACCTCAAAATAAAGAATAGAAGAGATATGGCTTCCCTTGTGGCTCAGCTGGTGAAGAATCTGCCTAAGGAAGGACACTACATAATGATCAAGGGATCAATCCAAGAGGAAGACATAACAGTTGTAAATATCTATGCACCCACTATAGGAGAACTTCAATACATAAGATAAAGACTAACAGACATAAAAGGAGAAACTGACAGCAACACAATAATAGTAGGAGACTTTAACACCCCACTCACACCAATGGACAGATCATCAAAACAGAAAATTAAAAAGGAAACACAAGTCTTAAATGATACATTAGATGAAATGAATGTCATTGATATCTTCAGGACATGCCATCCAAATGCAGAAGATTACAACTTCTTCTAAGTGCGCATGGAACATTCTCCAGGATAGACCACATCTTGGGTCACAAATCAAATCTCAGTAAATTTAAGAAAATTCAAATCATATCAAGCATCTTCTCTGACCACAATGCTATTTGACTGGATATCAATTACAAGAAAAAACCTGTAAGAAATACAAACACTTGGAGATTAAACAACATGTTTCTAAATAACCAACAGGTTACTGAAGAAATCAAAAGGGAAATAAAAAAATATCTAGAAAGAAATGACAATGAAAACATGACAACTCAAAACTGATGGGATTCAGCAAAAGCAGTCCCAAGAGGGAAGTTTGTAGCAATACAGTCCTACCTTAAGAAACAAGAAAAACATCGAATAGACAGTCTAACTTTATACCTAAAACAACTGGAAAAAGAAGAGCAAAACCCCCCTGCCCCCAAAATTAGTAGAAGGAAAGAAATCATATAGATCTGAGCAAAATAAACAAAAAAGAAATGAAAGAAACAATAATAAAGATTAATAAAACTAAAAGCTGGTTCTTTCAGAAGATAAAATTGACAAACCTTTGGCCTGATTTATCAAGGAAAAAAAGAGAGAAGAATCAAATCAATAAAATTAGAAATGAAAAAGAAGAGGTTACAACAGACAGTGCATAAATACAAAGGAATATAAAAGACTATTGTGAACAACTATACGACAATAAAATGGATAACCTGGAAGAAACGGACAGGTTCTTAGAAAAGTTCAATCTTCCAAGACTGAACCAGGAAGAAATAGACATTATGAACAACCCAATTACAAGCACTGAAATTGAAGCTGTGATCAAAAATCTCCTCCCAAACAAAAGCCCAGGACCAGATGGCTTCACAGGATAATTCTATCAAACATTGAGAGAAGAGCTAATGCTTATCCTTCTAAACTCTTTCAAATAATTGCAGAGGAAGGAACACTTTCAAACTCATTCTAAGAGGCAAGCATCACCCTGATACCAAAACCAGACAAACACAACACACAAAAAGAAAACTACAGCCAATATCACTGATAGATACAAAAATCCTCAACAAAATTTTAGCAAACAGACTTCAGCAACACATCAAAAAGCTCATACACCATGATCAAGTTGGGTTTATTCCAGGGATGCAAGGATTCCTCCATATATGCAAATCAAACAATGTGATACACCATATTAACAAATTGAAAGATAAAAACGATATGATCATCTCAATAGATGCAGAAGAAGCCTTTGACAAAATACAGCACCCATTTATGATTAAAACTCTTCAAAAAATGGGCATAGAAGGAACCTACCTCAACATAGTAAAGGCCATATATGATAAGCCTACACCAAACATTATTCTCAATGGTGAGAAACTGAAAGCATTCCTTCTAAGATAGGAACAGACAAGGGTATCCACTTTCCCTTATTTTTCAACATAGTTCTGGAAGTCCTAGCTACAGCAATCAGAGAAGAAAAAGAAATAAAAGAAATCCAGATCAGAAAAGAAGTAAAACTCACTGTTTGCAGATGACACGATACTTTACATAGAAAACCCTAAAGATAGTATCAGAAAATTACTAGAGTTAATCAGTGAATTTAGCAAAGTTGCAGGATACAAAACCAATACACAGAAATCACTTGCATTTCTATACACTAACAGTGAAAAATCAGAGAAATTAAGGAATCAATCCCATTCACCATCACAACAAAAAGCATTAAATATCTAGGAATAAACTTACCTAAGGAGACAAAAAACTTTACACAGAAAATTGTAAGACACTAATGAAAGAAATAAAAGAGGACATATACAGATGGGGAGATATTCCATGTTCCTGGGTAGGAAGAATCAATATTGTAAAAATGACTATACTACCAAACACAATCTATATATTCAATGCGATCCCTATCAAATCACCAATGACATTTTTCACAGAACTAGAACAAAAAATTTCACAATTCATATGGAAACACAAAAGACCCTGAATAGCCAAAGCAGTCTTGATAAAGAAGAATAGAGCTGGAGGAATCAACCTTCCTGACTTCAGAATATGCTATGAAGCTGCAGTCATCAAGACAGTATGGTACTGACACAAAAACAGAACTATAGACCAATGGAATAAGATAGAAAGCCCAGAAATAAACCCATGCACCCATGGGTACCTTAGTTTTTGACAAAGGAGGCAAAAATATACAATGGGGCAAAGAGAACCTCTTCAATAAATGGTGCTGGGAAAACTGGACAGCTACATGTAAAAGAATGAAATTAGAACACTTCCCAACACCATATACAAAGATAAACTCAAAATGGGTTAAAGACCTAAATGTAAGATCAGAAACTATAAAACTCTTAGAGGAAAACATAGGTAAAACACTCAATGACATAAAGCAAGATCCTTTATGACCCACCTCCTAGAGTAATGGAAATAAAAACAAAAGTAAACAAGTGGGACCTCATTAAACTTAAAATTGTTTGCACAGCAAAGGAAACTATAAACAAGGTGAAAAGGCAACCCTCAGAATGGGAGAAAATAATAGCGATGAAACAACTGACAAAAGATCAATTTCCAAAATACACAGGCAGCTCATGCACCTCAATACCAGAAAAACAAACAACCTAGTCAAAAAGTGGGGAAAAGATCTAAACAGACATTCTCCAAAGAAGACATACAGATGACTAATAAGCACATGAAAAGATGCTCAACATCACTCATTATTAGAGAAATGCAAATCAAAACTACAGTGAGATATCACCTCACACTGGTCAGAATGGCCATCATCAAAAAGTCTACAAACAAATGCTGGAGAGGGTGTAGGAAAAAGGGAACGCTCTTGCACTGTTGGTGGGAATGTGAATTGATACAGCCACTATGGAAGACGGTATGGAGATTCTTTAAAAAACTAGGAATTAAACCACCATATGACCCAGCAATTCCACTCCTAGGCATATACCCTGAGGAAACCAAAATTGGAAAAGACACATGTATCCCATTGTTCATTGCAGCACTATTTACAATAGCTAGAACATGGAAGCAACCTAGATGTCCATCAACAGATGAATGGATAAATGTTTTTGTACATATACACAATGGAATTATTACTCAGCCATAAAAAGGAACACATTTGAGGCAGTTCTGATGAAGTGGATGAACCTAGAACCTATTATACAGAGTCATAAAGAGAAAAAGTAAAGAAACAGTAAGTCAGAAAGAGAAAGATAAATATGGTATTCTAATGCATATATACAGAATCTAGAAAAATGGTACTGAAGAATTTACTTATAGGGCAGCAATGAAGAAATAGACATAGAGAATATACTTGTGGACATTGGGAAAAGGGAAGAGAGGGTGAAATATATGGAAAGAGTAACATGGAAACTTAAATATTACCATATGTAAAATAGATAGCCAATGGGAACTTACTATATGGCTAAGGAAACTCAAGTAGGGGCTCTGTATAAACCTAGAGGGGTGGGATGGGGAGGGAGATGGGAGGGAAGTTCAAAACGGAGAGGATATATGTATACCTATGGCTGATTCATGTTGAAGTTTGACAGAAAACAACAAAATTCTGTAAAACAATTATCCTTTAATTTAAAAAAATTATTTAAAATAAGAAAATGGCAAAAAAAAAAAAAAAAGGACAGGAAACATAAATGCACTTTACTAAGTCAAAATCCATTGAATGTACAACTAAGAGTGAACTGTAGGGTAAATTAGGTACTCTGGGTGACAAAAACTTATCAGTATAGGTTCATTAATTGTAACAAATATAGGTCTCTGGTGGAAAATGTTGACAATGGGGGAGGCTATATATGTGGGAGAGTGGGAATATATGGAAAATTTCTGAACCAATAAGCCAATATTTCTGTGAACATAAAACTGCTCTAAAATAGTTCTTTGGCCACCTGATGTGAAGATCTGACTCACTGCAAAAGACCCTGATGCTGGGAAAGACTGAAGGTGGGAGAAGGGGACGACAGAGGATGAGATGGTTGGATAACATCACCAATTCAATGGACATGAGTTTGATCAAGCTCCGGGAGTTGATGATGGACAGGGCTGGTGTGCTGCAGTCCATGGGGTCACAAAGAGTCAGACATGACTGAGAGACTGAACTGAACTGAACTGAATGTACACATATGTGCTTTATTGTACATGATACATAATCACACATTATTTATCCCATGCATAGATGCACATCCACAAAACTATTAATTTGCACAATATATAAAATAATTCACCACACATACCATTCTTTACCACATAGATATCCATTGTAGAGCATATATACTTAATATTACATAAGATAGAATAATAATTGCACATGCCCTCTTAAGTCAGATCATTTCCAGTCAACATTCTTCAGGTCAGTTCAGTTCAGTCACTCAGTCGCGTCCAACTCTTTGAGACCCCATGAACTGCAGCATGCCAGGCCTCCCTGTCCATCACCAACTCCAGGAGTTTACCCAAACTCACGTCTATTGAGTCGGTGATGCCATCCAGCCATCTTATCCTCTGTCGTCCCCTTCTCCCGCCTTCATTCTTTCCCAGCATCAGGGTCTTTTCCAATGAATCAGTTCTTTGCATCAGGTGGCCAAAGTATTAGTACAACACATAATCACTTCTTAATAATCAAGCTTTATGAAACCAACACTGAGGAATTCCCTGGTTGTCCAGTGGTTTGGATTCTGTGCTGTCACTTCAAAGGGCTCAGGTTCAGTCACTGGTCAGGGAAATAAGATCCCACAGCCAGCTGGCACTTCTCACTCTGATACCATAGCACACGAGGGTTTCTAAAAATGAACTCTATGGGGCATGTACTTCTTAATTCAGGACACTCTCTCCTAAGATTGCTCACTCTTTTTTTAATAATTGTTTACTTTTAATTGAAACATAATTTTTCTACAATATTTTGTTGGTTTCTGCCAAACATCTACATGAATCAGCCTTTGGTACACCTATGTCCCCTCCTTCTTGAACCTCCCACCCACATCCATCCCCATCCCACCCTTCTGTTAAGAAACCCTGGTTTGAGTTCCGTGGGTCACACAGCAAATTCCCACTGGCTATCTATTTTACACATAGTAATATATATATTTCCCTGTTACTTTCTCCATACATCCCACCCTGTCCTTCCTCCCCCCTCCACACGTCCATAAGTCTGTTTTCTATGTCTGTGTTTCCATTTTGCTGTTCAGTCACCCAGTTGTGTCCATCTCTTTGTGATTCCATGGACTGTAGCATGCCAGGCCTCCCTGTCCCTCACCATCTCCCAGAGTGCCCAAGTTCATGTCCATTGCATCGGTGTTGCCATCCAGCCATCTCATCCTGTGATGTCCTCTTCTCCTTCTGCCCTCAATCTTTTCCAGCATCATTCCTGCCCTACAAATAGGTTCTTCAGTACTATTTTTCTAGATTCCATATATATATATATATACACACACACAGACATATATATATATGTTAATGCATGCTATTTTTCTCTTTCTAACTTACCTCACTGTATATAATAAGCTCTACATTCATCCACTTCATTAGAACTGACTCAAATGCATTTCTTTTTATGGCTGAGTAATACTCCATTGTATGTATGTACCACAGCTTCTTTATCCCTTCATCTGTCGAAGGACATCTAGGTTGCTTCCATCTCCTAGCTATTGTAAAAACTGCTGCAATGAACATTGGGGTACATACATTTTTAAATTTTGGTTTTCTCAGGGTATATAC